>NC_136492.1:69865144-69915144 GCF_053919585.1 Euprymna scolopes
AGTTCAACCCACCGAAAAATAATCGCTATGCAAAATTAGTTAAGCTATTTCCATTATATATACTAGCAATGATTTAATACTTTCCCTTTAATAGTATATATGACCAACGAACATATACTACACTGCATCAAGGAAAGAAAGAGGTAATGCCTGGGAGGATGGTATAATGATGAAAGAACTTATACTACACTGACCCCATTAGGATAGGGTAATGCCTTGAAACATGACCATCATGACGTTAGAATAAATTTTACACAACTCGCAAAGGTTTGGCTTGGTTGTTTTATTTTAAGGGTTGGTTTTAGTTTTGTTTTAAAGTTTGGTTTGGTTGTTTTATTTTAAGGTTTGGTTTTAGTTTTGTTTTAAAGTTTGGTTTGGTTGTTTTGTTTTACGGCTTATCAACACTTTTCGGGTTATGTAATGCCGAATCTAGTTATTTCGGGAAAAGGTTTTATGTTTCTAGTTATTTCTATCTTCAAATATTTATTTTTGATTTTTGGTTTGGTTGTTTTGTAGTGGTAAATTTTTGTTTTTAACTTTGCAGAACATGATTGTATTTGGCAAGGAAAAAGAAATGTTTGTACATTTTTGAGGTGAGGATTGATTATTAGTTTTGTTATTATTTTGATTGTTTCGACTATTGTTCTCATCTTGGTTAATCATATCAAAGAAACTGAATGGACCCGGATTAAAAAAAAAAGAAAGAAATTGGCGCTATTTGCGTTTTACATTTCTAACGGCTATGTTCGTTGGGAATGCAAAAAAAAAAAACATTTTCCACCGTTCACCAATAATATCCAGTGTGAATGCACCTGGAGACGGCCGGAGGTTATATCGACCGAAAAGTTGTGGAAAAAAACCAACTAAAATAAGAATAATAGTCCGAATAATACAAATAATGAAAAAAATAATTATCACTATACAAACATCATATAAAAAAAAAAAAATAAAATAAAAATAAAAATTAAAAGAATTAACCCAGATTTATTAAAATAAAAAGAAATAGATTTGGCGCTATTTGCGTTTGGGATTTCTAATGGCTATGTTCGTTGGGAACGCAACAGACAAAAACTTTTTACCATTCACCAATAACATATAGTGTGAATGCACCTGAAGACGGTAGGAGGTTACATCGGCCGAAACGATGTAAAAAAAAACAAACAACCACGATGAGAATAATAATCCAAACAATAAATAATAATACAAAATAAATAATAACATCAATGCATTTTATTCAGGAATGCAGCATCTTAAAACAACCTGATCTGATAGCACCAGACAAAAGCAAAGGAGGAGGTACTACCTGGAATGATGGTCTCATGACATTACCCTATGGAATCCCAGTATATCATGAGGCAAAAATAACCAGACTCTAGTTTCAAAGAATTTAAAATTGTTTTGCTATATTCTAATGAATATTTCATCTCGTTTGAAAACAGGTGACATAAAGAAAATTTCCGAATACCTTCAGAGTAAAGCTCTTTGGAATTCTTCTTGAAAGGAATACAAATTGAACTTGTAAGCTAAATAAATACATACATATCAAGGAAAACATAAAATACGAAAACAAAAGCATTATAGGACGTTTGGTTGCATAAAAGAATTAAAAGTGACGGTTTCAGATACACCATCGGTTTATTTCTCTGTTTTAGCGAACAGGGGGGAAAACATTCTTGAAGTGTTGATCGATCGGTTATCGATATTGCTTGCTCCACTCTGACCGGCCATTGATTTTATTCTTCTTCTTTTGATCTCCTCAAATGTAGAGTGGACTTGATGAATTGTCTCGAATGCAAATTCAAAGTGAAACAATACCGACAGAAAATATTAAAAAAAGGAGAAAAGAACAAAGTATTGATATTGCAATAATGCAAGAAAAATGCGGTCAATATTTAAACATGATCGGATATTATTAAGATACGTCCAATCGAAATGGGGTAAATGTTTCTGATTTTGTTTTCAGATAAGCATTGATGTGCTGTATTATTTAGATTATTAAGACTGTTGTTTTTATCTTGAGTGATATTTGCACATCGTGTCGGCCGATATAACCTTCGAACTTCTTCGGATATATCTTGTCGAACTTGGAGAACCTTTTTGTTTAACTCTGGAAACTTTCTGGCGAACTCGAGAATTTGTATGGAATTTCGAATCCATATTTATTTATTTAATCCACGGGGGTAGCATGCTCACGTTTCGTCATAGAAGTCTTGAATAATTTGTGATTGTATTCTCAGTATCTCCCATACTGAGGATTGAACCTTCCTCTTACAAAAGACTGTCGCTTATAACTGAATTTACAGGCTCGTTGTGTACGAGATAAAGTATAAAGTAAAATTAATTCTGAACGGCATCCTGTTTATAAGTAACCTTCAATTCATTTGTTCTTGTACTTTTGCTTACCTTCCAATTTCTTCTTTATTGTGTGTTTTCTCTGAATTTCCCCATATCGTTTACCTAGACTAGGCTCTCAATTTCCTTTTTCTTACATGTGTGTATTGCTAAATATTCCACCTTTCTGACACTAGTACTTAGCTAAAGATTTGCTTTATATTACATTTATGATCATCTCTAAATTTCAACCGTTTGCACCTTCTTTTGTAATTACTTTCAATTTTCAGATACATGTACTAAAAGCACTACAAATGTGCTTTTCTGATACATGAACTTTGCTTCAAATTGTCTAATATCTTGTAAATATACGTTGTGCCAAATTAATTTTTTATATCTATTCTTTCCTTACAAATCCATTTTATTACACCTATTCCTAACTCTAAAATCAATTTTTACACCTATTCTTTCCTTACACACCTGTTTTATTAAACCTATTCTTTTCTTACACATCAATTTTTACACCTATTCTTTCCTTACAAATCCATTTTTTACACCTAAAAATTCCTGACAAATCAATTTTATTAAACCTATTCTTTTCTTACACATCCGTTTTATTACACCTATTCTTTCGTCAGAAATCCATTTTATTACACCTATTCTGTCCCCAGAAATCCATTTTACACCTATCCTTACTTAGAAATCAATTCTTTACACGAATTCTTTCCACAAAAATCTATTTTTACACCTATTCTTTCCTTACAAATCCATTTCATTATACCAATTCCTTCCTCACAAATCAATTTAATTACACCTATACTTTACTTAAAAATCCATTTTATTACACCTATTATTTACTAAAAAATCCATTTTTTTATATATATTCTTTCCTCAAAAATCCATTTTATTAAATATATTCTTTCCTCAAAATCAATTATATTAGACCGATTCTTTCCGCACGCATCCATTTTATTACACCTATTCTTTCCTCTCAAATCCAGTTTTACACGTATTCTTCACTCACAAATCCATTTTTTACGCCTATTTATTCCTTACAAATCCATTTCTACAGCTATTATTTCCTAACAAATCGATTATATTGAACCTATTCTTTCCTCACGAATTCATTTTTTCATGTATTCTTTCTTCACAAATTAATTTTTTACACCTATTCTTTCCTTAGAAATCCATTTTACACCTATTCTTTCATCAAAAATCAATTTTATTTCACCTATTAGTTCCTTAGAAATCCGTTTTATTACACCAATTCTTTTCTATACAAATCCATTTTATTACACCTATTCTTTCCTCACAAATCTATGTTTTACATCTATTCTTTCCTTACAAATCAATTTTATTACACATATTCTTTCCTCAGAAGTCCATTTTTACACATATTTTTTTCTTACAAATCTATTTTATTACATCTATTTTTTAATTACTAATCCATTTTATTACAACAATTCCTTCCTCACACTCATAACAGGCATGACAAGAAAACAAATGAACACATATCTAAAGAAATGGCAAAAAACTAGAGGATGACCTCCAATCTGTAGTGGAATGGGACATAAATGGATGGTCACATTCAATGCTGCCAAGACTAAACTGTTTTCCTTCAATAATTACAAGAAACTTTTTCTGACACCAATAGCAATGGCCAGTGACTCTTTATATGAGAGTACATCTTTACAACTGTTTAGCCTAACGTTCACAGGAAACATGAGTTGGAACAATTACATTGAAAGAATTGCCAGAGCTGCTGCTAAGAAGGTAGGCTCTCTCTACCGTGCTAGAAAACTACTAACACTCGAAAGTATCCTGCACCTCTATAAGGCCACCATTCGCTCATGTATGGAGTATTGCTGTCATATTTGGGCTGGTGCATCTGCTACTAGTCTCTCGTTCCTAGACAAGATTCAAAAGAGAGTCGCCAAGCTGATAGGCCCTGAACTGGCATCTAAGCTTCAGCCTCTGTCCCATCGACAATACGTTGCATCCCTTTGCCTGTTCTACAAATATTTTAATGATGAATGCTCTTGTGAACTGCAGACACTTGTGCCCCACGATGCAGACACCCTCGACAAACCCGACAGGCAGCTAAATCCCACCCCCACACAGTAGAGATCACTAGATGTAAAAGATCTTTCTACCCCAGTAGTTTCTTCCCAAGAACTGCTAATCCATTCCAGGTCCCTGCTTCCCCAACTGTACTGACATGCAGAAGTTTAAGTGTAACGTGAACCGACATCTTGCTGCCCAAATCCAAACATAGTGCCCCAGTAAATGTTGTTCCTGGTAAAAGCCCCCTACACCAAAGTGGCAATGTGCCTTGTTTGGGGTTAAAATGTAATAAAAAAAAATTTTTTTGGACATATACTTTGCTAACTAATCCATTTTATTGCACATATTCTTTCCTCACAAATCCATTTTAACACCGATTCTTTCCTCACAAATCCATTTTGCACCTATTCTTCCCTCGTAATCCATTTTATTACACAAAAATCTATTTTTACACCTATTATTTCCTTACAAATCCATTTTTACATCTATTATTTCCTCACGAATCCATTTTATTAAACCTATTCCTTCCTTAAAAATCCATTTTAACACCTTATCTTTCCTTACAAATCTATTTTTACACCTTATCTTTCTTTACAAATCTATTTTATTACCCATAATCTTACTTCAGAAATCGATTTTATTACAGACATTCTTACCTCACAAATTCATTTTTACACCTATTCTTTTCTCACAGACCCCTTTTTAGACCTATTCTTTCCTTACAAATCCAGTTTATTACACCTATTTTTAACTCCGAAATCCACTTTATTTCACCTATTATTTTCTTACAAATCCATTTAATTACACCTATTATTTACTCACAAATCAATATTAAAACCCATATCCTTTCCTCAAACATCTATTTTGACACCTATTTCTTCCTCAAAAATCCACCATTTACACCCAGACTTTCCTTAAAAATCAATTTTATTACACCTATTATTTCCTTAAAAATCCATTTTTACACCTATTCTTTCCTTACAAATCCATTTTTTACACCTATTCTTTCCTTACAAATCCATTTTATTACATCTATTCTGTCTTTACAAATCAATTTTATTACACATATTTTTTCTTCAGAGATCAAATTTTACACCTATTTTTCCTTAAAAATCAATTTTTTACATCTATTATTTCTTTACAAATCAATTTTATTAGACCTATATCTCCAACACAAATAAATTTTTACACATACGCTTTCCACACGAATCCATTTTATAACACCGATTCTTTCCTCACAAATCCATATTATTACACCTATTCTTACATCACAAATCCATTTTTACACCTATTCTGTTTTCAAAAATCCATTTTTACACCTATTCTTTCCTCAAAAACTCATTTTATTACACCTATTCTGTACTTACAAATCAATTTCTACACCTATTCTTTACTCAAAAATATATTTTATTAAACCTATTCCTTCCCACACAAATCCATTTTAACACCTTAACCTTCTCCAGAAATCAATTTTATACACCTATTCCTTCTTTATAAATCCCTATGTACACCTATTTTTTCCTTACAAATCCATTTTAGTACACCTATTCTTTCCTAACAAATCCATTTTATTACACATCCATTTTATTACACCTATTCCTCACAAATCTTTTTTACACATATTATTTTCTCACAAATCAATTTTATTACACGTATTCTTTCCTCACCAATCAATTTTATTACACCTATTTTTCAAACAAATCGATTTTATTACACCTGTTCTTTCCTTACAAACACATTTTTACACCTATTCTTTCCTCACAAATCCATATTATTGTACCTATTCTTTCCTCACAAATCCATTTTTACACCTATTCTTTTCTTTACAAATCCATTTCATATCACCTATTCTTTACTTAGAAATCCATTTTTACACCTATTATTTCCTTACAAATCCATTTTATTACACCTATTAGTTCCGTAGAAACCATTTAATTACACCTATTCTTTTCTTACAAATCCATTTTATTACACCTGTTCTTTTGTTACAAATCCATTTTTACCCCTAGTCTTTCTATACAAATCAATGTGTACACTTATTCTTTCCATACAAATCCATTTTTTATCTATTATTCTCTTACAAATCCATTTTATTACACCTATTCTTTCCTCACAAATCCATTTTATTACATCTTTTATTTCCTCACCAATCCATTTTATTACACCTTCTCTGTCCCTACGAATTACTTTTTACACCTATTCTCTCCTCACAAATCAAATTTTTACACCTATTCTTTTCTTACAAATCAATTTTTTACATCTGTTACTTTTTGCAAATCCATTTTTTACACATATTCTTGTTTCACAAATTTATTCTATTACATCTATTCTATCCTCATAAATGCATTTTTACACCTATCCTTTCCTCATGAATCCATTTTATTAAACCTATTCTTTCCTCACAAATCTATTTAAGTACACCTATTCCTTCTAACATAAATCCATTTTTTACACCTATCTTTCCAAACGAATCTATTTTAGTACACCTATTCTTTCCATACACATCCATTTTATTACAACTATTCTTTCCCGACAAATCCATTTTATTCTATCATTTCCTCAAAAATCCATTTGATTACACCTATTCTCTGTTCACAAATCTATTTTATTACCTTATTCCTCCTAACAGAAATCAATTTTTGCACCTATCTTTCCGAAGGAATCCATTTCATTACACCTATTCTTTCGATACAAATCAATGTTTAAACCTATTCTTTCCTCACAAATCCATTTAATTAAACTTATTCTATCCTCAAACATCCGTTTTATTACACCTATTCATCACAAATCTATTTTACACTTATTCTTTCCTCACAAATCCATTTTTACTCCTTATATTTCCTTACAGATCTATTGTATTATACCTAATCTTTTCCAAACCAATCTATTTTTACACCTATTCTTTCCTCACAAATCCATTTTATTACACCAATTCTTTCCTCACAAATCGATTTTATTACACCTATTCTTACCTCATTAATTAATTTTTACACCTATTCTTTCCTCACAGACCCCTATTTTTACACATATTCTTTCCTTACAAATCCAGTTTATTACACCTATTCTTATCCCACAAATCCATTTTTACACCTATTCTTTCCTTACAAACACATTTAATTACATATATTCTCTCCTCACGAATCTATTTTATTTCACCTATTCTTTCCTCACAAATCCATTTTTACAGCTATTATTTTCTCAGAAATCCATCTTTTACACCTATTCTTTTCACACAAGTCCTTTATTTACACCTATTCTTTCCTTACAAATCCATTGTATTGCACCTATTCTTACCTACCAAATCAATTTAATTGCACCTATTTTTTACTTACAAATCCATTTTACACCTATTCTTTCTTTAAAAATCCATTTTATTATACCTATTCTGTCCTCACAAATCAATTTTTATACCTATTCTTTCCATAAGAATCCATTTCATATCACCTGTTATTTACTTAAAAAGGAACTTTTACACCTATTCTTTCCTACCACATCCATTTTATTACACCTATTCTTCCTTAAATCCATTTTCACACCTATTTTTGTATTACAAATCAATTTTATTGCATCTATTCTTTCCTCGCAAATCCATTTTATTAGACCTATTCTTTTCTTACAAATCTATTTTTACACCTATTACTTCATTAATGACACCTATTTTTCCACACTAATCAATTACTTACACCTATTCTTTCTACAAAAATCTATTTAAAACCTATTCTTTCCGTACAAATCCATTTTATTACACCTATTCTTTCCATACACATCCATTATTTACACCCATCCTTTCCTCACAAATCGATTTTATTACACATTTAAGTGCCTTGAAAATCCATTTTATTACACCTTTTCTTTTCTCAAGTATTACTTTTTACACCTATTTATTCCTCACAAATCCATTTTTTACACGTATTCTTTACTCAAAAATTTATTTTATTACACCTATTTTTTTCCACACAAATCTAATTTTTATACCTATTATTTCCTAAAAAAAATCCATTCTGTACACCTATTCTTTCCTTAGAAGTCCAATTTTTACACCTATTCCTTCCTTACAAATCCTTATTTACACCTATTCATTCCTCACAAATCCATATTATTACACGTATTCTTTCCTCATAAATAAATTTTATTACACCTATTCTTTCCTCATAAATAAATCTTTGCCCCTTTCTTTCTTTACAAATCAATTTCTTACACCTATTATTTGCTTACAAATTCATTTTTGTTACACCTATTCGTTCTTCACAAATCGATTTAAGTACACCTATTCTCTTCTCACAAATCCATTTTTGCACCTATCCGTTTCTCACAAATCCATTTTATAACACATATTCTTTCCTCACAATTCTTTTTTTTTCATTACACCTATTCCTTCCAACACAAATCCATTTTAACACCTATCTTTCCGAAAGAATCCATTTTAGTACACATATTCTTTCCATATAAATCCATATTTACACCTATTCCGTTTTCACAACTCCATTTTTACACTAATTCTTTCCTCACAAATCCATATTATTATACCTATTCGATCTCACAACCCGCTTTTTACACCTATACTTTCCACACAATACAATTTTCCATGCTTATTTTTCCTTACAAATCTATTTTATCATACTTATTTTTTCCTCACAAATCCGATTTTACACCTATTCTGTCCTCACAAATACATTTTATACACATATTCCATCTTCACAAATCAATTTAACACACCTATTCCTTCCTAACAAATACATTTTTTACACTTATTTTTTCCTCAAAAATAAATTTTATTACACCTATTTTATCCTTACGAATTAATTTTTACACATATTCTTTCCTCACAAATCAATTTTTTGCACATAATCTTTCCTTACAAATCCATTTTATCACACGTTTTCTTTCCTCACAAATTCATTTAATTTAACCTATTCTTTTCTTACACATCCATTTTATTACCCTTATTCTTTCCTTACAAATCTAGTTTATTATTCTTTCCTCATAAATCTATTTCATTACACCTATTTCTTTTAACACAAATCCACTTTTACACCTATCCTTCCGAAGGAATCCATTTTAGTACACCTATTTTTTCCATACAAATCAATTTTTACACCTATTTTGTCTTCACAAGTCCAGTTTTACACCTATTCTTTCCTCACAAATCCATATTATCAACCTAATCTGTCCTTAGTACTCCATTTTACATCTATTCTTTCCTCACAAATCCATTTTTATTCCTATGTTTTCCTTACAAATCTATTGTATTATACCTATTCTTTCCTCACAAATCCAATTTTACACCTATTCTTTCTTCACAAATCCATTTTATACACGTATTCTTTCCTTACAAATCAATTTTTACACCTATTATTTCCTCACAAATCCATATTATCACACCTAATCTGTCCTTACTACTCCATTTTTATACCTATTCTTTCCTCACAAATCCATTTTTACTCCTATATTTTCCTTATAAATCTATTGTATTATACATATTCTTTCTTCACAAATCCATTTTATACACTTATTCGTTCCTTATAAAATCTATTTTTACACCAATTCTTTCCTTACAAGTCCACTTTATTATACCTATTGTTTCCTCACAAATCCATTTTATTACACCTATTCTTTCTCACAAATCTATTTTTTACACCCAATCTTTCCTTACAAAACCATTTTATTACACCTATTGTTTCCCTAGAAATCCATTTTTACACATATTCTTTCATCACAAATCTATTTTATTACACACATTATTTCCTAAGAAATATATTATATTACCCGTATTCTTTCCTCACAAATCCATTTTGTTACACCTATTTTTTCCTCACAAATCCATTTTATTACACCTATTCTTTCCTTTAAAATCCTTTTTTACACCTATCCTTTTCTCATAAATCCATATTATTACGCATATTCTTTTCTCACAAATTGTTTTCTTAACCTGTTCCCTGCTTCTTAACTCCTTTCACGTGCAATGTTTTTCAAATAATTTTCACATACTTGCCCCTTTGCTCTGAATTTCCCTTTTCTTACAACTATATTGGGCACAGTATATCGTTTATCGTTATTTTCATGGCAGGTGCTCGTCTGAACTCCAATCCCTGGTCCCCCCTCGCCAATCTTTCACGAAAAACACCCGTCTAGCTGAATCCACTGTGAAAAATTTCCCCCACTCTATATCTGTGCCTAAATCAAAACGCGGATTCCATGAACAAAGCTTCTTTCTTAGAACTGCACGCCTGTGGAACTCTGTTCCGTCTGCCTGCTTCCCTCCGGACTACAACTTGGATGTCTTCAAGTCTAATGTAAACAAATTCCTAATGAACCGCCCCCTTAAGTAAACACTTCATCAAATCTCCACACTAACGTAATGTACTTGCAATAACCCTTATCCCTGAGTGGATTCCGGGCCTTGATAAGCGGTGATCACTGTGTAAAAAAAAAAAAAAAAAAAAGTATTCTCCTTAATTGTTCTCATACCATTGCCTCTAGTGTCTCTGTTGTTTTACAAGTACTTTCCTGCACTTTTCTTTTTATTACATTATACCACGGTTCTGTTTATTATACATGTACTTGCTCCACAATCGCCTTGTCTATATATTGCTCCCTAGTTTTTATTTTCTTATACCTTAAGCCTGCCTTTCAAATCCTTTTACTTACACCCGGACTTGCCTCCCAACTTCTTTTTCTCTTACAGTTTAAATGCAGACACTTTACTCTCATTTTCATTTTGTTATGATTGCAACTCCCTCTATTCTTACACTTCTATCTTGTTAACAATTTTATTTTTCCGATATCTGTACTATTTCAAATTCTCCCGTTTGATATCTCGTCTTTGCTTCATATTTCTCCTATTGTTATGGGCTATAATATGAATTAAAATAAAAAAAATAAATAGCATTACCCAGAGATAATATATATAGTTGCATCTAAACGTATTGGGAGCAATTTGTAGCAGTTATGGCCCCAGAATCATGACGTGTACTTCTGTAACATATTTTTTTCTAAAAATCTTTTTGTTAATTATACCATTTTTTTGTCTTGATATATTACTGGCCTGCTAATCCAAGATACCTTTCCTTACATGTACGCCACGCTCTCAATGTCATTTTTCGTACGCCTCCACATTGCTCCAAATTTATTTTTCTGACACTTGTGTCGTGCTCCTAAATATATTTCATTACACACGCATCCTATTCTCGAAATACTTTTCTCAAACATGTATTTTCATTCGATTTTCTCTCTTTTAACATCCGCAATTTGTTTGCGATTTGTTTTTCTTGCAAGTATATATATCAGTACAATTTTCTCATTATGCAAATATTATCCGTGCTCTAGTAAATTTACGAGCAACGGCAAATTTGCTAAGAAGATCTCCTCGGTGTACAATGAATTCGTACTGTTCATGCTTGGTGATATTGTTTTCTAAATATTTGATAATATTGTTATTTTCAATGTTATAAATAATGTATTCTCCTAACTTTATGAACCTCAATCCAAAACTATCTGAAGCCATAAGTGGTTCATAATGTTTGAAAAGCTTTTCACTCAAAAATATTGAATTTTATATATATAAAAAAAAAAAATTGAAAGTCATAATTTAATCAACGATATATTAGATTTGCAATAGGGAAATAGATAAGTTTATATTCTATTTACATATAAAATGGTAAAATGGAATTTGTCAAAGAACATAGAAAAGCAATTATATCACAGATCAGAAACGAATTTTGCGGTTTTTGAAACAATTCTTTATTTATAGTAGTATTAGTTATCCAACGAATGCATACATTACATACACATCCACGCGCGTACTTTTCCACTATGCTTGTAACATATTATTTTTTGTTTTCCTTTGTCCTCTCTCCTCCTCTGATATAGTTGGAAAGAATAAAAATGTTGGAAAACTTGCTGAATTAGTACCAATACACATGATTTATAATTTCATTAAACTCGGATACAAATATTTTTCGTGTTATTCTGTCTTCAGGGCCCATTTTAAGTGTAAGCACATAGAGAGTAACGTAGGATAATTCTATACACACGAAATGAATTTCATCAAAATCGCATATAGTTGAAGCTTTAAGAAGGGTTTAGGTCCCAATTCCTTTATATAGTTAAGAGAGCACTGAAAGATTCAGTACCATTTCTATTGTCTTACTCATAACTTTTGGAACATATTTCAGTTCAGAAATTCTGGAACACTTCCATTATTTCCCTCAATAAATTTAACGTCACAATACACTTGTATATTATATGTAGATTCCAGAACCGTTCGTTCTAAAAGGAAACACACAAGAATCACACACAGACATTGAGTTCATATATGCCCACTAATATATATCATTTACATATTGGAATAATGTGTGACCCTCACGTTTCTTTTCCTATAAGGTCTTTTAGAGATGGAAATAAGAGCTTTTGTTTTATTATATACAATGCGAAGCTCGTTGTTTGTTTGTTTACAAACAGGCTATTTGAGCACTATAAAAGTGGGGGCGGGTGTCTATTTAAATAGACATTCCAACGAGTTATTTATGGGGGTCGCTTCCATGACTGAGTGGGAGAACTGCCGACTGTCAACACGACGGTTTTAGGTTTAATCCTTGGCTTGGGAGAGATGCTAGTCTAGCGGCACTTATGAGTTGTGATACAACGAAACAGGACTGTATGTCGATGATTACAAATATATATATATATATGATGATGATTGCAACGTCTTGTCAGACGAGTGCCACTCCCTCAGACATTTAAAATCCATGAGCCCAAATGCCTGAGAGAGTATCTATACAAAGATGATGTTACAGAGTCTTAGCTTTGTACGACAGCTAAGTCTCTCTCTCGGTTCAAAATGTTGAGATCCAGCAACAAGCAAGAGCAAGATAGCCAGCAACAAATTAAACTGCAGACCAGCTTAATGCGGGTACTGGTCTTCCGCTTTATGGTTTTTTAAATCAGAGATTTGCTTCTCCTAGAAAGGTTGCCTTCACCACGGCTTACGGGAGCCCTCTCCACCCCAAACATATACCCCAATATATATATATATATATATATATATATATATATATATATATATATATATATATATATATACTGCATTTAAACTGCATTCTTTTCTTAATTTTTTTATTCAAAGCTATTTCAGACTATATATTGGGGTTTTATATATGTATGGCTAGGTTTCCTTCCTCTTATCTATTTGCCTTTTTGGTACCTAAGCTACTTAAGCGTTTATGCATTTTTATTCTCATAGCATTTATATGCTATTTAACATGTCGCAGAATAGATCTTGTAATCTTAAATTTACTTATATACATTATTAATAGTTTTTTATGCATGTATATATTAGTATAAATAGTGACCATATTATTCTACATTTTCTTATTGGAAAAGTGGTATTATCTGCTGGAGAGTCATGTATTTAACAGCTGTCCTGTTTTTAAATCTCCGAAACAGCTACACGGTAAGCAGCTGATTATCCCCGTTTTTTATTTACAAAATTTTTGTTAAGGTTTATCTTTTTCATCATTATATAGTTAAATTCTCTTTTATAACTGAACAGTTTTGAAAAATCGGCTTACGCAAGTGTTAAGTCTATTTCTATTTAACAATTTTAGTTAAGGTTTATTTTTCACGCTTAGATAATTGAATTTTCTTTTGTAATTATAAACTTTTAAAAGTCGGATTATGTATGTGTTAAGTCTGCGATAGGTTAAATTTAATTTTTTTGGCGGGGTTGGATTTAAACTGCATTCTTTATTTTTTTACATTTTCTTTTACTCAAAGCTTCTTCAGACTATATATATATATATATATATATATATATATATATATATATATATATATATATACATATATATATATATATGCATGAACAAACAGTTAATAAAATATGTTAAAAAACACTTTGAAATGAGTTAAAAACATGTTTAATCTGAAAAGGAAACACTAGATAAATCCATTTATCTAGTGTTTCCTTTTCAGATTAAATATGTTTTTAACTCATTTCAAAGTGTTTTTTTAACATATTTTATTAACTGTTTGTTCATATTATAAGCTCTAATTCCTATTTGGTTTTATCGAGCTTTTACATCTGGCTGAGATAATTTTATAAATATTAATTCTTTAATATTTATAATATATTTTAATTTTACCATCTTGGATCATTTTGGTAAATTTAAGTGTAATTTTTATCATATATATATATATATATATATATATATATATATATATATATATATATGTGTGTGTGTGTGTATATGCATGTATATATATGTATATATGCATGTATATATATGTATATATGTATATATATATGTATATATGTATGTATATATATATGTATATATGTATGTATATATATGTATATATATATGTATATATATGTATATAATACGTTTTGGCTAAGTTTAAAGATTCACAGTTACTTTTTTATTATTTAACTTCAAGTTGCCGATATTAGTATCCATTGTATTAATTTTCATATCATAATTTAATAAAATTTGCCAGCATACAGCTAGTTTATTTTTAAATTCAAACACTCATTATTGCATGCTATTTTTTTTTTCGAGTCACGCTACTGTTTTTGTTTACATTTGTTTACTGTAGAAACTGACTTAAAAACTTGGCTCCGGTGCTGTAATGTAGAACGTTGAGCTTATCGTAAAAAGTATAAACATTAACTCAAATGTTCGGTTTAAAATCTAGGAATAATTATACCTATTTTGAAATATAATTAAATAATAGCTTGAAAAAATAACGAATAGAGTTATAATAAATTAATTATAATAACATTTGCCGCGAACTAATAACTTAAGCCCGTACCACTACAAGAAGAAAAAATAAAACCACGTGCAATGGATGAAACAACTATGAAATTTAAAAATGCAGATGAACCCCGCTTGAAACTTTATATATATGCTGTTGATAAAAAAATATGAATACAGATTGTATTAACTGGAAGGGTCTTATTCGTGGGCTTGGAAAATATTAAGATATTGCTTTTTCTAACACGCCAAGTTTGTGTAAATTATAATTTAATGAACAGTAATATTCTTATATGTCAACACTAGGGGATGAAACAATTGTATGCAATATCACAATAAAATAAAAACTGAAAATGAATACATACTAGTGTATCTGTCCCTATTAACGTGACATCTTTAAAGAACATATTTATAGCTCTAGGATTACATTGTTGAACTATCTAAATAAGAACTTTATACTGTTTATTCATGTGTAATCACTGCTCCAATTAGTTAAATTACGTATAAACAGATATAAATTACATATAAACTGATATAAATTACATATAAACACGCACACCTCCCCACACATACATACACAAACACACACACACACTTATATATATTATATATATATATATATATATATATATAAAAGAGCAAACAGTTAATAAAACATGTTAATAAACACTTTGAAAAAGAGTTAAAAGCATATTTAATCTGAAAAGGAAACACTTGATAAGTGGATAGTCCTTAATCCGCGGAGTTTCGAAAAAATACTTTCCTTCTCATCAGAGGGTAGGAATTAGCAAAATGCGGGATCGGATTTTTCATACAAAAGTATTTGATGAAACTACAAATGAGTCAAAGATCTTACTTGATAACAAAAAGTGAAGCAGAGGGAATATGGTGAAGAAAAAGGTGATTGCACGTGAATGGATAGTCCGGTGAAAGGTAAATAATCCAATGACGGTAAAGTCCAAAAATATAACTCCAAGAAAGTTAATTGAGTTTCCATTTTATATATATATATATATATATATATATATATATATATATATATATATTCAGCCAATATTCGTCTGCTTCAAGAGAGCTTGATAAGGATACCTTAAACGGGCCTTATTATCGGGCTTGAAACCGACGGTACCAATGATCTGTCTCAACTAACAACTTTCTTTACACAAAATATAAATACGCTCTTACAATTTGGATTTTCCTTTTAATTGAGCACTCTGCTGGAATTCTTTTTCCAAAAAAAAACTAATCATATATATATATATATATATATGTATGTATATCTATCCATATATATATATATATATATATATATATATATATATATATATATATATATATATATATATATATACTGAAGGAGGAGGTAAAAGTCATGAAACTTCTAAGAAGGTATTCTCGAAAGAAGCATAAACTACGACAAGTTTTAAAGAAACATTAATTTGAATTAGCGTTCAGAACAGGTTGGAATTGAGAATAAATACTTTAGGAATGAAGATGCGTCAACTTCATTTCCTGTGCAATCTCCTAGGCAACGAAGTAACTATTTTACATAAACATAGACGGAGAATCCATTGGAAGCTTCTCCATCGTCTATGACACGAGCCATCATGAAACTGTCTGACGATTGGGATGAATTTGTCAGAACATACAAATTTAGTCATAATCTTCCATATACCTGCTCAGTTTACAGTGTCTACGGTCTTTATCAGAACAACTAATATTGTGTAGAGGTTCTGCTATTGTTTCTGACATTTTGTCACGTGTTGACGAGCAGCAAATACTATGTCAAATGTACCACGCTCCATACGTTAAACTATTAAACTAGGTTTAACTATTGAGTTACACCCTTGCAAGGATTTTACCAGTTATGCTGAGAAGGGAGATTCCTCTGTGATTGTCACAGCTCTATCTGTTTTCCTTCCTTTTAGAGATATGCACTATGCATCTTTGAATTCCTGAGTATGTCACTCGCCCAAAATAAAAGAGAGAGCTCATATAGCTTCTTTTTTTTTGTCAGTGTGGGAGCATTGCCATAAGAAAGCTGTTTTACAGCTTTCTTTACTTCCTGGATGGTGAGCAACTCGTCAAGGATTTGATTTGGTTCGATTCGTGGAAGTTGTGTAATCGCCTCATCATTGATTGAAAGAGAACCTGTTCGATACAGAGTTAAAGTGCTCTGCCCATCTGTCTAAAATATTGGCACGGTCTGTTTTGTCTCATTACCATTTAGCAGTGGAAATGTACTGGAAGCATGTGGTCTATAGATTGTTTTGCGGCCATCATAGAATTTCTTAGAATCATGCATATCTTCCTGTTTCTGAATTTAAATAATAATAATAATAATAATAATAATAATAATAATAATAATAATAATAATAAAGTAGTGCAAAAAAAAGTAAAATATAAAGTAGTGAAAAAGAAAAAAAGGAGAAGGAAGAAACGTCCTCGAATGCGGAAACCAACAAACATTAAATGCAGGCGCTATGAAGGGATATTACAGCAGGAATAAAATAAAAATTAAAAAAAACATGAAAGGGACAGAACATAGAATCCGAGAGAACAGAAACTGCAAAGAATCTTCATTGAAAACCAAAATGCGAGGACATTAGAATCGCTTTAAACCATGCAAAATCGTCATGAAGTTCAAGAAAGATGATAATACCGCTGAGGAAGTGAGGTAACCCGATGAAGTGAAAAGATGCGAAGAGTATTGAGACCTTGCCACTGTAACCTCAAAGAAAAACAATGTTCACTGTCAGCGGCTGTTGTGATAATGCAGAATTATTTGTGATGGTCATCGAATTAGATTGAGATCAATGCAAACTATAATAATATAGGAGAAAAAAGAAAAAAGAAAATTTCCTTGTTTCACCGGCTTTTTTTAAAAGCAATTTAATTTTCACCTTCCACTTCGTTGTTAAGCGATAAAAATGGATGAGAAGAGACTCTAAAATACAGGTGTGAAGCTTTTGTGGCTAATTGTTTAATTTTCACGCTTCATTTTCTTCATCCCATAATTGCGTCTCTTTTGTGTATTTTTATGTCCGACGATTTACTTTTCTATTTTCAATCAGCGATCAACATGGTTTGTTCAGTTCGAATATTTTATGATTCGTGTCTAATCACACTGTTTTTGAAAAATATGAAGCAAGTTGAAGGTGTTTTAAGTTTCAAACAGGTGGGGGCGTCTTTATGCATCATCTAAACCTTAAGTGATATTGTTAATTGGCGATTCTTTCTTTGTTGATCTCTAACGCGTATCGTTCCAATTTTCTGAAAATTAGAGATATTTAAATTTTGAGAACGGAATTTGTGTCGTTGTATATACAGGACCTTACATGAGTAGAAATTAAGTTAGCTAATGTGATTTTTCACAAATGGTCATCATAACCCAAATCAATAAAACAGAATCGTTTCCAGAGTTGAATGAAAGAGCGTTGACAAGGTAGGGGCAAAGGCCAAATGCCATACACAAAACAGTCAAATAATATGAGGATATGACGAATGATGTGACATTTCGAGCGAGATAGAACTAAAGTTTTTAGATCAGTTCACTCTGAGAAACAATGCGAACGAGACACGGCCAAATAATGTAGAAAACTGATAATTTCGACGAATGTTGCCGATATCTTTGTCCGTTTGCATCCCTAATTTATAGTTAAAAAGTTTTAGAAGTAAATAATTATTAAGATAACATTGATCTTCTCTATTTCTTTATCTCTTGAGTCCATTCTTCTCAAATAAAACCTTCACGAAAACTCAGCGAACGTTTTCCGTCTGTCTTTATTGCATGAAAGTTTTACTCATCACTACACAGATGAGACGACATAAGTCACAACCACTCATGAAACGGCGAAGTGAAACAGCGAATATGCAGAGAAATAAAATACCAGCACGTATATTTGGGTTATTGATTACTTATTATTGAAAACATTGACGTATCACTTTTATGACACTCAAACCATCAAAATACATGCAAACTGACTAAAACGCCCAGAAGAACTTTGCGTTTAAAAATATGTCATGGTTTGCTAGGATATCAAATGTTGAAAACTGGTGCATGGTCACCTAAACAGCTATATTTGTTATAGATGAAGTAGAGAGGGTGAGTTACCTGACATGATGGGGACGGCTGATATACAATGAGACACAATTAAGTGTGCAAATATCTTCACTGGACAATCTGTAAAATGCTGAATATCGAATAGAGCAGCGTATACCAGAAAGAAGAGTTGAAAATAAGTCATACACCTTCCATCATACCTATGGAATTTCTACAGTTACGTACCTAGAAAATGGAGCTATTAAATCTGATATAGTCATATGAGGCTCAAAGGGAGAAAGAAGCAACCGTAGTAGAAGTTAGTGCTCCCGATGATACTCGTTCAGGGCTAAGAGAAACAAGATAACGAAATACCAAGGTATTATGCACAAGAAGAGAAAAAACAATAATTAGGAAAAATTCAGTTTTTCCAGTAATTATATATGCATCTGTAGTCATAGAAAATTATTTCACAAAGTACATGGAAATATACCCGGTAAACCAAGTGCAAGGAGATGCCAAAAAATGCACTTGAAAGGGCGATTAAAATCTTAAAAAAAGATCTCTTGGTTAAAATTAGTTAAAATGTATGAGGTAACCGGTGAATGTCTGATTACCGGTAGGATGCCCCATTCCCAGCGATAACAAAATCCTTAGAAAAATTTTAAAAAGAGTTATGTACGTGTATGTATATTGTAAAATCATGTATTTTCTACATGTATATGTCAAATCGCTCCCTATTAACTATTATAGAAGACTAGACAAAAGCAATATCTTCACTTCGGACACTGGTTTGCCAATGAGAGAATGTAAAGAAGGAAATACAAACCATTGAAGCTTTGGTTTGTCTTACTACTTCGTGATGTATGCATGAAGGACGACATCTCAACAAAAGTTACATTAATTTGATACCTTTTGCCGGGAAAAGATCTGAGGTTAAATCAAAAATGATCTGGCGATTTACTCTATAGGAAAAGCTTCTTTGTTTTGGCAACAATTGATTCTAAGTAGAAGAGCTGGCTAACGATCAAAAGAACTAAAGAATGATGGAAACCAGTTGACCAGAAACGGGAGGGGAAAATGAAAGAAACACTAATTTTCTCTCTCTCTCTCTCTCTCTCTCTCTCTCTATCTATCTATCTATCTATATATATATATATATATAGATAGATATAGATATAGATATAGATGTTGTTTTGTTTTGGTTTTAGCGATATGTTTTGAATGAATTCAATTATTTACGAAAGTGCATTTTTACCTAAATGCAAGTTGGGAATAATTTTCCCTTTTAACCAATTTGGTACCCCCACATGAGGAGCGGTATATATTATTTTAAAATGTAATTATCCACTGACACGTGTTTCGTCGTCTCTGATCTCTGAAGGGTCGTAGACGACGAAGCAAGTGTCAGTGGATAATTACATTTTAAGATAATATATATATATATATGTTTTTTTTAAATAATATATATATATATATATATATATATATATATATATATATATATATATATATATATATATTATTTTAAGTACACTTTTGCATCGGTGTCCGGAGCGCGCTTTGTCATACGAGGGTTTTTCCAAATATAAAGCATCCAAATTTTTAACTAAAAAAATTTAAGTGCTACAAAGACAGGAGTGGCACCATGTAAACGAGCGATTATTTTGTGATCCAGAATTTAATTTTTTCTACATAGTTATAACCATTCCAAATGTACATTTAATGACCCATCTCTGTTTCTGACACACGTCTATAACAGTAGTGGTATTACTAGAGTCTCACACTGTCAATATCTGCAATGGAGAGAGGAAACTTTTGACCAGTCATCACGACAATACAATTTACAATCTCCTCTGATCAATTCGGGTAGGAGGCATTACTTTTAATATAAATATATATGCGGGTTTGGGCGAAAATACAAAGTAATTATATTATATAGTTCAGATCGATTAATATTAGAATCAACATCAAAAGCGAAACGAAGCTCAATATTCAATATCTAAACACTTCAAAAGGCAATAGAGCTACAATTAATTGGAATTACAAATATGGAATAATTTCGGTCTCGCAGATCGGATCGAAGAAGTTCTATGACAATTTTAAAATTATTTTGACTCAGTTCGCTTTTACTAATAAAAGAGATTGTACAGAAAGTTTTTATGATAGGCATGCGAGTTTCTTTCTGGATATTTGACTTTAGAATTTTCTGTCTTTCTTTGTCGTTGAGAATGAAGTTCTCACCTGGCCTATATCAAGTCGATATCGTCATTGACTTTTGTAGTTTGAAGTGTGTAGACATTTTTCTTGGGACAGTTTTGCATGAACTTTCAACTTGTTTAGTTTTCATCTGACTATTGATTATAAAAATGGGATTATTACATGACACCTTAAATATGTTCAAGGATGTTCCTAATTATTTCCCAGAAACACGCTTAAGGTTTGTTTGACTCCGAAATTAACATTAAATAATATTATGATATCACTCTGATCTGTTACACACACACACACACACACACACACACACACACACACACACACACACACACACACACTGGTCCCCATTCACCAATCTTTAACGAAAAACACCCGTCTATCTGAAACCACTGTCAATATTTTCCCCACTCTTTATCTGTGCCTAAATCAAAACGTAGATTCCATGAACAAAGCTTCTTTCTTAGAAATGCACACCTGTGGAACTCTCTTCCTGATAAACCGCCCCCTTAAGTAATCTACTTTATCAACCCTCCATTACTAACGATTACTACGATATTATTCCATTAATTACTGTACACGCAATAACCCTTTTCCCCGATTAGCCTCCGGACCTTGATAAGTTGTGACCATCTTGATATCATGTAATATATATATATATATATATATATATATATATATATATATATATATATATATATAGTTATATCACAATATATATATATATAGTTATATGATAATATAATTATAATAAGAATATATGTTTAAGTGTGTATGTGTGTGTGTGTGTGTAATACCAGGAAGACCCAACGTTTCTCAGAAAGAAGCTTAACCTGCTTCCCTGCACTGAACTAGTCCATAATACATTGTAGTCTACACTGCAGGAAAACTACAGTTGATTTTATAAAAATATTTTTTATATAATAGTTTGAATTAAAATGTTAAAGTCAAATATCATGTTTCTGAATTTTGGAAATGAGGATTATTTGTATTCATCTTACTACTGTTCTCATATTGAGTGTGATTTTCACAACGTTTCGGTCGATGTAACCTCCGACCTTCTTCTTGTCGAACTCGGGGATGTTTCTGTCGAACTCAGAAATTTGGACGGAATTTCACGCAGAGCGTTTTATTTACTTCATGTGGTGTTGCATGCTCTTGTCGGTCAGTCATGACTGGATAGAGGTCCTAAGTAATTTGCAATCGTATTTTCCCGTCGAGGATTGAAACTTCAACCTTCAGGATCTCTATCCAGTTATGGCTAAGGAAACAATAGCACGCTACCCCCGTGAAGTAAATAAAGGGTTCCGTTCGAAATCCATCCAAATTCCCGAGTTCGACAAAAACATTCCCAAGTTGAATAAGATATACATGAAGAAAGTCGGAGGTTACATTGACCGAAATGTTGTTAAAATCACACTCAAGTATCATGGTTCATTTGTGCTCCAAACAGCAACATTCATTTTGAACGCGCTTTTGTCGTATCACAGAACCTCCCGTTGATTTTATACACAGGACCATGTAAAACTTTTAAAATATACTTGTAGTTTAAGGCTGTACTAGAGTGTTAACTTTGCTCCAAACGGGAGTGTTCCTCCTTTAAGCTGTTTTTTTTTTTTCGATTATTGCGGCATTCCGATATAAAGCCGAAATAAAGCCTATCTAAGTACACTACCAGATAGATATTTTTTAATCTTCCGAATCCAATAGGAAACGAGCTCAGACAAATACATATAAACAAAAAGTTCCATGAACAAAGCTTCTTTCTTAGAACTGCACGCCTGTGGAACTCTGTTCCGTCTGCCTGCTTCCCTCCGGACTACAACTTGGATGTCTTCAAGTCTAATGTTAACAAATTCCTAATGAACCGCCCCCTTAATTAAACACTCCATCAAATCTCCACACTAACGTAATGTACTTGCAATAACCCTTATCCCTGAGTGGCTTCCGGGCCTTGATAAGTGGTGATCACTGTGTAAAAAAAATAAATAAAAAGTTCCTTTTTATATATGTTCACTAGCATGTTTATCGGTTAAATACAACGTGATAGCCTTCAAATCGAATGTAAACAATTCCTGTTAAGTCGTCCTCATAAATAATCTAATTCCACCCAATTTACATCGTTAGCGATTACTTCACTATCACCTTACATTCATTAACACTTATCTTCGAGTGGCCCCCAAGTAATATATATATATATATATATATATATATATATATATATATATATATATATATATATATATATATATATATATATATATATATTACTTCAAGATTACTAATTCAAGAAGAGGACCTCATAAGGCCCATAAAGGAACGATTACATTCGTTTTTTATAAGATATTTGAGTGTGGTTTCGGCTTTAGAAGAAAGTGGGGTGTATACTTTATGAATACAAGCAGTAGGGTTTTGGTTTGAGGTGTAGTGAAGGAAAGGACAAAGGTGGTGGGTTGAAAGAAGAAGGGGAAGTATGATCTCATGAGGCCAAGCTGAAGAAGCGGTAGTATTGGTATTGTCTTGATTTGGCAATTGTTTATTGGCCTAAGTTTTCGCTTTGATATTAAGTAATATTATGCTCTCATCGCGGTTAACTTCCCTATCTTTGGTTTTTATGGTTTTTTTTCTTTTTTGGCAGCGACTGCATTATCCATCTGTTTTATTAAGTTCTATTTAATTATGTATTTTATTCATCGCTTTTTTATCCCTTCATTTCTTCTCGTTTCCAAATTATTTGTTTATTTGTTCGTTTGTTTGTTTGTCTGTCTATTTATAAGATATATGTCCATATGGTAAAATTAGCAGCCACTGAATAGATATACACGCCTATTTATATGATTTAAATAAAGGTGGTACAAACCACTGAGTACTCTTAAGTAATCACACGGGTTTTATTTCATTTACCTCTAGGAAACCAGTCTATACAAACATTATATATATATAAATATATATATATATATATATATATATATATATATATATATATATATATGAATCTAAAAATATTTTTCTGTATATTCTTCATTTCTAAACTGTTCTTAAACCGATCTTTGTTTTTATATGTTTATAGTTGTATAATGCCGGCGTCTCTCTTCTTCTCAATACTATTGTCTAAAAAGTCCTCCTTCATTTTTTTCTCTTTCTTCCGTATTGATCTGCTTCTATAAAAAAGTTCTATGTAACTATTATTTCTCATCTTGTATTTGGTCCTGGATATGACCTTAAACTATATCCGATATTGAGGCTCCAGCTTGTGGGCTTTAGGGAGTGTGGAGCCACCTTTTAATTGCCATTGCTCCCAGATCCACTCTGACCCGGAGTGGTAGTACCTGTTAGGGTCCCAACTATGGATTAAATAGAATACGACTTAAAAAACAAATATACTATATTAAAAAATCGTTCTTCAAAATCATCAGATTCGGCATTAAATAACCTGAAAAGGGTTGATATGTCGTAAAACAAAACAACCAACCAAATCATCTTGTATTTAATGTGTGTGCGTGTGTGTATATACTATTCTAATATAAATATTAACATTTTTATACCTACAAACACAAATGTTCCATGCTTATTGGCAATCTTCAATGTAGTAATTGAAATTTACTGCTGGCCAGGAGATTCGAATCCAGCCAACATGCCTTTTAAGTATAAAAAAAGCAGACAGAAACCAAGAAATATCTTCTCCCCCAAAAGAGATTAAAAAAACCGATAATGATAACATATATATATGGGTGTGTGTGTGTGTGTGTGTGTGTGTGTGTGTGTGTGTGTGTGTGTTAGTGATGGGACAATTCCAATATTTTGCTCAATTTAGATACAATTACTGATTCCGATACAATTACCGATTCCGATTCTTTTTCATTGTCTAAATATATGGAGTTGTTATTTTTCGCGATTTTGTGAAACATAATAAACGTGCAAATATTTTCTGAAACGCAAAAATACACTTGTGGATGGTGATCTACAGATTTTCGTTTTACTGGTTGTTTAAAATTAATAAATATTTATCATTTAATCATTACTACCAGCATTGCAAAATTTTGCTTTAGACAAAATCAAATTAAACAAAAAGACAATTAATAAAATCTTTTTAATCATCGGAAAATCGGCACATTTTTTCCGATTCCGATATCCCCAAAAGTTCTGATTTTCTGGATTCCCGTTTCCCATTAATCGTCCCAACACACACACACACACACACACACACACACACACACACACACACACACACATATGTATATATATATATATATATATATATATATATATATATATATATATATATATATATATATATATATATATATTTATCGTATAGTAGCCAGGGGACTTGATGTTGCCCGGGAGTGAATACTGATCAATGAATGGTTTACACTCCCATATTTTTATTGTTATCGAAATCGATGAAATAGCCCATTTTTCAATCAAATCGATCGATTTCCTGCCCTAATTGGATATCCGTCACGATGCAACTGGAGGAAGCTTCACATGCCTTTCGCGGTGATTAAGTTCACAATGCATTGTAGTCTACATTGTACTGTAGAGAACCTACTGTTGATTTTATGAAATTAGTTTTATATATGATGCTTTGAATTAAAGTATAAAATGCAAAGTATCATGCTTTAATTGTGTTCTAAACAGAAACATCTATCTCGAACGCGCACCTGTCACATCAAAGAACCCACTCTTGATTTTAGATGCTTGGCCTTCCTAGTTGTGCGGTTATATTGGCTTGATTTTAAGTCTAAAATGAAAAGTCAAGTATAATGATGAAATTATGCTTTAAACATAGACATTCATTTCGTACGCGCCCCTGTTATATCAAAGAAGCTACCGCTGATTTTATGTGTTGGCCCTTTCGACGTCTGTGGTAAAAAAAACCCTTCTCAAATGCACTTGTGATGTTGGGTTCTGTTTTGTCAACATCGCGTTTTTTCGTTCTTTCACTGGATTATTTAGATTATTGGTTATCGATACTTATCGAAAACATTCTGATACAAAATTTATAGAAAAAACACTGCCAGACACATAAAGTACCTCGTGTGAAATTTCATAAAATCAACCCAACAGTTTTTGAGTCCATCGGGAACGGACACAGACCTACAGACAATTCTTTTTTTTATAAAATAGATAGATAGATTTTCTCCCTGTTTTACTCTGGCGAGACGTAAGTAGGATCTGTCATGACCATGTCTCGATAGCATTTTTTAATTTTCTACAAGTTTTTTTACATTGCTTTAGGGTCAATTCTGTTTATCTCTATATCTCCCTGTTATTTGTATATCGTAAAAGTGTATTTGCCCATCTATGTGTAGCCGCTCGTATAGTGATGGTGTTATCATTTACACTAAATTGTTCATTTTCTATCCCCTAAACAGATGCCGAGCATAATCCTTTCCATTTTACATTGCGCCAATCTGAGCCTCTCCATTGCTGCGTTATTAAGTGCTCGTAGTTCGCTACTATATGTCATAACGGTCATAACGTACTCATTGAACACTTTCTGTTTAATGATCATTATGGTCTTCTTTCTCTTGATGATGTTGTCTACAATTGAAAAGGCCGACCATCCAAGTAAAATTCACCTAATCTACGAAGGTCTATATTTATATTAACTATTTTTTCCCTCCCGAGATGATGGAGTCCGGCAAACTTTATAATCTTTCATATAAGAAAGCAAAAAGGCTGACATGATCTTCCACCTTCATACAGCGCTTTAATAGTTTCGCATGGTCACCCACTTCTACTGGCAAGACTCAACGTTGCTTAACTTCGGTGATATGACGGGGTTGGTGTGTCAACGTAATTCTGCTATATATTTGTCTTAATTATTGCCAGTCTTCAAAACTGTCGACCTCACTCGTCTTTTACCCATGAGTTTCATACACATTCCACCTTAAAAAAACTCATCACTTTTCTAAAAAAAATCCTCTCCTATTTTAACAGATTGTTCCTAAAATATGATTTTCTTCGTGACTATTTCTTTCTTCGAGGTATTGTAAGTTGGGCTTAATGTTTTTTATTCATTTAAACGAACTTATAAACATATGAAACGCGAATTTTCTTGATTTTCTTTAGGAGAAACTGCGGTCTTTATGAATTAAAAATTATTTAAATTAATAAGTGAGCATTTGAAATAAAAATATTTGACAATTGTACACACCGACGATAAACTTGATATCTCTGTTTCTCTGTTTTTTTGTGTTGTTTTTTGTCTGTCTCTTTTTTGTATTCGGATAACGATTGTACACACCGACGATACATATGATATCTTTATTTGTCTGTTTCTATTTTGTCTGTCTGCTTCTCTGTTTCTTTTCTTTTCTTTTTGCGTGGCGATTGTGAATGAATACTTACACTAAGATCAAACACAACTTTCCAACTTACAATGATTATTCTCAGGAAAATGAGTAAAACTATTGTAGGCTATTTTCATGCAATGTTTGGTTGAAATATAAGCAGTAGTTACTGATTATATAGTGAATAAACTGCTAAGCAATGGTAAGATTCAATATACAGAATATCGTAGCAACATATGAAATCAATAAATTACCATTTTAATTTGTGTGTTCTTGATAAAGTGCAGAAATGTATTTGTAATTTGATTGACCCAACCCATTTTTCTCATTGCAACGTCTCTCTCACAGACGTGATGTTGCTAGTTTCTTTCTTATATCCACAAATGACGTGTGTTCTCCAGAATTATCTGATCTATTTCCTGCTTCCTTTTATCCAGTCCTTTTGACTTGTTGGTCTAGTGGTCTTCACCAATTCGCTTTTTCCATACCTTATTGTAATGCCGCTTCTAATATCAGTAGCGTATTTGCAAACACTGGAACTCATTGCCTGCTCACCGTGTTTCATCTTATCTATCGCCTTGCCTTTTCTTTTCAAACTTAGGTCGATAGGAATCTCCTATCTTCGGGATAATCGTCTTTCGTTGTTGTTAGCCCCCTTATATCAAGTGGATCCATGCCTGTCTCAAACGATTATAATAAAATAAACTGTCTGTACCGTAAAAATCCATAATTAATTCAAGTATATATACAACAATAGATAACAATATGCGTTAATATCTGTTTTTAGTTAACCGCAAAAGTTTGTGTGTGCGTGAATACATTGTTCCCCAATCGATTTAACTTAATTGCCGAATTAATAATACACCAGTAAAATACCGCATCGTGGCACAACACCAAATAATGGTATAAATTATTAAAACTGTGTTAACCGTGAAATTCTGTATGTGCGTGTAGGATAATAAAACGTAACACATATCAAGCAATAATTGTATTTCGACATTAACTTAATCTCCTTCATGACTAGAATTTCGGAATAAAGAGACGTTATTTTCATGGAAAGTGCTCGTGTGAGATTCAATCTTTGGTCTCTCCCTCACCAAACTTTCACGAAACACGCTCTTCTAGACAAAACCACTATCAATAATTTCATACACTCTTTATCGGTGCATAAATCTAAACGTAGATTCCATGAACAAAGCTTCTTTCTTCGAACTGCACGCCTGTGGAACTAGCTTTCGTTTGCCTGCTTTCCAGCTAACTACAATTTTATTGTCTTCAAGTCCAACGTAAACAAGTTCTTGATGAATCCTACACCTAAGTAATCCAATTTACAAAATGTCCACTATGTTTACTACTCTATCATCCCACTGACTGATGTAGACCCATTAACCCTTATCCTCAAGTGACCTCCGGGCCTTGATAAGTGGTGATTCCTATGTAAAAAAATAAAGAAAATAAAGAGACAAGATAAAGTCACAATCTATCCGGATTTAATAAATTGCTTTATTAGTTTAACCTTTTAAATTATAAATAAAATCTGACCGTTTACATTCAGTGAAGTATGTATTATCACATCTGCGGCGTATTTACTCACCCACCTATTTAAATCTTTAACCTGTTTTAACCATCTCCGTTAATCCAAACAATTGAATTTTTATTAGTGTGAACTTTTCGATTGCGAATGGGATTTGACGTTTTGGTGATTCAATTTGCTATTCATAATAATGTATTTGTTCTCTTTGGTTGACATTTAAATACGAGAAGTATGACCTTTTAGTCTTATACGCAAAACTCACACATGAAATGGCTAGTTTCAAACAACACGACTTAAAATGATATTTTTCTACATTTTTCACTCATACGGGGTTTGATCCCCACTTTCTTTTTATACATTGTTCACCAATCGATTTAAAGTATTTAACCAATTAATAACACACGACACACACCACAGTAAAATACCGCATCGTAGCAAATCACCAAATCATGGTATTAGGTTGGTGCAAAAATAATGTCGTTTTTATATATAGTTGGACATCAATATATAGTTGAGCAAATAATTTCGCTTTTTATATAAAGTTGAATGACAAAAAACGATATTATTTTTGTACCAACTTAATATAAATTATAAAGACTAGCTGAACTCGTACCCCAGCGTTGCCGGGGAAGTTTAGAATCCAAAGAAACTCCCGCTCAAATTCATGGACTCAATATTATTATATTAATTAATATGTATAATTATATATTTGCACGTTATGAATAAAAGCTCTGGCGTTTCTGTATGTTCGACTCAAATATGTATTTAATTTAATTGAAACTGTCAGTTGTGTCGCGTTTTCGTATTATTAGTTTTCGTATTATTAGTTTTCGTATTCGTATTATTATAATCGTCGCATATACAGTAAGATTCCTCCCTATTATCAATCGGTATTCTCTTACGTAGTATAATGTTCAATTAGGAAATTACCTAATTTTTCAAAATGTAGAAACTGTCATTTTAATTTCATTAAATTAGTTAATCACTGGCGGACATTTTTAATTTTATTCCATGGATTGCGTTCTCCTTCGTCGTACGAAATAAAATATATGGAAAACCGTATTTCTATATAATTTGAAACGAATCAAAATATAAAACGTCTATATATATGATAAAAACAAAATAAAATAAATTTTATATTACAGGAAGGCGTTATTAAAAATAAAAATAAACACATTTTAATTACGAATTATCTTAAATTACTTTATAATTGGAGACGTTGATAAATTAGTCGCTAGTTTTGTCAAATTAAATTGATACACTATTTATTATTAAATTCCGTTGTTCCCAAATACACGAGGAAAATAAAGTCAACATAACAGAATAAACATAAGTGACACCATCAACAATAAGTTGCAGGGGCCGACAACGAGGAAAAAACAAACCTGTGCACATTTATATTAAAAAAAATAAAAGTCGTTATAATACGTAGAGTGTTCATATGTGATTCTTTTTTGTGTAACTGATGAAGACTCCAAAGAGTGTTCACTGGTACGCAGGTGTAGTTCTAGGAGGTCCAATTCCGAAACACCCAAAAAAGTTCAGTTACGCGACTTTGATCGCCTACACGATGGCAGAGTTTGGTGCACTATTCCGGTGATTACCTTTTCACAAGTGGTCCGTAAGTAAAAGAACAAAAATAAAAAAGTAAAAAAAGAAAAGAAAAAAGAAACAAAGGAAACAAACTTAAAGTCTCCATGGATATAGGTGTGACGCGGGCCGCAGTTTGTATCTAGCATTGGTGTAGGTGCCCATTTTCGTTTGCTGTCTCCTGAAAGAAATGAAATCAAGTGGACTGTTTCCTTTGGTGATTAAGTCACAAATCCCCTAGACAATGAATAAAATAAATCTCCAGCAATCAGTTCTTGTTCTGACAAGGAGTAATTATTAAATAACACTCTTGACTACAATGTTTTGCTATTATACAGTGGAATAAATAGAAAAATATGCTTTTTTTAACAACACAACTATTTACAGTCGCGTGTAACAGTTCGTCCAGAAAATGAAAAATCTATCTGCAACGCAAGATTTGTTTCTTTTTTCTCTTGTGATATTCCTGTTACTTGTGGTCAGTGAGAGAGATTGTTAGCAGGCTGCGCGTGTGGAGGAGCTAGTTGAGACTCTGTCTACTTTACAATTCAACTCAACTCAACTCGAGTCGACTCAACTCGACTGATCACCTGTCAAAATTTGTATATAGCTAGGGAGCAGGTAATAGCTGACGGAGTCTGACTTCCTATTCGACCAACCAGCCTCTGCATTATACAAATTGAATTTACACGGATTGGCCAATTCGGTAAAATCACATGTGCATATTAATTAACTTTCCATCGAAGGCTTCTAACTCTGAGTAAATCTTAGGGATAGAATATCGGATCAATACTGACAAAACGTTAATATAATTCTCCCTAATTTAATAGGTTCCTTCACAAAACAATATTATCATTAAATATTATTATCAACCCTTAAATCCGTTCAGCTGAAGTAATTATTTCAGTATTTTGGTTAAAGTCATCAACCAAACAAATAGAGTTAGCAAGGCAATCGGGATTCAGGTTATAAAAGCTCAAACTCAGTCCTATCTAAACTGTTATTAATGTAAAATTCGGTCACAACAGGTGGTTGGGTCACATATGCGCTTTCTGGTTCTTTTCGTGGAATGAAAAGTGAACAAGGAGACATTCGCTGGGTGTTTTATCAAGGTTTTATTATGGAGAGAATTGTCTCAAGAGAGAGAGAGAGATTAATGTTCTCGTAGAAAATTGTTTTTTATTTTGTTGCTTCTTAACTGGTACATTCGGACAGAGGCATCGAAGTAACATTTTGCAATTAGATTACAAAGTGTTTTATTTTATATTATTATTCAACTGCCTCGCCTAACTCATGGCAAACTTGTATCCTTTTATGTGGCACGATTGGCTTCCACAGGCAGACTGATTTTCAAATCTTACATATGCGGAATAAAAACTGTGATATCTTCGGAATTTTGCGGGCAGTTTAGGTAAAACATCGGAAGGTGTCAAATCAAGGTTTCGGGATTTTTATTTATTTAATCTTTTCTACGTAAACACTGATTAATTGTTTTAATGAAAATATACTATTGTGGCGTAACCGCCTCTGGGAGCGGTGGAACTCTCTATTGGGGAGAGATTGGGACCCCCGAAACTGAGTAAGGCCGGGCAACTATCCTGGTATTAACTGTTAAGCATTAATGGGTGCCGGGGAAGCGGTTGGTAACGTAGCTGAAAGGATGAATTTATTGTGTTTTTGTAAAACAGACATATACTTTTATTGTTTGGGAAAAATGACAAGGGATGCCATTTTTCCCATTGTCATTTTGAAAGCTAGAATGAAATATGATTTCGTTCTCGCTTTAAAAATGACAATGGGATGTCATTTTTAAAGCGAGAACAAAATATAATTTCGTTCTTGGCCTGGCGAAACTCTACTCAAGGACGGCTGGCTTCTGAGTACGAAGTCAGGCCGGGGGCCAAACTGTCAACTTCTTTGAATGGAATTGAGTTGCGATCACAGTTTTTACGGCCGTGCAAGGCATCGGGACTTCCCCGGAATAACGTGCTGATCGATGATTGGTCTGGCGGCTTACCCCGAACCAACCCTTTCCTCGAAATATAAGCAAATGCCCGCGCCAAAAATCTTAGATTGGAGCCGAATCTCGAGAGAAGTAAACACTACCCAAAGAGACGCCACCCCCTCGACCGCCGCCACCATCGACTACGAAGAATAAGATTCAGGAGTGTTTTCGTAATGAGATCAAACTTAACAATGGTACATATGTAACCCACTTTGTAAATTTCGTGAATTAATTTGAGTAGGTTAGAAACATGTGAGTTTGTCTTCTTTTCGCCTGCATGAGAAGCTAATTATTTTCAACAGACTCCGGCATATCACATGTCAGAGGTCGCACTATTTCTATTATTACAAACATAATTCAATGGAAAATTAATTGGGAAAGTGAAAATGATATTATTTTTGTTGTTACGAAGAAAATATAATTGACAATAAAAACTCGTTGAGAAACTTAACCGATCTTGACAATTTTGATGCGCTGAATCAACAAAAATAACATTTTAATCAATTAGGTCAACTCTATGTTTTATTGTCAAATATTGATTTTACGATTGTTAATGATATATAAGTGGCTTGCAAGAACTGACATTTTTTTTTCATTTTCAGATTAATCAGAAGGTCTTTCAAAAATAATCCGAATATATTATACTACATCTGTGATGAATACACAGTTGGTCCTTACCCGAAACCAGTCACGAATTTTGTAAAGCTTGCTTGTCATACATATTTTGATATGAACGTTGGTGATCAGGATAAAGCTAGGACGCCTCATGCAGTCTGCAAAAAAAAAAAAACAAAAAAAAACACACACACACCGGGTATTCCTATCGCTGGTCCCATGGAAAGAAGGACGGGCTGAAGTTTTGAATTCCTATTGCTTAGAGAGAGCCGAAAGACCATATCAGTAACAGTTATCAATTTGACTGAAATCAACTGAAAGAACTTCTATGATGAAAACCCAGTACTTGTCTTTGCAATACTTAGATAAGTGATGAAAAATTCTTTAAGGTAATGAAATGGTTCCTGGCGATGATGTCGCTGATGCCGCGCGCATCTTTTCCAAGAAGGAACTAAATGATCTTGTCGGCGCCTTTAACTTGCAAAGATTATTTGCTGAAATATTAGCAATAAATGTTAGCGTTAGATTTAACAAAATAAAACTCTTCTCTGGGAGTGCTCGCATCAATTACTAGTGCAACAGACATCAAGAATACCTTCGGTTTTTCTGAATAAGATAAGACCTTGTGTATTGTACGGATTTTGTACAGCTTCTGCACAGTGTTGGATTGCCAGAGAACCAACCTGGAGATTGAAGAATGTTAGTTGACAGTAGTAAAAGATCGCTGAAAGCTATTAAGGTGCACAACGGCAAACAGCCTGCCTCTTTCTACCATGACTCACTAGACTACACTGAAAGAGAAGTATGAAGCGGTGAAATACCTGCTGAAGAAAATTCGTTATTTTCAACATGAGTGAATGATCTGTGTGTTGACATGGAGATAGTGACCTTTTGTTGGGACAGCAGTCCGCTTTTACCAAGTACCCATGCTGCCTGTGCATGTGGGATAGTAAAAGGAAGTGATTTGTTCGGGAGAAATTGGAGCCTAGCCAATAAAAGAACGTCATCAGCACATCGCTGGTGCGCAGAGACAAGAAAGATTTACCGCCTATTATTAAGCTTGGCTTAGTGAAGCCTTGAACAAGTATGGCAGCTACTTCACTCACATCTGCCGTGCTTTTCCAGTAGTGACAATGGAGAAGTTAGAGCTGGTATGCTTCACGGTCCCCAGCAACATGAGCTCATCAGAGATTCAGAGTTTGAAAACTCAATGAAAAAAAATGGACTGAAAGCTTGGAAGACATTTGTTCTCTTAAGAATCCCGTTAGCAACAACAAGGCCAGCAACTACGCAGAACTTCTCACCAAACTGATGACTGCCTTCAAAAACCTGGGATGCAACATGAACATCAAAGTGCACTACTTATTCCAAGGGTTACCTGAGAATCTGGGTAAACGAGCGACGTGCACGAGGAGGGATTTCATCAATGCGTGAAAGAGATGGAGGCTAGGCACTAGGGATACTGAGATGCTGTCATGATGGTTGATTACTACTGGACCTTAAAGAGAGACGTCCCTGGCGTTGGGCAGTCTAGGAGGTCAAAGAAACGGAAGTTACGGCTTTGAATGATTAATGATGACCAAACATTTAGTTTCCATGCTTCTTTATCAGTATCATGTCTACCGGTTAACTGATCAATTATGTTCAATCAGCAGATATTGTAATAGTTACCAATGTCATGCAATGTTTATTGCAATATTGATATTGAGCAATGTTTGTAGCATATCGATAATATAATCAATTTGGTGAGAAAAGTATTTTCCTTAAAACAAGTCTGTAGTTCTAGTGTATTGTACAAACCGGAAGTCAATAATTGTGCATATTACGAAGCAGATTTCTCGTAAATGTCTGCTCGGACTCGACTGACACCTGACATCGGCGCCGGAATATGTCGAACACCGTCAAAACTCTCGGAAACCTGTTCAAATTATTGTTTTTTTTCAAAATAGTATTTTCAAGTTAAATTCAATTTTTACGATGATTTTGTTTATTAAATTGTTAGGTGAAAGTACAGAATAATTATAAAAACAACCCTCCTCTCCACGTTAAGAATGACTTTCTAAATGATAACGCTATTTCAGCGCGGTAACATAGATACACAAGTACCCTCCAATGGTGATTCAGTGATAAAGGATATTTACGAGAAATCCGGTTCGTAATATGCAACAGTAACGACACCCGGTTCTTACAATGCATCATTAGAAAAACTTTCATCGGATTTAAATGTCACACGAACGAAACAAAAATGTCGCTCTAGTGTATTCCACTAAAAAAAAGAAGAATTTCCCTATATTCAGTTAGTAGAAAAACTCGATCTGATTTTCGGAATCAGTGGTGCAGATTTACTCTAAATAAGTTGGAGAAACTATGACGACTTACAAAAAAATATTTCTTTTGTAACCCAGTGTAATTATTAGAGAATTTGTACGAAACTGAAAGGACATAAAATTTAGTAGACACAGATCATTTTAGTGTAATCGCATATTTATTAGTATATGTGCGTGATAATAAATAAGAAAGATACGATCTTTTCCATTAATGACGTTTTTTTTTATATTAGTGGCGCCACTATTATACAACAGATCCGAGTATTCGTGATGTACAAAGCGTTACCCTCTATCCTCGAACCATGCCCTCAATTTATGTGACCAGATAATTTAAGTTTTTGTTCGTCATATCAAATTCCTAATATTAATCATTGTCGTGTTTAGTGAGTCTCTTTTTTAGGCAAAGAATTTCGTCATTCACCGAATGCAGGAACAATAGCCATTACCAACGAACATTACCGATTATATCTAAGGTAAATAGTAAATTGTTCGTTTTACTTAGATGTTCTAAATTTGCGTTAGTGTTGTTAAAACAATCAAATGTTATATTCGACACTATACTACCAAAAACTCGCTACTCCAAATCTCGACGCTCTGCTATCAAAACTCAACTCCGAATCTCGACACTCTACTATCCAAACTCAGCTCTATAACATAACGAATTGTTGATAATACCTGCCACTCTGACATCAAATAAAAAAAAACCCCAGCCTCTGAAAAATCAGTTTTTTTTATATCCAACGAGAAGCATCTCATTTGTATGTTAGGCGACAATATCGTAAGCAGGATAAAGGGAGCCATTTTGCTTCATTCTTTTTTTGTCCACACAGAACCCTTCAGACTGCACACAAACTGGGTTGTACTAATTTCTGAAGTGCTTGATTACAGAGCCGCAACTTATTTTGTCTTTTAGTAGTTTTTTAGACCACAGTTAGCATAATCAAAAGTTGCTTTTAGATAGCTCCACTTTAGCAATGGCGTCTTTCTATTGAACGATAGCTTTGAAATCTGACTCTGTGAAGATCTCCAATGATGTGTCCCTAGTCACAAGCCATCCAGTAGCCTGTAAATTAATGAGGATCTCTTTGAAGACACATAAAGAATCTCCAACAATTCACTTTCCATTCCAGTCACGTATAAATTTTACAGTTTTGTACAATTTCTCGACTGTTTCCGACCGAGTTATTTTCAATGTAGATCTTTATAAAAGCGAATGAGATTAGAATACTTCGGAAGAATCTATTACATTGCATATAAATCTTCAACTAGCTTCGGTTGGAAGCTGTCGCAGAATATCACCTGATTCTTAAATTGTTGTAGAAGTAATGGAAGATTGTGGCATCTTTAAGAACACAATTTTGTTTATGACACTACCATCTATGGTAGCACATCTAAAACAGTAAACGACCAAGTTCTCTCCGATTCTCTCTCCTCTGATCTTGATCACCTTGTACAATGGGGAAAGGAGTGGCTGGTTAATTTTAATGCATCTAAAACTAAGCTTCTTTCTTTACATCATCAACGTTCTGATCCCCATCTGGCATCAATTAAAATGAATGGCTCTCGTCTTGGGGAGGCCTCAAGTTTTCACAGGCTTCTAGGCTTGACCTTTACTCCTGATCTTAAATGGAATACGTACATCAAATCTGTTGCCAAAACCGCTGGAAAAATGGTAGGATCCTTCTATTGATCCAGTAGATATCTCACTGCTGATGCAATTCTCTATCTATATAAGAGCCAGATACGTCCAATGATGGAGTACTGGTGCCACATAAGGGCAGGAGCTGCTAGAAAAGACTTGTCCTATCGGCCTTGATAAGTGGTGACGTTTATGTAAAAAAAAAAAATCAAAACCACTGTCAGCAATTCCCCACGCTCTTTATCTGTGCCTAAACATAAATGTACATACCATGAACAAAGCTTCGTTCTTAGAACTGCATGCCTGTGGAATTCTCTTCCGCTTGCCTGCTTTCCAGCTGACTAACACCTGATCGTCTTCAAGTTCAACGTGAACAATTTACTGGTGAACCGTCGCCCGAAGTAATCCAATTTTACAAAATTCCCACAACTTATGTCTACTACGCTATAATCGCAATGACTAATGTATACCCATTAACCGTTATCCTCGAGTGACCCCCGGGCCATGATAAGTGGTGACTCCATTGTAAAAAAATAAAAAACTAACGCGACGCGATCTTTCCATCTTTCTCTAAAAAGTAAAAAGTTGGCGGTTTAATCGCATATTTTGCGAGATGTCCCGTTTTCAAAGTTCTCCGCATAAAACGGTGTATTCCAATTTGAAAATAAAGTCTATACCGAGGAATATCTGAAAACTGATTTTTCTATTGAAATCGCCCCATACAAAACATGAAGTTACTTCATAGAATGAGCTAAAAACATACAAATTCAAGGCCAGAAGTTAATGAATGGTGTTATATAGATAGATCCTACTTAGCATGCAACAATTCTTCTCCCTTTATCGGAATCTCTACTTATTGAATCTGATAACAAAGGACAGAATAAGGGATGCAAAAGTAAAGCTATGCCCCACTTTCATTGAAATACGTTAATTTATAAAAACATTATATTTCCAAAAGTAATATGATACAGTGCGCTGTACTGGTTGATCGTGACCAACATTTAAAGACAACCGATTTCATTTCGGAGCAATCGAATGGACCCCGTAAATAGTCATGAGCGATATTAAGGACAATAATCGATAGTTGCAGAGGCAGTCAGTGCAAATCAAATGCGTAAAACGCCTTCAAACGCCCCAAAACGCCACTAAACGCCAGTGAATACCAATGTTCGCCACTGGCATCCAGTGACAGTCATTAAAAACAAACATATTAATTTCGGAGTGGTCGGAAGTAACCGCCAAAACCAACACTGATAGTCACTAACCAGTAGTTCCGATAATTGAAGAAAGGCGATTTCATTTTAAAGCAGTTTAATGGACGCCGACAATGATCATGATCAACACTGATTTAAAAAAGACCGATACTTGCCCACCAGTAAATGCCAGTAAGGCAAGCTGCTTGTTGAAAGAAAAAAGGCATTTCATATATTTTTTTTTCATTTTACAAAACTGTAAATAACATTTTTTTTGTATTCATAATTTATTTAATAATTAATCTTTATAAACTAAAATCCAAAATCTAGAGACAATCATTTGTTGTGACTATTATTATTAATAATGTTGTTTTGTAAGGGGAAGCGTTACATAGTGTAGAATAGTATTGTTTTGTCTGGGATATGACTTTGGGGCCCAAGTTTTAAGATTTCGCAGTGTGGAAAACTTGAATGGAAGAAGTCAACTTGTGTGGAAGATACCTTAATTAATATGCACAAGTAAGATGACCAATTAAGCCAATCAGGGCGAATCCGAGTGTAACGTAAGGAAAATTGATTAGCTGAATGAAAAACCTAGACTTCTAAGATTTCACACCGTTACCCCCCCCCTTATAAGAGTTTATTCAGTCGATAGCGGAAAACCCCGGTTGAAATTGAAAGTCAGATCTTTCAACTCCACTACTCGCGCTACGCCCTCCGTTCATTTATCTGTTCAGCTAAAGAGAGGGAAAGAAAACAATCGGTTGCCGAAATGAGGTGTCGAAGTTATTTTCCCCCTTAAATTTTGCGTCTACACTCCACAATTAGGGCCAGCAAGGCCATAGGCTGTTGCACGGGATTGTCTACATAATAAAGAGTCCTAATTCAGCTCGAATTCCCTCTTACCGATGTCATTTTCAACCATCACAGGTGGTTGGGTGACAGTCATCGAAAACAAACAATTGAATTTCGGAGCATCGGAAGTAACCGCCAACACAATCACGGATAGTCAGTAACCACTAGTTCCGATAATTGAAGAAAAGAGATTTCATTTCTAAGCAGTTTAATGGACGCCGACACTGACAAACAAAGATCGATACTTGTAGTGCCCACCAGTAAATGCCAGTAAAGCAAGTAAACTCAAGTAGTCATCTCAAAACGCCACCACAAGCCTCAAAACCTCACTAAACGCAAGTGGCTACTAGTACTCCCCACTTACATCCAGTGACAGTAAACTTCATTTCGGAGCAGTTCAATTAAGTCCGATACTTGTTATGGCCATCAATGACCGACTGTGAACGCCAGGAACTAATAATGAGAGCTGTAAACTGCCCACCAGTAAACACCAATACCCGCAAGTAACCGCCCTAAACTAACACTAATTACCAGTAGCCACCAGTTTCGACAGTGACAGCCAGTGGCTACCGCTTGCTGTCACTGCCAGTCACTGCCTGATAGTTGGAAACAGATGAATTCATTTTGGTCACGGTCGATAGAACCCACAATTTTCCAGAGCTGGCAATGGCCGCCACTAGCAACCGCCGTTATCTCTCTGTAAGATTTTTAGCTGTTTATCCAGTTTACGTAATTTACGTGGCTAACACACGATAATGTACTAAATAGTCATAGTTTAATTTGTTTTCGGAGGTTTGTGTGGGATTTCCTTTAATGAATCTGTTCTGACTTGGTGTCATATTTCCACCAAACAATGGCGGTACACAAGTCCTGCTTGTTATAAATATAATATTTTAAAAAGTAAATTAAACATGTCTATTTACAGACGTGAAAATATGCATTCATCCAAAAGTAATGAATTTTTTTTACAAAGGAATCACCACTTATCAAGGCCCAGGGGCCACTCGAGGGTAAGAGTTAATGGGTATACATTAGTCAATGTGATTATAGCGTTTTTAACATAGATATTGGGATTTTTGTAAGTTTGATTATATAGGGGTGCGGTTCAATAACTTGTTTACATTGGACTTGAAGACAATCAGATTGTAGTCACCTGGGAAGCAGCCAAAGGAAGAGAGTTCAACAGGCGTGCAGTTCTAAAAAATAAGCTCTACTCATGGAATCTACGTTTAGGTCTAGGCACAGATAAAGAGTGTGAGAAACTATTGGTGGTGGTTCTGGCTGACGAGTGTTTTTCACGCCCTTTGTTATCTTAACTTATTCTATAAAGCTGATTGAGTGTATATGTGAGTATATTGATCATACAACTGAATGTTAAATGTAAAAAATGATATACATGAAAAGTAATTATAAAATGCTTGCTGAATAGGTGTGAGAGGCTGGTATATGCCTCTGCAGAATAGATTTCCACAGAGAGGTCAAGGAGTCGGAGTTGCATCCCAGGAATTGTTGGAGTCTGACTTTTACCATCTGACTCCGCAGCCCTGGTTATAATCAAGCAATTGTGTTATGTTCAACAATGTTTGCTTACATATAAAGTCATGCTTATGTGTTATAGAAATTGATATATTAAGAGAGAATTCAAGTTTCAATAAGGGTTAAATTTTTCAGAAAATTTAAAGACACCATTGAAATTTCCTTTAGATTCAATGTGGGATTATTTAGAGATAATTATTGGTTAGGACTATAAAACAATATGTTAGAACAGAAGGAAAATATTTTTTTTAATTGTTTTTTTTTTATACTTGATCTCATATTTCAGACGTTATTTTAATTTTTTCTTCCAAAAATTATAAACCTGATTATATGTGTAGTCATTATCAAATTATTTACACTGGCAGTGCTAGGTGAATATCACATACCATAAGAATACTTGTCCCAAGATGGGTAAAATTCACGCCCTAAACAGAACAGTTTCAACCAATTTTATTTCCCCTTACAATAATTAAAATCAACATAGAATTTTGATTAAAATTCATTATACATTTTTTATACTAGAAAATGACTAAAATTTAAGGCTTAAGAAAAATCTTGCTTAATTCATGTCTAATGACTATGTATCAAATTAAATGAAAATCTGATATACTTGCATTTTAAACTGGGATGTTGTACTATATCTTTCGAATACGCTTAGAAATACTTAAAACTGAAATTTGGAGAACATTTATTGATGTCTAACATTCATGGATTGATGCCTAACATTTATTAATTGATGTCTAACATTAATTAATTGATGCCGAACATTCATTAATTGATGCCTAACATTCATTAATTGATGTTTAACGTTTATTAATTGATGCCTTACATTCATTATTTGATGTCTAACATTTATTAATTGTTGTCTAACATTCATTAATTGATGTTTAACATTCATTAATTGATGTCTAATATTCATTAACTGATGCCTACCATTCATTAATTGGTGTCTAACATTCATTATTTGATGTCTAACATTTATTATTTGATGTTTTACATTCATTAATTGATGCCTAATATTCATTAATTGATGTTTAGCATTTATTAATTGATGTCTAACATTTATTAATTGATGCCTAACATTTATTAATTGATGCCTAACATTTATTAATTGATGCTTAACATTTATTAATTGATGCCTAACATTCATTAATTGATGCTTAACATTTATTACTTGATGCCTAACATTTATTAATTGATGCCTAACATTTATTAATTGTTGTCTAACATTCATTAATCCATGCCTTACATTCATTATTTGATGTCTAACATTTATTAATTGATGTCTAACATTCATTAATTGATGCCTTACATTCATTATTTGATGTCTAACATTCATTAATTGATGTCTAACATTCATTAATTGATGCCTAATATTCATTAATTGATGTCTAACATTCATTAATTGTTGCCTTACATCCATTAATTGATGTCTAACATTCATTAATTTATGCCTAATATTCATTAATTGATGTCTAACATTTATTAATTGATGTCTAACATTTATTGATTGAATTAAATACGTGATAAACATGGATACGGTTAATGATGTTGCCGGAAAAAAATATTCAGATTGGGTTATGCAGTTTAGTGCAGATGACTTTTAAAAACAGGAAGTCGCTTGTCTCGATAAGTATGCGATTACATGAAAAGAATCTATGTCCACTTAACTGCATGTCGTATTTTCTTTTTGTCTATAGGAAAGATTCAGATTACAATTTTTCTTGTTTTCTTCTCAGTATATTAGCACGGCCGTAACGCTGCTAATACGATTGTTATAAATAAACACGTAGTCATTTATTTAAACTCGACGCACAAGTAGAGTTGACAGTCTTCTTTTGTAAATGTAAACAGGAAGCAGACGACAACTTAGATTTCTCCAATTAAGTCCAATTAAAAAACATAAGTCAGTCGTTAAACTACATACCACCTCCTGAGAGCGTAAGATTTGTTCAAAGTCTACTCTAGGTATCACTTCACCGTGAAATATTAATGATTTTAGAAATAACTAGGTGTGTGTTTTTTATACTATTAAATATTCATTTCATTATTTTTAAACATTAACTTTAGCGACAATAAATTAATATTTTATATGTATTTTTAGTATTGAATTTTTCTTATCACATTATACTCGTCACATATACAAATAATATAAATTCAAGCTGAGTCACGGGAAACGAACGTTTTTAAGGAAAAGACAACTCTGCGAATATTTTAACAAAAAGTTTATAATGTGCATAAAAACATTTACTAAACTATGCCACTATGGAATATTTAGAAGCAACAAATTATATCTGACAAATGATGGCCATTTTTACGAGCACAAATTTGAAGCCGCTTTCTTAAGTTAGCCTCCATTTTCACTTTAACCTTTTCCCGTGACTCACCCTGTATTAAAATGTAGAATAGTTATTCCTCTTGAAAAGAAGAGAATTAGTTTATATTTGTTAGAAGAATAAAAATGTAAATATAAATTGAATAATCGTGCAGAATGAACTCAGTTTATGACAAGATTTTAGAACGATCAGCACACTATCTTTGCGTCTGTCTATTATTTTTGTTAATTAAAAAGCCATACATTACATTACAAAATAATTAATGTGCGCCCCTACATTTCTTAAAACAAACCTTTCACTATATAAATAATCAAATTTGTTACAACCCTCTCAAAATACTCGGGTTTCTTACCTGCTTCCTTGCTGACGCCTCGTGCGTCGAAATTCAACAAGTGTCGACCCATGTCAAAGCAAAAAAAAAACATTAAAATAACACATGTCAAAACAAAAAAACATTAAAATAACACATGTCAAAAAAACATTAAAATAACACATGTCAAAACAAAAAACATTAAAATAACACATGTCAAACAAAAAACATTAAAATGACACATGTCAAAACAAAATAAAAAAAACATTAAAATAACACATGTCAAAACAAAAAAAAACATTAAAATAACACATGTCAAAACAAAAAACAAAAAACATTAAAATAACACATGTCAAAACAAAAAAAACAAAAAAACATTAAAATGACACATGTAAAAAAAAACCATTAAAATAACACATGTAAAAACAAAAAAACATTAAAATAACACATGTCAAAGCAAAAAACAAAACAAAAAACCCATTTAAATAACACATGTTAAAACAAAAAAAAAACAACATTAAAATAACACATGTCAAACAAAAAAAACATTAAAATAACACATGTCAAAACAAAAAAAAACATTAAAATAACAGATGTCAAAACAAAAAAAAACATTAAAATAACACATGTCTAAACAAAAACCCCCAAAAACATTAAAATAACATGTCAAAACAAAAACCAACATTAAAATAACACATGTCAAAACAAAATAAACAAAAAACATTAAAATAACACATATCAAAACAAAAAAAACATAAAAATAACACATGTCAAAGCAAAAAACAAAACAAAAAAAACCATTAAAATAACCCATGTAAAAACAAAAAAAACAAAAAAATAACATTAAAATAACACATGTCAAACAAAAAACATTAAAATAACACATGTCAAACAAAAACATTAAAATAACACATGTCAAACAAAAAAAAAACATTAAAATAACACATGTCAAACAAAAAACATTAAAATAACACCTGTCAAAACAAAAAAAACAAAAAAACATTAAAATAACACATGTCAAAACAAAAAAACCCAAAAAACATTAAAATAACACATGTCAAAACAAAAAAAAAACATTAATATAACACATGTCAAAACAAAAAAAAACAGAAAACATTAAAATAACACATGTCAAAACAAAAAAAACAAAAAAACATTAAAATAACACATGTCAAAACAAAAAAAACATTAAAATAACACATGTCAAAACAAAAAACAAAAAACATTAAAATAACACATGTCAAAACAAAAAAAACAAAAAACATTAAAATAACACATGTCAAAACAAAAAAAACATTAAAATAACACATGTCAAAACAAAAAACAAAAAACATTAAAATAACACATGTCAAAACAAAAAAAAACAAAAAACATTAAAATAACACAATAACAGAAAAATAAATTACTCATTATCTGAACATATATTGAATTAAAATAATTTTTTAAAAACTTCTTAAAGTGCCTTTGTTTATAACAAATGTCTAAATTTTGTAAAAAGTTCGTTTTCCAAAAAAAAAAAAAGAGTGTCGCGCACTTTCTAATATTGACTGTTAAAATTATTTTACTCTGACAACTTTGATTCATTTCAAAATTTTCTTCTCTTTATTTGAATTCAAGATAATTTATATTTTATTTTCTGTTATTGTATTACTTTGATATGTTTGTTTTGCTTTTATCAAAAAGTTAGCGAAACTCTGACATTTTCGGATAGGGTCTTCTTGATTTGTCCCCCCTTAAGGGAATTCTTCAAAAATGAAAAGTAATGTGCACGTGCCTGAATTTAACATGATAAATTTATCATCTCAGAAATGCAAATTAGAATTCATTGTTTATGTTTTTGTAGTCGTAGTAAACGAACGTTTCGATTACAGACCCCTTTCTCTCTTTTCACTTCGTCTTTTATTTACAATTATTCAATCTTTCCATTTTTCTTCTTCCTCTAAAACTGGACTTCAACGGATAGCGAGGAGGACAAGATCACTATAGATTGGTAGTTCAAATCCGCCAGGGGGCGATTAATTTACTTAAAAAATAAATAAATAAATAAATAAATAATAATAATAATAATAATAATAATAATAATAATAATCTATCTATCTATCTATCTATCTATCTATATATATATATATATATATATATATATATATATATATATATATAAAAGTGAAAGTGTCTGTCTATGTGTGTATCTGTGTATCTGTGTGTCTGTGTGTGTACATTTCCCTACGCAATAGCTCTGTCAATTTTTAGTCTACAGACACAAAATTTTTATATACAGGGTACTGAGATTTGGGAAAATCTGTGTGATTGGCTTTCGGCAAGAAATTTGGCGATTAAGGGGTCAAAGTTCAACGATTTGACCTTTCAGAACTCTACGAAACTCCTCCGACAATTTTGGGTCTAAACACTTGAAATTTTAGATATAGGTTCCTTGGACAAAGATCAAACTTAATAACTTGATTTGAGCTCAAAACAATAAATGTTAAGCGGCCATAATAGGAGTCAAGGTTTAAAAAATTGACAATTTACTCAGACAATTTCTGGTCTAAACATTTAAAATTTTACATAAAGGTTATTCAGAGTAGGGCAAGCGTTTTAATCGGTTTTGGTCGGAAATTTTTAGTTACCAATATATAAATGTATGTATGTATGTATGTATGTTTGCGTTTCTGCCTAAAACTTTCGACAGAGGCGACGGATTTTACCAAGATCAATATCGTTTTAAGTTCGATCTTTTAGACGACAAATATCGAAAAATTGGCTAAAACATTAATTTCTTTACCCTAAACTGGGCACTTTTCTACAGGGGGGTGGTCGCTTTTTCGCCGATATTTTTTAAAGTCATTTAAGCATAAGTCGCTTCCGGTATGGCGGTAGTCTAACAGAAAAATCGGCAAGTTTTTCCCCCGTTCTTTTCATCCTTCGCGGAACAGGTTCGAACCTGCATTCCTACTTCCACTTTTTTTTTTTTTTGCTCAATACACACATCCAAAAATCCGGGCAACGCAGGGCTGAAATGCTAGTATATCTATAAAAGTGAACGTGGTTGTCTGTGTGTATGTGTTCCTTACGCAATAACTCTGTCAATTTTTAGTCTACAGACTCCAAATTTGATATACAGAGTACTGAGATTTGGTAAAATCTTCGTGATCCGTTTTTCCGCCAGAAATTTGGCTGTTAAGGGGTCAAAGTTCAACGATTTGACCGTTCAGAACTCCACGAAACTCCTCCAACAATTTTGGGTCTAAACACTTGAAATTTTAGATATAGGTTTCTTACACATGGATATAAGTTAATAACTTGAATTGAGCCCAAAACAATAAATGTTCAGGGGTCACAATAAGGGTCAATATTTAAAAAAATTTACCTCTGCTGCCTCTACCAAATTACTAAGACAATTTCTGGTCTAAACATTTAACATTTTACATAAAGAGTATTCAAGATAGAGCAAGCTTTTTAGTCGGTTTGGGTCTAAAATTTCGAGCTACCTATATATAAATGTCTGTCTGTCTGTCTGTCTGTATGTATGTATGTATGTATGTATGCATGTCTGCTTAAAACGTTCGACAGAGGCGACGGATTTTCACAAGATTAGTATCGTTTTGAAGCGCGACCCTTCAGACGACAAATACCGAATAATTTGCTAAAAACTTTAATTTCTTCACCCTTAACTGGACACTTCTAGAGGGGGGGTCGCTTTTTTCGCCGATATTTTCGAAATTCATTCCCTTTTTTCGATTGTCTAGCCTTAATTTAAACCTACGTCACTTCCGGTTTGGCGATAGTCGTAACAAAGACGTGACGTTTTTTTCCCCGTTCTTTTCCTATTTTGCGGTACGGGTTCGAGCCTACCTTCCTACTACCACTTTTCTTTTTTTTTTTTGCTGAACATACACTTCCAAATACGCGAGCAACGCCGGGCTGAAGTACATATTATTATTATTATTATTATTATTATTATTATTATTATTATTATTATTATTATTGTAGTTGTTGTAATAATAATAATAATAATAATAATAATAATAATAATAATAATAATAATAATAATAATAATAATGTTATTGAATGTGGAAACTTACACCACACATAAACTACGCACAACTGAACACAGACACAGCTGCAGATGCAAAACACAAATGGACATCACCTGGAATCATGAAAACTGAAACTATATAATTGAAAGATACCGGCCCCCTTTTTTTTAGATGAGTGTCACCATAAACGGGCACAACACCAAATAATGAGGGTCAAGGAGGATAGAAAGACCGAGGAGAAAAAGCACTAGCCAGTCCTCCGCTGGATGAGTACAATGAGGACTTGGGAGCTTTGGTTTTTTTGCCACCCAAATTCCAGTGAAGATCAATGGTCGCCGCCAATGAGAAATCAATGGTAAGCGGTTGTTGCAATAACGCAAATTCTTTTGCAAAGTTATCGAAAGAGGTGGAGAGTACTGAAAATATGGGGAGACTTGTTGTCATTTAGATTCCAGGGAACACCACAAGTTGTTCTCAAATAGTAATCGTTGATGATGGCTTCTATGACTATTCCTAGTGAGTAAATAATAATAAACGTTTGATTTTCCGACTTATCAATCCTTTTTTTTGAATGTTGACGTATACATTATTTATTTAAAAAAAGATTTTTAATAACCAGATTAAATAGTAGATAAAATCCAATGTTTTAACGCAGAGGGGGATGATGTTTTAAATCGATTTGGGTGAAATATGTGAAGTATTCAACGGTTTGCCTATTATTACAACACACGCCACCACCTCACCGCAAAATATGTATTATTCTTTTTTATGGCAAGCGAGTAAAACATTATAATCTTTTTTCATAATCAAATGCTGAAATGTTCATCATATCTATTAGATAACGAATAAACTTATATCGCTCCATTAAAAATGATAGTAATTCTTGGAAAAACAGTATAATGACGAACGAACTATAATATACCCTAATGGACGAGGTAATTCCTGGGAGTGTGTGGTCTCATGGCGACAAAACATATACGTATTTACCTTTCCAAAAATAAAAAGGAATGCCTAATGCCTGGGAGGATGGTATTATGATCACAATATGTTTCGATACTACACGCCATCTTTTCTGTCAATGCAAAAACAAACCTTTTTCAAATTGAAGTCATTTTTATCTTTGTCTCAATCCAGAATATTCCGCTTGGGGAAATGGGATTTTTCTCACATTAAAAACCGACCACGTGTCTAATTCATCCCTTAGGAAACAAAATAAAATAGAAACATAAGAAAGACTAACTCATCCTTTCGGGCTATGATCAACGTGAAGTATATGTTTTGTTCTAGGTTAGAGAAAGAGGGGGGGTTGTTTTACGTGGGCTGTTCCAAACATTAAGCCTATTATTTTTGTGTTAACTCAAAAAGTTGAAAATATTCGAAAACTGAAGTGGTACCAGTAAAATGTGCGGCCTTATGTGCTCTAGAATTTATTTTTCCACATAGTAACCATCGGTCTCAGTTCATTTTTGTCAAGAATTAAATGACGCATCTCTGCTTCTAACGCAGGTCTATGAGAGGGGTTGCTTTCTTAGAGTCTCACGCCGCTAATATCTGTAACGGAGAGATGAAACTTTCAGGTCATGTATTCATAAGTTCAATCATTATAAATATTCAATCCCCCTTGATACATGCGTTCAGAATAAAAAATAGGAGACATTACTTTTGAAACGGTTCTCGTAGTTTAAGTCAAGTTTCATTTCACTAGCGTCACAATATAATGTGGCTCTTTTCGCGGAGTTGGTGCTAGAGGTCACGCATATTAAAATATTACTTTATGTCTAAATTTACTCACGTAGGGGGGGGGGATAAATAGGTAAAGCTCTCCCTTGACAACGAAATATGCTGATCGACCAACAAATCAGCTTGAATACGATTTTCGTAAGTGAACTATACAGATTAGGATCTCAGGTTGTCTCATATGACCAACATCTATGTACCTATTTACTATGCCTCCCCACGGGACAGAGTTAGACACCAGGGTCGTTTTTTAATGTGGAGAAAAGGTACAAAAATAAAAATTGTCTCAGTCGTGAAGGATTTCTCCTCCACCGAAAGAGAACAAGAAATAGAAGTGAAGCATCCGAAGAACAGATACTGCACTTTGATCTTGTCCCGAATGGAATTAATTATTTAGACGATTATTATTAATTGATGTATTTATTGCGGACTATTATCCTCATATTTCTTAGTTGTCGTTTCACGCCGTTTCGGCCAACTATTCCTCTGGCCTTCGTCAGGTGGTACCGCGATGGGATAGGAATTCCGAATCTCCTAACTGCATTCTGAGCAATTAATACCATCTATAGTTGTTGTCGTCGC
>NC_136492.1:69920144-69932644 GCF_053919585.1 Euprymna scolopes
GGACACAAGGAAGTAATGCCTCATCGAAATACTCGACAGAGACGAATACTGCCCACCCCCCCGTGATTGCGAAACCCCGCGAGAAGGGATGATGGAGCACACCGAGGAGATGACGCCTCCGATTCTTCGGAGAAGTACCCGACAAAGACGGATACTGCCCCCCTGCCCTGATTGTGAGACACCGCCTATGGAACCACGAGACGGGATAATGGAACAGACTGGTAGTAATGATGGTGGTAATGAAGAAAACAGCAATGAGGAAGTGCTGCCCCCGATTCTTCGAAGGAGTACCCGCCAACGACGATTGCCCGCATGTCCTGTTTGTGATCATGAGATCGGGGGGAGTGTGGAGAAATACGTGACTTACCTGGATAGACCACGTGCGGGTCGTCACCGAAAATAAATAAAAAGAAAGAAAAGAAACGGTCAAGACTCTTATTTATAGAGTAGTGATCACGTGAGTTAGAAGAATATGCAAACGATTTTGCGATATAAAAAGCCTGTGTTGTTAAGAGGAGGGGTAGACTGTTGGCAGAAGTCAGTGCTGTCAGACGTGCTTTAGAGTTTTGTTATTATATGCTGTGCTCGATTATTGGGAGAGAGAAAAGAGAAGAGGAGGAACCAAGAAGACATTCTGCAGATACTTGACTTTGTGTTGGTTTTATATAGAAAGAAGAATAATCAACATTATTGTGTTTTTCGGAAAATAATAGCCGACTCCAGACACATTGAGTTCAAGCGGGACTCATTTAACGCGATTTTTTTTCCTCATCAATTTAACATCAAACGCAGTAAAGATGACAACGTTTATTCATATAAAAACTTGTACATTTTAGATTTGGAAGTCATTTTTTTTTAATTTTCGTTTGTGAAGAATTCCAAGGGGAGATAATTCAACGAGGTGTTGTAGTTTCGCATAACTTATTGGTAAAGGCCAAAAGAAAACACATTACCACGATAACACAAAATAAAACATTATTTAAACATTTATTGAATTAAAATGTTTTCTTTTAGATTTTATAAAGATAATTAGGATTTCGAAATAAATTGCAACAAGTACTTTATGCGTGTTTATAAAAACGTGTACGACATAAAAAAAAACTGAACCGTTTTGAAAACTTTTTAATTAATTGTGTAAGAAAAAAAATTTTGAAATGAATGAAAGCTGTCATTATTTTCAAATGTACGACTTTTAGCCAAACAAAAAACAATATTTTACAAAGTTAAACATTCGTAATAAATCAAAATAACCATCACATTTATAATCCTTAAGTACTTCTTGAATTATCTCCCCTTGGAATTGTTTAAAATAAAAATAAAACAAAAACAAATACTCTTCAAACCAAAAATGTACAAGTGCCAAGTAATCAATTTTTATTGGCATATCCTTAAGATAATGCTTTCAAAAGTGTTGGCAATGAACGCAAATTTCAAGATTCTGAGAAAATTCAAAGTGGAAGAAGAGATGTTTTGTTCGTAAATATAAACTGAGTGCGCTTGTTCATTTCGGCTAGCACGCGTGCACATATGTTACAGCGTTTAAATCGGATAGACACGTAGAGTTGTGTACACGTATTAGCGTAGTTTTTTTGCCAACTAGAGAATGTATGTATGAAATTATCTGTGTATGTGTGTGCATCGTTAGGAATAAAATAGTCTGTGAATGAGTTTAGCTGTGTTTACCAAGAGCAGTGTAGGCGTATCAGAAAGCGGCCATTAAAAATGATGATCAGAACTTTAATAATTCAACTTACTATTTTTCGAAGCTTATAACTACTTGAAAAATGTAATTCAAACTCTAATCTTTTTTCAATTAAAGGAGCAAAGAACAAATTAAACAAAAAAATAACAGGTTTAATAGCAAATTATGCAATATTTGTTTTTTTAAAGCGTTTTTTTTTAAATATAAAGAAAATCAACATATTTTGACTTGCTTAAAATATATGTATATATAAATGCCAAAAAAATCACTTACTTAAGAAATATACTATTAAATGGGTAGTTCTATTCTTCATTGTTAAGAATTTATCCATATTTATATTTTAAATTCCATGTATTTTTTAAATAAAGGATTTTTTAAAGCGAGGGTCGTGGAAAATCGCATTTTACATGTTTTGCGCGAAGCTGTAAAGAGCTGCTGCTGCTGCTAAAATGAAATTTATTAAATACGGATTCGTTCAAGTGACATAAATAATATATCTTTTTTATTGCGTGTGTTAATCCAAAATAGTATTTTTCATCCTCCGTAGTTAAAAAGGAAACGCACATTCACTTATAAGTTTTTCCCCTAGAACAAAAAATCCGCTTAATCGATTTAAAAAAAAATCTTTTAATGAAATACACAAGTGTTTGATTGATATATTTTAATACTTCTTTGCCCACTAATTTTTTCTTAAATATCTAAAAAAAGAAAACATTCAATGAAATAGAAATATTTGCGGTCAGCGTCTGGTATTTACTTGACGATGTAAGCATAACATAAGCTTTCATTACAAAAAAAAAAATCAACGTATTTAAAAAAAAAAGAAGGTTTTAAACTTTGGACTTCACAGGTAAATTTCCAAAAACATTATTCTTCGTTTTTTTTTGTTTTTTTAAAAATTAGAATATTTTCTTTATTGATCTTTTATCTTCAATTTGTGATATATAAAACTTTGGAACATAGACATTTAAAAATGAGGGGGTGAATTTGAAAAAACACGTTCCTCTAAAATATTGTATTTGATTTATTGGAAAGAGCAAAAAATTTAACATTGACCCTGAATATATCGTAGAGATTGAACCAATAGAAAAATTTTGATAGATTTTTAAAGTTTAAAAATTGAAAACTATTTAACTCGTAAAATTCTATTGATTTTATTACGTAAAAAAATGCCTGCATGAAGGCACGCCAGCATTTTGTAAACATTTTGTAAACACTGTTTTTCTTTTTAAATAAAAAAAATAATATTTCTATTATTTTTTAAACAACTTTAATAGTTTATTTTGGAATTATATTCCATAAAGAAAATAAACAACCTACTTTAAAAAGAGAAATTACGAGTTTTTTTATATTTTATTTGCAGCTTTCTGTTAGGGGTGTCAAAAATTCCTCCAAATTTCTGATACACCTAGAGCAGTAGTAGTAGCACGAATAGTAATAACGTTTTATATTCTTTATGATACGGACGTCTCAAGGATGCTTCATACCAATTCTGGTGCAATTGTGTGGGGTATTTTCGCAGCCTATACTGTTGAATTATGTTATGGATTACGACTGCAATTATATTCTCGGTGTGTTGATAACGAAGAAACAGCCAAAACAAACTTATATAAATATACCAGATCACCCGGCGTTATTTAGTAATAGACATTGGCGCCTGTTTACTACTGCTCCCAGTACTGAATTTTATATTACCAATTCTATAGTGTTCTTAATTTTTCAAGTTGTCCCTTTCTCCTATATTTACGTCATTTATTTATATACAACACCTTACCCTACTGCTACTACTATTGATACTATTACTGCTACAATATTATTTTTCTTTTTCCCCTATTTGCGTCATTTATTTCTTTACATTATCCTATTGGAAGTCAACTCTCAAAGCATTACTGCTAGTACTACTACTATAGTTTTTTTCTTTTCTCTATTATTCGCGTCATTGATTTATCTATATTATTCTATTAGTAACCAACTTTTACATTACTGCTTTTACTACTACTATATTCTATTGGTTTTCTTCTTTATTTGCATCATTTATTTATATTATCCTATTATTAGCCGACTCCTATAATACTGCTGCTACTACTACTATATTCTTTGTTCATATCATTCATGGATTTTTTAGAGTAAGTTATGCCATTCTAAGTATGTGTCATACGTCAGGCTATATACTGATTGTATTGTTTATACCAAGAAGAAATGACAGTATGCGATTATATCGCATATGTATAGGTAGAATGCAAACAACTTAAAATGAAATCCAGTCTATAAGAAAAACTAACGAAACACACACACACACACACACACACACACACACACATATATATATATATATATACACACACATATATATGTATATATATATATATATATATATATATATATATAACACTAACAATTTGATAATCTTGATTAATTACTTGAGTCAGTTTAATTAGAGAGTGGAAAGAACACATGGGCGAAGTTGATCTGCAGAATTTATCCGCAGCGGTTTTATTAAGTTAGGCAAGTTTATATAACATTTATGGACACCCACGCATTCATAACTGCACTGCCGATTCCGTGAATTCATCAACGCGCTAAATTTATCCACGCAAGTTATATGATGGCGCTTTCATCCATTTTATTCCCTATTGTGCTATTGTGCCATACGTCTATTTGTGTCAGCGGGTGACCTTTTGTGGGTGTTTTGGCATCAAATCACCAGATATTGAATCTAGGTGGTGGGGGGATAAATAAGACAACAAATGGGTTAAGGAAATGAATATGGAAAAGTAGATATTCCTGGAGGATTGGAATAAAGGAGGTAGTAGTCGTAGCCTTAGAAACATGAAGATCAAACGATGACGGAAAATACAAAAATGAAAATGTAAAACACTTATGCTACGGGGTCGGTTAATATATGTATTCTGGAAAAATACACATACCGAGTGACTATAAACATAGTCTCTCTCTTTCTTTCTCTCTCTCTCTCTTATATATGTATATATATATATATAATATATATATATATATATATATATATATATATATATATATATATATATATATATATATATACTAGCAAAAGTACCCGTCGTTGACTGGGTTCAAAAACAGCCTACAGAAAATGGACTCTGATTTATGAAAGTATGATAGGCTATGAAAATGAAGAGTTGTAACGAGATAGCTTCGAATTTGGGGGTATCAAAACCAAAGCAAAATATGATGAAAGTAAAAATAAAAAAGATAAACCCCATAATTTATTATACCATACCTTTTCACACTGAAACACTTATCACAATATTTTGTGGATCTATATTAAAAAAAATCTTGTTAAACTTTGTGACATATTTCCATTCTATGGAAGACAGGCGCGAACGAACACCCCATAATTTTATTATACCATATTTCGTCAAACTGAAACATAATTATCAAAGTATACTTACGCAGATAGATATGAAAAGTCTTTATTAAAGTGTGTGCCTATTTCCATTCTATGGAGGGCAGGCATGAACGCAGACCCCACAATTTTATTATATCATCCCTATTTAAGTTAAAACATACTTATCAAAGTATTCTTATGTACATCTATATCAAAAACACTTGTAAACGTTTTTGTTGTTTTTTTAAATTTTTTTATTTCCATACTTTGTGGAGCAGGCGCGAACGCAGACCCCACAATTTTAATGAACCACCGTTCTGCCAGATCAAACATACCCATTCCTGTGTCTCAATACATCTTTTATCATTATATGTAATCAGTTTTTTAAAAATGGTGTTCCTGCCTTAGATAGCCTATATATATATATATATATATATATATATATATATATATATATATATATATATATATATATGTGTGTGTGTGTGTGTGTGTGTGTGTATGTGCGGTGTATGTGTATGTGCGGTGTATGTGTATGTGCGGTGTGTGTGTGTGTGTGTGTGTGTGTATACTAGCAGCTAGCAGGTGGCCTGCTGTTTCTCTGTTGTAAAATAAAAGTGATTTCAAACATTAAAAAATGACTTCGGTGCCATGAGCTAGAATCGAAACGAAAACAGTCGTTATCGTTTGTGCTATCGTTAAATGGATAAGAAATAGTTAAAAATGAACCGACTTTAACGTACAAATGTATATTTTCGCATGCATACAAGAACACTTTAGGTCAACTTGCGCCTGCAAAGTTTCAATGTTTTTTAATTTGACCCTTTTTGTACCAACTTTTATAGCCACAAGACAAAATGAATTTATTCAACAAGTCCAAATCACATATATATCAAGTTTCAAGTCTGTACATCAAATTTGACACATAAGTTTGATAGAGACCGTCCTTCAGACAGACAAACCGACAATGTCTCTTTTAGACACACACACACACACACACTCACATGTATATATATATATATTGATATATATATATATATATATATATATATATATATATATATACCAATTATATTTATAGTATCTTGACAAGTCAATTATTCCACAAATAGGCGTATCAGCTTACCGCATTACAACTAAATTAAAAATAGTAGCAGCAGTAGTGAAAATACTATAGCGAAAATTAATAAATGAAGAAGAAATGAAGAGCACTGATATAATAGTAGCAGCTCCAGTAATGTACGAGAAAGCGTGTAAGAGGATGTCGTAAATAAATAAATGACGTAAATAAAGAAAAAAAATTAAAACTAAAATAGTAGTCACAACAGCGGTGGCATTTTACGTCACTCCATGTCACATTCAGACACCATAAGTAGTCTCGTGGTGTTGTGCCCCACAGATGGCTAGTCCTAACAAAAACTTTGTTCATGGAAATTTCGTTTAGTTTTAGACACTGATAGAGAGTGAGGGCCATTGTTGGCAGTTGTAACTAGACGAGTACTTGCTGCGAATGTTTTGTAAATGTTTTATAAATTAGAGCTTAATTGAGAACCTGTCATAGAAATAACGATAGAGCAGAGATAGACTCACATCTCTTCTGTGATAAAGAGGAAGTATGAAGGTGAACGCGTCCTCACCCACTAGATTTTGAAGACGGTTTTGTACCTGTCAAGGTGCTCTTAATTTCTCCCCAGATGTGACAACATCACTAAAAAGTATCTGGCCTTCGGGATAATATCATAGTGTAGTATCTGTTCTGATTCTACATCTAAGTTAATTCGTCCTTAGTTAACGTTGGAGAAACCCGTCTATATTAAGGCATTTTTTTTTTGCCTACTTCCAGATTGCCCCTTTCTTGGAGAGTTGTTTTTTCTTCCAAATTAAAAAACGACCTTGTGTCGAATTTTGTATATTAGGAAATCAAATAAATACCAACAGCACTCCATGCTAGAACGTATTTAAATGTTGTATAGGTAGAGAATTGCGTTGGGATTTATGTTGGCAACCTTCACGTGGTCTCTTCTGATTTTTACTGCAGAATCAACCCGGTCAGAAAATGTTTGATTGTATCATTAACCTTTTTTTTTTAATTATCTGCATTTGGTTTTCTTGTTTATTTTGTTTTGTTTTCTTTTTTTTTTGTTGCACTAAATAAGTTTTTAAAAATGCATTGTATAATTCTTATAGTTCATATTTTTATGAGACGCATGTTTTCTAAACGAATTGTAAACTAAAAAAAAATGTTTATATTTTGCCAACCCTGTTATCAATTTAACCTTTTTCGTTAACAAAACATTACCCTATTATATGTCTTTGATCTATCTACTTATTTCTTCCGAAATTAACCGGACTGACTCCCATGCATATTGAAAAAATGGCGAACGCCATCCACCAAATGTTAACGTCGGAACAGTAGATGCTTAAGACTGTCGAAATGAACCCAGTTCAAAAAACCTGTTGCTAAAGATGCGCTAAGTATTAGATAAAAAAGACAAGTAAAAAGTGTATGTAAAACTATAAGCCAAGTTTACAACCAAAGTCCTTTATGCTGGTATGATATTGTGATGCGAGACAGAATAAAAGTAATAAGCCGACCCAAACTGGCACTTTCTTTAGGCGGACTAAAAAGGCTTTCGCCTTCGGAGAAAAATTATTGGAAATATCAAATTTACAACCAATCCATAGTTGCTTGTATATCCCCGTCAGGGAAGATGATGATGTTAGGTGTTTATAATTCTTGTCGATGACTCCTATATCTAGCACCTGGTGTTCCCACATAGTAACTTACCTGTTACCGACCAAGATTAACGTTGCTTAACTTCAGTGATCTAGCAAAACCCGGCGTGTCAACATGGTTATGTTTCATATGAAGGGTCGTTCTAAAAGTAATGTCTCCCATTTTTATTCCATCCGAATCAATCAGAGAATTTCAAATTGCATTGTTATGCTGACTGAACTTATGCATTCATAAACTGAAGGTTTCATCTATCTGTTGCAGACATTGACGATGTGAGACGTTAAGAAAGCGATCCTTGTCATGGATGTGCGTCAGAAACAGAGATGTATCATTGAATTCTTGACAACAATGCATTGAGAATAGTGGCGATTATGTAGATAAATAAATTCTGGGGCATTAAAGGTTGCTCGTTGTAATGGTAATACTCCCGTCTTTTTAGCTCTTCAACTGTTTGAGTTAAAATAAATAGAAGAATTTTCTTTTGGAACGCTCGTCGGAATAAAAGAAAGCAATAACTTAGAATAGGGATAAGAGATAAGTGTAATTAGGAAACTAATTTAAAGAAATTTATATACCGAAGCCAAATATCTAACTAGAAAATCCAGGCTTAGATTAAACAAAAAAAGAAAGAAAAGAAAAAGGAAAATGGTAATAAATTTTTAGTGGGGTGCCTAAGATATTGCTGCCTGAAAAAATTAATTGCAAATAAAAGTGCAGGTGTCAAGTCATATCAGATGGAAACAGTGAAATGTTAAACGGTATTATACTCGGTGAATGTCGGCGAGTTACTTACGGAAAACCTGTTAATTAAACTGCAGAAGCACCTGTTAAACTACACAAGTTCCATAATTGAACGAAAAACATGAAAATATGGTCTTTTAAACAGCTTGTGAAAACTTAATTTTTTTTAGATCAATTAAAAAGCATTAAAATCTACGTAGCAACACAAAAAAGAACCACATTTTTTGAAAACTTTCTTGTTATTTAAAATTTCTGCTAAAGATTCCTTCGCAATGTAAATAGTTACATTACTGCGCGCGTGCGCGCGCGTGCGCACGCGAACGCATCATGTAAGAAAACACTACCGTAGCGTTAACGAAAGCGGTCAAATAGCGCAAAATAGTGCCAGGGTCCAGGGGTTCATAACATGAAAACGGAAAATTTGCGACGGGTTTCATTATCAGATTCGTTGTCAGCGACTTCGAATACTCATAAAAGAAAACGAATTAGAGCGGTCGGTTTTCTGTTGTAGCGTAAGGTAACATTTACCGCTACACACCATATCAAAGGGCCAAAACCAGGGATACGATTCTAAAATCTATTTACTTTATATATTATATTAATTAATGTTTAATGTTGCATCTCTAACTGTTATATTCAATATTTATATATATATATATATTTTTTTTTTTTACACAGTGATCACCACTTATCAAGGCCCGGAAGCCACTCAGGGATAAGGGTTATTGTAAGTACATCACGTTAGTGAGGAGATTTTATGAAGTGTTTAATTAGGGGGGCGGTTCATTAGGAATTTGTTAACATTAGACTTGAAGACATCCAAGTTGTAGTCCGGAGGGAAGCAGGCAGACGGAACAGAGTTCCACAGGCGTGCAGTTCTAAGAAAGAAGCTTTGCTCATGAAATCCGCGTTTTGATTTAGGCACAGATATAGAGTGGGGGAAATTTTTCACAGTGGATTCAGCTAGACGGGTGTTTTTCGTGAAAGATTGGCGAGGGGGGACCAGGGATTGGAGTTCAGACGAGCACCTGCCATGAAAATAACGATAAAACAAGGATAGGCTCGCAACGTCTCTTCTGTGGGAGAGGGGTTGCAGGGTAGATAAAAGGGCATCCCCCACTAAACCACGAAGTCTATTTTGTACTCTGTCAAGGCAGGATAGGCTGTTTTTGGCAGCTCCTGCCCAGATATGGCAACAGTATTCCATCCTTGGCCGTACTTGGCTTTTATATAGATAGAGAATTGCATCAGTAGTGAGATATCTTCTGGAGCGGTAGAAGGATCCCACCATCTTTCCTGCGACCTTGGCCACAGACTTAATGTACGTGTTCCATTTCAGATCAGGAGTAAAGGTCAAACCCAGAAGCTTGTCAAAACACGGGGCCTCACCCAGACGAGAGCCATCCATCACAATTGATGCCAGCTGGGGATCAGAGCGTTGATGATGTAAGGATAGGAGTTTGCTTTTGGATGCATTAAATGTAACTAGCCACATCTTCCCCCACTGAACCACGCGCTCGAGATCAGAGGAGAGAGAATCCGAGAGAACTTCGTCATTTACAGCCTTTGATGTGTTGCCGTAGATGGTCGTGTCATCAGCATAGATGTCAACGAATGATTTAAGTATGTGTTTAGGGAGGTCATTGATGTAGATCAGGAAGAGAATTGGGCCCAGGATTGACCCCTGAGGGACTCCAGCATTTATATTGCAGGCCTCCGATTTTTGTCCATCTACCACTACTCTTATGAGCCTATCAGAGAGAAATGATTTAATGATTGAGAAAACATTTCCAGTTATACCGTAGCTGGAAATCTTGTGAAGTAGACCCTTATGCCATACTTTGTCAAAGGCCTTTGATATGTCGAGAGCAATTGCCCTAGAAAGGAAGCCTTTGTCAAGAGATTCACTAATCCTGTGGGATATAACCGTCAGCACATCTGCGGTAGATCTTGCAGAGCGGAAACCATATTGTGTGTCACTAAGAAGGTTATTCCTGCTGAGGTGGTTTACTATTTCTCTATTTAATATTGATTCCAGTAACTTACTCATAACACAGAGAAGACTTATTGGTCTGTATTGAGAGGGAGATGACATCACCTGAATTCTTAAATACAGGGCAAACTGAGGAGGTCTTCCAGGGGGTCGGAAAGCACTTCTCCTTAAGGCAGCGCTTAAATAGTTTCGTAAGTATGGGAGCAAGTTCTGGTTGAAGCTTTTTTAACACTATAATTGGGATGCCATCAGGGCCAGTTGCTTTACTGGAATCTAGGTTTTTTATTAGCTTGGCGACCTCATGCACTGATATTTGTATGTTACCTAGCTTGTTCTGTGTTATAGGAGGAAATATGGGAGTTGATGGCCTTCGTCGCATAGGGTAGAATTAGCTGCAAAGTTCTTTGCAAATAGTTTGGCCTTGTCTGATGCTGACGAGATAACCTCTGGTCCATTGATAATGGTTGGGATAGAACGCACACTTCTGTTCAAGATCCTATTTGTTATTTGCCAAAACTGGTGGGAACCAAGCCGCTGATCAGCTACCTTGGATTTAACAGACTGGGCATATAGCTCTCTTGCATTTTTTATTACTCTTTTACAGTGGTTGCTGGCAGTCCTGAAAGCAGCTTTAGTCTCAGTGCATCTATTACGTTGGTAGTTATGGAAAAAGTGATTTCTGTGCGCGATAGCAGCAGCACATTCTGGGGAGAACCATGGCTGGCTGTTAGGTTTGGGAGGCTGGATTTTCCCCACAGGATATTGCTGTACGTTTAGGAATTGGGCCTTTAATATATACGCAGCAATGAATACGAATCCGAGCAGACATACAGGATAAATGAGAGGTAGTGGATGTTGAAGTTTGTTTATATATGTTCTATATTATTAGCTTTGTTAGTAAACTTAATAGTAATGTGTTATTAATACTTCTGTTATAATTATAAGCGTTTATTTATTTATGTATTTATTTTAATTATAATTGATTTTATTTCTTTATATTAATTATTTCTAAAAAAATAAACACATACTCGATTACAAAAACGTCTATGAGATATATACAAAGAAAGTGAAAGAAAACCTCAGGGAGCAGTCATGAAATTAAAACCCGTTTACGTAAGGTCCACGTTCCCAAGGAAGTACCAAAAAACTGTAGATGACATCGAATGGCGCCACACCAACTAGTTGTGAAGGGTTAGGGAGGATAGAAAGTCTGAGGTGGGAGAGTATTAACCCGATCTCCACTGGAAGTGTGCAGTTCAAATCTGGTATCTTGAGGAGGCATTTTGTCATCTAAACCCCAGCCAACGAGAAATCAATGACAAACGGCTCTTGCGATAACGTGTAATCATCTACAGTGGAGAACACTGGAAGTCTGGGAATACTTGTTGTCAGCGGTCTTCAGCGAATACCACATGTTACTGCCAGTGAGCGATCACTGATGATTGCCTGTGAGACAACTTCTAGCGAGTGAAATAATAATAATAATAATAATAATAATAATAATAATAATGCCCCCTCCCAGATTACTACCACACTGATTTAATATCGTAGATGTTTACTATATTTTCTTAGTTTTTAACCAATGTTCACTTTATAGTATGGTTGTCTTGTACTAGTTATGTGCACTTCATTTTCGTATTCATGTATTCTACACTGATATGAAAATGAAGACTATAGCGAAGTATAGGATTCTTAACCATGTAACTGATGAAAATACACTGCACATTTTGATGAAAAACAAAGGGGAAAAATGGACATAGAAGAACAGAAAACCAAAATCTTAAATGTAATGTCTGTATTAAAACTAATAGTTATTTAAATATTTCAACATATAATCCTGTGGGGAAAATCTAGCCTCCCAATAAGGGGCACTCTGGATAGGAACAAAAATAAAAATTGTCTCAGTATTGAAGGATTTCTATTCCACTGGTCGATGATAGAAAAGGGGAATTGTAGCATCAGA
>NC_136492.1:69937644-69947644 GCF_053919585.1 Euprymna scolopes
CCTCAAAAAACCAAAGGTGGTGGTAGTAGCAATCCACTTAATACATTTATAGAGAGGGTGGTAGGGATTTAAAAAAAATAAAAATTAAAAATTAAAAATAACAAATAAAAATATTAGATTAGACACTTATAAGCGGCAGCTCGATGTAACCATAGATACACACACACACACACACACACTCACACTCACACACACACACACGCAACACATACACATACACCTACACCCACATACACACACACACACCTCTAAGATGTACGTTCTGACATGTAAATGCCTTGACACGCGTTTACTAACCTAGGAAGAAGGGGCGAAAGTATACGGATATATAGTGAAAGAAATAGAACAGCGCGTAATGGAAAAAAGAAGAAAAAAAAAGAGAAGAAAAAAAGAGGAAGAAAAGAAGAGGAAGCAGTGATCTAATGTTAACTGTCATATTAGTCTAGAAACTCTGAGAAAAGAAGGGAAATAAACTGGATGTTTGTACACGCGTCCTATAGTAAATTGAGTCATGGAAAGTAGGTCTATTAAAAGATAAATAAATTAATAAAAAAAAAAAAAATAATAAAAAAATAAATAAATAAATAAATAAATAAAAATAAGAAAATAAAAATAAAAAGAATATTATATATAAAGTTTTAAAACTATCTGTATGTTATTATGTAAAAATTAGTTAGAAATAAATATTATCTTATAATTCATTTAAATATTGTATTCGTAATATAATACTATGAATTTAAAAAATTGAGTCTTATGTATTTAATATTTTATATATTTTCATGTAAATAATTTTATTGGTGATTATAGCGGTCGTTGTAATTAATATTTCAATTCTTAATTGATTAAGAAATTGTAATATTGATCGCCCCCAATCCGATAGGACGTATCTAGTTTCGGTTAATATATACTTTTATTCACACCGTACAACAAAAAAATTATTCTCATGCACGCATAAAGAAATAAGTAAAATAATTATATTTTTGTGTTGATTTGTATCAAATCTAATAATATCTAGTTTTAGTATTTGGTCTTTTTGACTTAACTCAGTTTAATAACTAATGTATTATCTGCAGAGAAAAATTATTATCTTAAGGATATCTCATTTATTTATAAGTAATTTGGATAAACCAGGTACTTCGTGAAAAAAAAAAATATATATATATATATATATATATATATATATGCCTAGCTTAGATTTCGGACAACAAATCGTAAAGTAGTTGTTATCGAGTATATACCGGACAACACTATAATTGCCAGTGGGGTGGGGTAGGATGGTTTATCGTAACTAATCTAGTGGTGTTAGATTCGGTGTCTTTACCATTATAGAATTCTCTGTTCGTCGGATCTAGAGTTATTGGTTATTTTAAATTTACATTTATGTCTACATCTGGCCATCAGTTCATCTCGTTTGTTTAGGAGATTACTGTGTTGGTACTTCAGGATTCTTATTTTTTCCTCGAGGCATAAACTGCATCTCTGCCTAAAGCCGTTTGGAACGTCCGAATGACATAGGATTGACCATGAAATCACTGGGGATCGATTCTCATTTTTTAATAACCACCATTGTTTAGCTAACTCGGTTTTATTCTTAAGTTCTGGGTTATTGAAAGAATGTTTGTGGTCATAAAAACGTTGTTTCCAGCTTCCGGCGGAGATACCGAAGTAAACTTTTTTGTCCCTGTTATTATCTTCTGGGTGGATCGTAGCCTTATAAACCACGCACTCAACTTTACAATTACCGTCCAGTGGGCAGTTATTTTTCACTTGACAGTTACATTTGTCTACTGTCGCCTTATTTCTATTAGAGTTGTTTAATATTTTATTATCATGAGTGCTAATTATTCTGTCCATGTTTTTAGTGCACGAGTAACTTATTTTAATTGTTTTTCTATTAAATATCTTCCTAAGTGGATTATTTATGGTAAAATGTTTATCTATTAGGTTCAAAAATACTTTCCCTATGTTTATGTTGGATAGTTGACAGTAAGGGGGATTAAACCATATTATTTTCCGGCCTCTGTTCTTAGATTTATTTTTGTTTTTATTTTCCTTCTTAATATATGTGAGTTTTTCACTGTATCCGCTTATCTCTAGTGCTCTATTGTATAATTTTTTATTTGCTTCAAAAATTTCTTTGTTAGCCGAAAGTTTATTAATCCTAGTGTTAATCGTTTTAGGTATTTGTTTAATTATGCAACTTGGATGGTTAGATCTAGTATTAATATAAGAAGGTGTGTTATTATCTTTATTGAACGGCTTGTATATCCCCTTTCTTAAGTCTAGAGTTATGTCTAGATAATTAACTTCTTTACAATTTGGGGTAATATCTATTTTAAATCCTAGGTATTTGAAGGCTCTTACTAATTTTTTATGTATTTTCGATACCATGGGGCCGTCACTATTAGGGATAACAATTAGTCCATCATCCCTGTATAATCCCACTAAGTTAGGCTCTATAATTCTGCTAATAGTGTACATTATAAATATGCCCACTAGATCGGCAATCTGGGCTGAGTCAAAAGCCCCCATCGGGACGTCAAACTCGTTGTTATTCGATTTGATCCATGTTTCCTGATTGTTTAAAAGGATGGATCTGCGACAAGCCATAATCAGTTTTACCTGATCATCGGATACATCCACGAAATTCCTAGCATAATTAATGCTGTTCAAGAGTAATTCCTTGGAAATTGAGGGATAGAAATCCATGATATCGAATTGGATGAAACAAGCATTTCTCTTATTTTCAATCGATTTAAACCATTCGATAGTATCCGAAGAATCCTTCCACAGATTGAATTTAGTGGCCTCCAGGGTTACCTTAATAATGTTCCTGATAATCTCCCTAGATACATGACCGAGTTCCGATTTAGTGGAGTTGATCAGTCTAGACTGCTTCTTGATGTGGAAATTTTTCTTGTGGTCCTTGATGAGTATGTATGCGTTACTCTTATCTATTTTTCCAACTCTATCTTCTATACCCAGTTTGGATGCAAATACTTTGGTTTCTTCATTGATTGTATTTTCAGTGTCGAGGGTATCCTTTTTATAACTATTACAGATGTTCTCCAGAATAGTTTTCCTGTATTCAGATGGGCACATCTTGTAAATATTCGTTGATTTATCAGCCTTCACCCACACTTTGTTAGACTTTTTAATCACTGCGATGTCATTTTTCAGGATTGACTGGAATTTGTTTGAATGCCTCCGGAACTATATATATATATATATATAAAACACTATAATCAGCCCCAACAACAGAAAAATCAGTAAAATAAGGAATAATAACGAGTTAGCATCAAATGAAAGTATCTTAGACAGAAAATGTAATTGCAGAATACCTGGGAATTGTCCGTTGGGTGGGAAATGCCTAACCTCAGAAATAGTGTATAAATGCGATATAAAAACCGACAATACTAAGAAGATATATCTGGGAGCCACGGGAACTGTGTTTAAGGACAGATGCAGAAACTACGTAGTATCATTTAAAAAGGAACCTGAGATAGAAACTAATAGAGAAAGCGTTAACGATAGCAGGGGGAGGGTACAAGAATTATGATTAAAAATAAAAACAAAACAAGGAATACAACTGCATTAGGTGATTGGGTTAGGTAACTTAATAGAAATAATGAAGATTTTGAATTAAAATGGTCAGTAGTGGACAGGGGGAGGAAGTATAGCCCTGGGAAATCAAAAAGGTGCAATCTATGTTTATTGGAAGCTTTTTACATAATGAATTCTAAAGAGGAAATTTTGAATAAAAGACTAGATGTTATACAGGGATGTCTTCACAGGAATATATTTTTGTTATCACGCCTTAAATGTAACTGAGGTATAACTTTTTACAACAATAAGGATCATCGGATGCTAGGATCAAATTTTAATGTAGATTTAAATAGCTAGAATTTTTATAATCTAAATGAAGGATCCAAATCTAACATGTGAACATAGTTTTTATTATTCTAAACCGGGTAAGAAATATAAATTAAGCTCATCTAAAAATAGAATGTTTCCATAACGGTGAGCAATTTTTGTATTCAGCTGTAGCAGTATTGATGGTGAAATAAGTGATACCCTCTGCAAATTAATAAAACAACTTAACAATAAACTAGCAATTATTATTAAAAAAATAAATTAGCAATTTGAGGACTGGAAATTAATTTAATTGATTTTATTATCTGACATCTTAAGTTTGTAGAATCCATGCTGGTTTATTTATTTACTTACTTTATTGTTTTGTTCTAAATGATTTTACCCATAAATGCAGGCGTAGACATCTTCTCATCGGAGTGAAACACATTTGTAGCTATTGGGTGGTTTTGCTGTAAGAATAATAATTAGAGGATATATACCATTTTTTTAGATACCCAAGAATACAACACACGAATTATAATTATGGCTTTGAAGACACGAGCAACCTAAGTTGTTAATGGATTTATAACAGATGTGGATTAAACCCATGGGGAAAACAGTTTTTAAGATTAAAAACATAATTTATTTATTTAATTTGTTAAATAAGCTATCGTAGCACGTTCTGGATCTGTTTGATTAAATTAATTATTAAACCATAGACGAGTAATCACTTGACCGAAAACATCAAACGGCCTGAATGATCTCGCTTTAGCTGTTATGGGAAATAAAATTAACTATTTTCCAACAGAATTAACTATTAGCAGTTAACAACATAATTGGATTATCTCCCTTCGTTATTGTTTTTTAGTAACGATATGAAAACATATTTAATTAAAATGATGATGAATTTTATAACATCAAATAATAACAAATAGATTAGAATCCTTTACTCGAAATGATGTACAAGGATTTATATATGTAATGAAGTCTTTTCTTTAATCTTATATTCAATTAAGCATTAAACCTAAGATGGTCTTAATCTAAGTACCAAAATAACGAAAATTTGTAAACATTACTTGCCACTAATATGAAACTAAAATTAACCGTAACGTTAATGCAAAGTTGCTATGGCCATATTATAAATATAGAAATAAAAATTTTAAAATTCTTTATAAAAAAAAATTAATTATGTGAAATAAAGAAATAGTGAAATCTAATTTAGGAACGAATGGGACATGTAAAAATTCTTTTAAATGGCTTAGTTCTTAAATGAGGATACGAAAATTAGGTGATATATTAATATTTAAATAGGATTTACGTGGAGGTTACCTCAAGGGTAAATATTTCTCACATGCTTTTTCCGTTAAGGGATTTTTTCTTTCTTTTTCTTTCGCTTCAAACAATGTTCTCTTGTCAAGTGTGTTTTTATTCATAAAGTCTAAAGAAATGCTGGTTTTTGAAAAGTTTCAAACGATATAATGTTTGAAATTGTCGACTGGACATGGAAACAATTGTAACGTAAAATGAAATACAATTTTTATTGCCATCAATACCTTTTTAAATGTCTTGATTTTGCTTACACAGTATATTAATGCTCAATTATGAAATATGATAATTTGGTAGCTTACTTTTTAAGTCATCTCTTTTTTGCTTAAAACTTATTGTTATATGAAAATTTACAGGATTACATGAACTCAGTATATAACATACAAGTCTCTCCCCTCTCTCTCTCTCTCTCTCTCTCTCTCTCTCTCTCTCTATATATATATATATATATATATATATATATATACATTTAAAAGAGATTAGAACAATAGTCTAAAGAGCAAAGTGTATTTTAATTAAATAGTGAAATTACTAGTTTAATTAAAATACAGGGAAAGAAAAAGTGCTCGTTATAATTTAGATATATAATAAGCTCAATAGGTAAATATCCTAGAGCTAATTTAATATTTAGTAATGCGATTGATAATTAAAAATCAAATTATAATTAAATTAAAAATCCGTTTCATAAGAAGGAACAACAACAAAATCAATTATTTGTACGATTTTTTCGGAAAACAATGTTTTTATTGTGGTAGACATCAAGTTACGGACAATAATTATTACATATAGTTTTTTATTAAACAAGGTTTCCTCATCAGCAAATATTGGAAAGGGTTTTTATTAAATTAGCTACGATAAATACGTATGTTAATAACAAGAAATCTTATTGGCTGACTCGCAAAACCAGTCCCACGGGAATGTATAAGTATTGTTGAATAGCACGGAGTGTTTTTGCTAAATGAGCTCTCTATGTAATGTATATACACACAGACACAGACACAGACACACAGATACACACTCATATATATATATATATATATATATATATATATATATAAATGTCGAGCAAGTAACTGCTCGGCGAAACAAAATGTTACTTGCAGACTACTATTGAATAATGAAGCGGTAGGTACTGCATGAAAAAACAAAGTTTTAATTTCCTTGCCAAATAGTTTATGAATTCCTTCGAAATAGTAATATTAATAATCTCCATGTTCTTCTATTTCATTTCAGATATTATTTTATATCATTTGATATAATATCGATTAACAAAAAAAATATTTTTTACAAAATCGATTCCTACGGGTTTTCCAACCGAACAACTATTCATACTGACATAACATAACATTTAATAACTGTCCGCTGGAACGATTACTGTTGCTACTACTCTTTATTTCTAACAGCATCAGACTGACTGATTGCTAGAATTATCGCTGCTAATTTAACTTTAAGTGGTTTATATTTTCTTATCGCTTGCACATTGATTTTTACAGATAGATAGAGAGAGATGGATAGAGGGAGAAAGAGAGAGAGTATTGAAGGTACAGCTTAAAAAAACAACTTTTAAATTTATTCATAAAATATTTAATGAATTCCTTTGGAATAGTGATAATAATAATGCCCATGCCATTCTGATTTATTTGAGATATTTTTTATATATTTGGATAATTTAATTTTAATTAATCACGTGTTTAACAAATGAAAAATACAGCAGGATGAAATTTTAAAAATAAAACCATTGCAAAGTAAAATTTTAGGTACTAATGTATTTTTGGTACCGTGCTAAAATAATAATTTTATTATTTTGAAAGTCATTATTAACATGGAGAGGAGAGGGTGTTTTGTATCTATTCTGTGCTTCCACCATACAATTGAATAAAAAATTACAATTGAATAAAAAACAGATATCGTAAAAACTTTTGCAGTTTTTTGTAATGAGAAAATTTATAAATATTTAACATCTTAAAAAGTGCAACAAAATGCCAATTACATTTTTATTTTTGCATAAGGCACATCTGACTGAGTGTACATAAAATTGTTTTTTTTTTAATTCTAGTATCTTCCTTTTTAAAGTTTAATATTAATCGTTTTCGGAAAAATATTTTTCCGGGTAAACATTTTGTTGAATATTTTTCTGTTGAGGCCGAAATCTTTTTCCAAGAAAATATACATATGTGTATACATTACAAAAGAGCTCATTATGCAAAAACACTCCATACTATTCAACATTACGTGTCTGAATGAAAACATGTCCTTAAATACACAACTAAATATACAATATAAACACTAGTGTTTGTAGATATTTAATTGTTATAGTAAATAATGATATCAGCCCCTTTAAGAAACTCGTTTCCTATCGTTAAGCACTTTACGTTTAATTAAGTTGATCACTTTAGCTCTTATGCATAAATCATCGTATAACGATTAGATCACTGTGGCTGACGTTAAAAACATTTAAAAATAAACTATAAATTCAACGTTATTTTCGCGGTTAATGGTAGCCGATTGGATATGATCTTTGCTAGTCGAGCCAGAGATGGCTCTTGTTGCCAGGTTCGGATCTGTCGACTGGTGTTAAGCGTGGCACCCTGCACTGAAGATTCCTGAAAGGATGAAACACTAGACTAGTGTTTATATATATATATACAGCTCAGTAAGCTCCTCCCGACACTTTAAAAGTATAAACCACCCAATATTTCGTAGTTCGTTTAGAAGCAAAAAATTAAAAACATGCAAATTGATCACTAAGTAGAAATAAGACTTTAGTTGGAGAAATGAAGTGTGGGTTTTGTTTAAGTTCATGCTGCTCTTCCAATATAGATATTTTAATGGTAGTGTCGAGGTCAAATTAAAGATGACAATGTGTCTTTTTGGAGGTGGCCTAACATCAAAAGTAAAAACACGGACTCGTTCACTCGACGGGCTAAGAGATTTTCAAAGTCCACGTTTCTGTCCATTGGTAAGTCTGACACGTTTAAGTATTTTTGTTTGTTGATCCGGCTTAAGTTTGTCGCAGAATTGCCATTACTAACCGCGCAGATTGGATGCGCGCATCTTAGGAATGCATCTGTTCTTGTTTAAATTTACCTCTTTTTCGCGATTAAGAAGTGGAATTCAGACACAAAGTTAGAATTGAGACGAAACGCATATTTTGAATTGCGAAGAATCCTATTTCTTGTGAAAGCTATCATCAAGTTTAATTGAAATCTCTTCTGCATTTAAAAGTTGCTAAATAACTATCGAACGGAATCAGTCTTTATCTATTATTGAAAAATTCTTAAGAATTTGGACAAGCGATGAATAATATATTGTAAACTGTCTCCACTGAATTTCACCTATATATATATATATATATATATATATATATATATATATATATATATATATATATATATATATATATATATATATACTAGCAAAAGTACCCGTCGTTGACTGGGTTCAAAAACAGCCTACAGAAAATGGACTCTGATTTATGAAAGTAGGTTATGAAAAGGAAGGGTTGTAAAGAGATAGCTGCGAATTTGGGGGTATCAAAACCAAAGCAAAATATGATGAAAGTAAAAATAAAAAAGATAAACCCCATAATTTATAATACTATACCTGTTCACACTGAAACACTTATCACAATATTCTGTTGATCTATATTAAAAACCTTGTTAAACTTTGTGACATATATCCATTCTTATGGAGGTCAGGCGCGAACGAACACCCCATAATTTTATTATACCATATTTTTTCAAACTGAATCATAATTATCAAAGTATACTTACGCAGATAGATATGAAAAAAGTCTTTATTAAAGTTTGTTCCTATTTCCATTCTATGGAGGCCAGGCGCGAACGCAGACCCCACAATTTTATTATATCATCCCTATTTAAGTTAAAACATACTTATCAAAGTATTCTTATGTATATCTATATCAAAAACACTTGTAACCGTTTTTTAAAATTTATTTCCATACTTTGCGGACCAGGCGCAAACGCAGATCCCACAATTTTAATGAACCACCATTCTTTCAGATCAAACATACCCATTCCTGTGTTTCGATACATCTTCTATCATTATATGTAATCAGTTTTTTAAAATAGTCAACAATATAGGAGCCTATTCGTGACCAGACACACACACACACACACACACATACACACACAGACATTCAGCTTTATATTATATTATATATATATATATATTGTTTTGAAAATATGATTATCCACTGGCATATATATATATATATATATATATATATATATATATATATATAAAATGACTTACTGACTAGATGTTTTTTTAACGAATGATAAAAAGTAATTTTTTGTATGGTTTCACATGTTAAAAACTTCAAAGACTATATATATATATATATATATATATATATATATATATATATATATATATATATATATAAATTTACACTCTTGCGACACTAGACACGTTAATGTTTGGGAAAGATGGATGGTCAAAACCACAAGTCCTCCTCAGAAACCACTCTTCAAATCTTATGTATCGAGCACTATCGAAGTAATACTGAAAATAGATACATAAACATTGGCTCGCCAAATAGAATAAAACATGCATAAGATAAAAGAATCTGCCCAATATATATATATATATATATATATATATATATATATATATATATATATATATATAGGGAGGGAGAGTGTGTGAGATAGAAAGAGAGAGAGAGAGAGAGAGGGGAGGAGATGTTATTTTATTTGTTTTTGCGATACGTTTTGAATGACTTTTTTACTAGAGTCATCCTCTCTGATGAGTCCTAGACGACGAAACGCTTGTCAGCGGGTAGTTATATTTTAAAAAC
>NC_136492.1:69952644-69997644 GCF_053919585.1 Euprymna scolopes
CAGGCTCCTGGTAGACTGGTATACTGCTTCAAATACCCGAGAGGGTAATCATCCTCGCCCTCCATCGAGGCAATGACCTCATGATTTCAGTTACTGGATTTACACTTTCTTAAGCAACCAGTATAATATTTTTTTAACAAAGCCGGATTTTACGTGAGTTCATCACGCCGACCTATACGTATTTCACTAAGCCGGATTCTCCGTGAGTTTATCACGCCGACCTATACGTATTTGACTAAGCCGGATTCTCCGTGAGTTTATCACGCCGACCTATACGTATTTCACTAAGCCGGATTCTACGTGAGTTTATCAAGCCGACGTATACGTTTTTTTTAATTTAGTTTGCATAACATTATTTTCGTAACTGGATTTACGCTCCCTTCAGCAACCAGTATAATGTATTTTAACCAAGTCGGAGTTACGTGACCTCATCACGCCGACCTATATGTATTCCAAGTTATTACTTCAGTTACTGGACTTACGCTCTCTTCAGCAACCAGCATAATGTATTTTAAATAAGTCGGGGTTACATGACATCATCACGCCGACCTATATGGATTTAGTAAAACCTCGGTCTTCAGAGGTTCTAATCCAATTTAATTCTGTTAGAGCAAGGAGTCTACCGCCGAGCGACTAATAAAAACTATGCACCACGGAATATTTATTAATTATATAAAGAATTAATTAAGAAGGGCACTCAGCCTTCATGAGTTAGAATACTCGATTAGGGCAAAAAAAAAACAATTTAGAAACCTGGTATACATTAATCAAAGAAATAGGGTGTTAACAATTGTTTTTTTCTTAAAAAAAAGAAAACATTTAAAAAAATTCATTTCAGAGCACCTCGGTCACAATTAGAATTTGTTTACACAATGCAAACGCATTTCAGTCATTACATTCATAATTAACTTTTTCCCAAATTTCAGGGTACATTTAAAAAGCATGTGTACTTTTTCAAATCTTGATTTACAAAAGATCATTAAAATTTCATTCCAAAATTTAAAAATTATTTCAAGTATTTTAGTTCATCGTTAAAATACATTTTTTTCCAAGGGATCATTAAAAATTCCGAATTTATGTTAGTTAACTTCTTTGCAAAGTAAATAATTTATTATTTTAAAAACAATCTTCTCCAAAGGTCATACACTTCGAATAGCCCCTTTTTTCGTAATACAATTCAAAAATTATTCCAAATATTTGGTTCATTATTAAAATTAATCTTCCGAAAAGATCATAGAAAATTCATTTTGAATCAATTTACCCTTCACAATGAGATTCAGGCACATCCCAAAATTTTTCATTTCGTAATTATTATTTTTATTTAATTGATTCTTAAAACTCATTTCTTCTTATAGACCATTATCAAGGTCATTTCGAATTCAGAAACTTTTCACGTTAATTAACTTTTTTTCCAAAGTAATTATTTTATTGTTTAAAAGCAACTCTTTTCCTAAACTCACTCACAATGATTATTTCGAATTAATAAACTCCCGCCACAGCTGGGAGTTACATTAGTTAACGACCAGTTCTGTATAGTTAACAGCTCGAAAAAATTAAAGTTTCAATTAAAGAGAGATCTTTCTAGACTGAGGAAATCTTTTTTCTTCTTAAGAATTAATTCAATGTTACGTATATACTCCTCAGTCAATATTTCAGGGACCCCTATCATACGGTCCAATTTCAAATAAACCTTCAATTAAAGAATTCGCTCGAATAATTCTTCCTTAAAAATAATCTAGAATTCAGGAAAATTTCTTTCGTTAGTCAAATAATATTTCCTTAGAAATTATAAAAAATTCAGAGAATATTCGAAATGTAATAGCATAATTTTTCTTTAAAAAAAAACTATGAACATTTCAGAGAACTCTTAAAAAATTAACGTAATCATGTAACAGTTGGCTTTTCCAAACACTCGAAGATTTCAAAAAAGTACTTCAAGTTCTGTTTGAATAATTGTCTCTCTTTTTATTTTTAATAAAAAAACAATTGAAGACATCATTTAATGCAATTTAAAGAAGCATAAATAATTTTGTTCTTTAAACTTGGTAGAAAAATTTGAAAAAACTCCAAGTTAATTCGTTATTATATGCCCTCCTGCAATCAGCCATGGGGTTTAGCTATACAATTATTAAAACGCAAGAGTAGAGAGAGAGAGAATGAGGGGGAAGAGGGGGATAGAGACAGAGCGATGCCATTACACACCCCACCACTCATAACATCATTACGTAATAACAAAAAAAATCTTCGACAATTTTAAAAGTCACTCTCTCGTTCTCACAGACCCTAACAGGTAAGGGAATGAAAGAGAGAGATAGAAGAAGAGAGAGAGAGAGAGAGGCAGCTAGCGTTGTTCTACCACCCATCCCTCAACACCCTCACAAACACTATGACGAGGTCATCTTTACTTATCTTTCCCATGTGCGGCCATTGTTTTAAACAATTGAGTGACAGGTAGACTTAACATTACTACAGTTTAAAAAATAACAAAATAGAAAAACAATCTTATTTTGAACAATTTTGTAAAATCCATTCTCACACAAAACTTTCATATTATGTAATCTAAATTTTTAGCAATGACCTTTTTCTATCATTTTTCTTTTTTTAACAGACAAAAAAATCAATAAAAAAAAACATTATCAAATAAAAAAAAATCCCCTTATGTTTCAGCGTTAATTGTTACCTAACCTGAAAAGGACATATCAACTGTTCATGCAACACAGTGCCGAAACAAAGGTCCATTTTCTCAAATCCCACTGAAAAAGTCATTAAAATTCTACAAAGTTCTTACATTTGAAAAGTCAAAAGCAATTTAAAAAAAAAAAAAGTCCTATATTTTTATAAGCCTGAAATAAAGATTAGATAAAGAAAATGTTAGGATCTTTTTTTTTCTTTCCTTTTTTCTCTTTTAAATTTATTTTTCGAGCTTCGTGTTTGAAGTTTTTTTTTCTTTTTCTTTCATGTAATAACAAGATGCATAGATATACATACATATAGATATATATCCTGAGAGAGACAGAAAGAGAGAAAGTGTGAGAGAGAAAGAGATATTGCATATACTAGAGAAACTTTTTTCGTCTCCATTTTTTTTTGTTTGTGTAGGACACATTTCTTACTTTTTTTTCGAAGGGTTACTTTCAATACTCTTTTTTTAAAACCGATCTTTTGTAAACTGTTTTTTTTTTTGTTTTTTTGTAGGTGCAAGGCAATTTTTGGTTCAGGTTCTGAATTTTCTTTTTTGAGTGCGTTTTTTTTTGTGCGCGTGTGTACTGGTCTGCCATTTTTTTAAAATTTTGCCAGAAATAATAGTTTTTTCCCGTTTTTAAAGACCGTGGACCATTTTTTTTATTCGATTCGTCTAGTGGTCATTATTTTTGGTTGTGCCGTTGGTTTAAGGGTCGAAATTATTTCCATGCTGGGAAACAATATATCCTGGTCATAGTGCATCATTTATACTACTATCAGCCGGTCACTGAGGTGTGACCGACAGACGTGTTATAGTAAATGTCGTAAAGCGGTCTCATGAAGATATGAAGATGGGCCAGTCATTAGGGTCTGTGTAGCAAGAAGAAAATCATACCTGAGATGTTGGATCTGGGTGTGGCTCCTTTCTTTTCTCAAAATGATCTCTTCACCCTGGTGGCATTCTGGTGGGAATCTTCATCTCTTTGTCCTCAGGGCCGCCTTTCAACTTTAGACATTTATGAAGGCATTCATGGCAGACACAAAATTGTAATATACATAAGGTATAACTAACTATTATATTTTACATTAGAGATACAATATATATTACAAAAAAACAATTTAAAAGTGGACAATAGGCTTTTCAAAGCTAACTAACCTACCCTAACTAGTGTTGAGGGAGGGGGTGGCCCCCCCTCATTTACGGAGAGACAGACTATGCGTCCTCACATCATGGTGGTCGTGCAGGAAAGAGCTAGAAAGATAGCAAGGGAATTATAGGAAGGGATTTCTTTGTATCTCTACGCTCATGGACAAATTACCACCCGTCCATGCTGCAGAGTGTATTAGAAACAGTGGCACAAAGAAATAGTGCCACACCAAAAGCTGTTGTATAGTAGTACATTTTAAAAGGATGACGCTGCGTTCATGTTAAAAGAGATATTATGGGGACATTCATATTGACTAGGGACGGCGGGCATATATATAGCAATGATGAGAGGGATAAGACATTTATACATATTATAGTTCTGTGGATCCTTATAACATATAGGGTGTCCGTAAAGTTACTATACAGTCTTATTGTTTTATTGTATTATATTTGTATTAATAGTTAATATATTAATGGGTGTTTGTATAGTTACTTGTAAGACTGTATAGTAACTTTACGGACATCCTGTATATTAGCGAGGAGAGAGGATGGTCCGTTCTTTTTACATCAGGGGGGTTAATCATTACTTATGATGGCGGAGGGGGGCACTTTACTTGGAAGGGGGTTATACAAAGTTCATATTAAGATGATTGACACATTAACTTCAATTGTTGAATGACGACACGAAGACAAACAGTTACAAAAATCGATAATGTTATTTATCTCATTTGACCGGTCGAAATGATGATGCCGTCAGGAATTCAAATTCGTTTCTACATGGTTAAATGTTCTCCCTTCGCTTCTAAAGGGATCCTCCTCTGATCCTTTCAACTCTTTCCGACTACCTCTGCTGACTGCTTGAATCCGTCTGCCTAATCTACTAATCCTAGCTCCTATTATTGAGAAATCTCTTTTAGCTATGACGTCAGATGTGTGGTTCTAAACGTGACCACGCACGAAGCTCAGCACATGTTCTCCAAAACACATTCTGCAACAAAGAATTCTCAACTAACCTATTTTTCAACCTAACCTATTTTTCAATATATTTTTAATTTGTATTGTTCATTCTTTTATAGCTGACCTTTTTGATTCCGTTTTCATAAAAGAATGAACAATTAAATACTTTTTACAATACAAACAATATCTAACTATTTTCAAAACAATAGTTAAATTCTAACATTCCCCTTTCTGAATCTATCTCTGAACCTTGCTTACAAGGTTCGAGTCTCGGCTTATCCTAACCTCATTTTTCACTTATCTAATGTTAAGGACAGCCTTTTCTTGTAACAAAACTATAAATGGCTAAAATTAAATCCCGTTATTATTTCACATATTAAGCTGTGATTAACAATTACTTTACATTAAGCTTTTATTTTAGTAATAAAAATACCGCAATAGTATTTCGCTTTTTATTAGGCTGTTACTAGGGACGCATGGGATAATATTTTGTTTCATTTTGTTTTCGACTTTCCGATTCTATTTATAAGTTTGCAATGTTTGTTTATATACAAAAACAACTATAAATGGATAAAATTACATCACGCCATTATTACACACGTGTGGATGTGATTAAAATTTGATTAAACTTAACCACGTTATTCAACAAATGAATATGAAGATTCTTTCCACCTTCAACCAATCCTTTAAAATTATCACTTATGTAGGTTTTCCGGGGCGCTGAAAACAAAAAAAATCACATTTAAAATTACAACAAACAAGAGGTGTAAAATATATGAAGTAATGCTAGTTTCAAAAAATATTTTCGGGTTTGCTGACAATGAAAATAACGTTCAAAATTCCGGCAAACGAGTAGTTTCAAAAATAGTAAAAAATGTTACTTGAAAAAACGTAGAGCATAACTTGTATATAATGATTTAACGTAAAATGAGAACCCACTGTATGGCCATCTTTTGTTTGGGAGGGTACGTCAGCGTACAATGAATACAATTTAACGTAAACTGAGCACCCACTTTTTAGGGGGGGGATAGCTAGCATTATTAATGGATTTCACGTGCAGCAACCCCAAAACAAAAAAGGTGGGTGCTCATTTTACGTTAAACTGTGTTCATTGTACGGTGACCCCCTCCTCCACTCAAAAGTGTGGCCATAAAGTGGGCGCCTATTTCGCGTTATATTATTATAGAAACGTGATCCTAGCATTTATTCATATTTTGGAAACTACTCGTATGCCAGATTTTTTACGTTATTTTCGTTTTTAGCACACCTGAAAACCTTTAATAGCTGTAATTTAAAAGGATTTTTCGAGGGTGGAAAGATTCTTCGTATTTACTAAAAAAAATGCAAAATGAAGTTTTACAGTAAGTAAATGCGTTTCATTTTAAAATTTGTCATTAAAAGCGTTGAACAATACAAAAAATATTCAATGTTGGGTAATTATTTTTTCATTGGGGAAGGAAGAGTCTTTTGTAAATATTCTTCCAGGTCACGATTGAAAAAAAAAAACTAGCGTGAAAGTTGAATTTAACCTAAAAACACTAATTACAAATAGCGCGGTACATAAATACATAAGCACTAAATTTAAAAGTAGATATTAATCTCGGATGCATATGATGGCAGAGCGCGATACCATGTGCGACCATATGCCAGCATAACTTGGTGCTTTATGATTTTTTTTTTTTTTGGTACCGGGCAATTTTTAAATGCTACCACTGGTCAACGCCAGTTAACAGGTCCTGCTAGTATGTTATATTTCCTCGCTTTTAGAAAATAGGGTACGATTATGAATATCTCCAGTATCAAATAATCCTAATACACTGTGGAATGTACTTATGAAAACCAAAGCGGGGATATATACCGTAGGAGAAATATTTGGAATCAAGTCTCCCATTGCTGTTATTTCCGATAATTTGAAACCATAGAAGCAAGTTTTACTCTCCCCCCCATCAAGGCCAGCGATTTTGCAAAAATATCAGATATTTTGTAATTCATATGCAAAACTAGGAAAACAAATGGCAATGATTGAAACATTTCATGACTGTAAAAAGGTGCTAAAAATAGGCTCTGGGTGATAATATATGACCTAATGTCACAGAACCCACTACATAATTCAGGTCATGACTTTTCCAACGAGCTTTCATTTGTTAAATTCTGATCAATAGTCGCTGAGATTTGGAACTTATAAATTTGCCATATCTATCTATCTATCTATCTATCTATCTATCTCTCTCTCTCTCTCTCTCTCTCTCTCTCTATATATATATATATATATATATATACACACATATATATATAAATATATATATGTATATATATATATACAGGGTGGGCCAAATTAAGGGTCCTATTTTTAAAAATTCATAAATTCATGTAAGTTTTAAGAAGTGTTTTTCGGCCAAAATTTGTTTTGTTTATTTCGAAAAAATCTCGGAAGGGTCAGGCTACACACACGTAAAGTTTGGTGAGTTTAACTTTTATTTTGTGGAAGTTATTCAAATTTAAAGATAGGACCCTTATTTTGGCCCACCCTGTATATATATATATATATATATATATATATATATATATATATATATATATATATATATATATATATACACTCGTAGCAAATTTGAATATACAAATAATCAAAATATTTGGTTCTATGGGGCGAAACTACATGAAAATGTGCAGATTTTTTAAAAGATTATAGTACTATTTTATGGTTAAAAGTTTATGACAATTGGTAGAAAAGAATCTATATTTTCAAACCAATAAATATGCTCAAATTTGCCTACATTTGTATAGATAGTGTCCTAGCAAGTCAGCTTCCGTTTTGCTGCTTTGAGATGAATCTTGCTTAATGTTTTTTATTGCTTGGTTGTCTCTCCTGTGTCCTTACCATGCCACTAATATACATATGTTACGACATTTAAAAAGTAAATGTGAACATTTTAACGATATTTATCGCGGTTGATATTGGCCGTGGGGTCTGTCCCTTGCTTATGGATGCAGAGATAGTTTCGTGACCGGGTTTGAATCTCCCGACCGGTAGCAATCGTGCCACCCTGCACTGATGATTCTCGAAAAGATGGAACACTAGTGTCTGTAGGCATTAAAAGTACTATTGTAATTATATATATATATATATATATATATATATATACATATATATATATACTAGTAATCATATTGAAATGCTCATATCTTTGCTGCTATGAGACGAACCTACATGAAAATTTGAAGGCTTTTTTACTATTAGATGGTTAAAATTTTATGACAATGTGTAAAAAAAAAACTATATTTTCAAACCAATAAAATATGATCAAATTTGTCTACATTTGTATATATAGTGTCCTGGCAGGCCAGCTTTAGTTTTGCTGATTTGGGATGAATTTTGCTTAGTTGTCTTCCCTGTGGCCTTGCCAAGCCACCAATATATATATATATATATATATATATGTGTGTGTGTGTGTGTGTGTGTGTGTGTGTGTGTGTGTGTACTATCGGTATTCACTCGGCGATACCTTTGTGGATATATTGCTAGTCCGAAGAATAATTTCTAAGACCTCATGTTTTCAATTTCTGCTTTGAATGCAAATTTTTGCAATATGATAGCAAGTATTGCAAAACTGTAATCGAGGTAGTGTTCTTAGATAGATTTACTTGTTGAAACTTCAAAAAAGTGCTTTAACGAACTAAAACTAAGGCTATTTTGTCTTTATTTGTTAAATATTAAAACTACTATAATACAATGTGTTTTCAGATACATTCTCCACTTAGATATTGTTTGAATACTTCTATGTTTTATTAAACAATGAAAACGTCTCCAATGTATCTGATAGTTTATATAAGTTTCTGCAAACCAACAATTATTCAATAAAAAAAAAGCTCTACTAGAAATTATATGTAAGTTATGGTATAGAAAAATAATCTTTACCTAAGTTAGAAACAAAAATTGGATAATAAAACAAAAGGTAGCAAGCAATACGATTTGGCATCATACAATATGACCATGCATGAAACAATTCTAAATTAAACAATAACAATTACGATGAGTCATCTAGTAACATAAACCAAGTACTAGACACAAATCGGGCTAAAACTTGTAATAATAGCAAGCGAAAGAACAGGATATGTAAATCGATTTTCTCCTTATAGCAAACGTATTTTTACGAATATTCCAAAGTATTTTACAATGTTATTAAAAAATCATAACGCAGAAATAGCAGAATCGGTAAGGTCATTAAAAAGAATACGGTTTAATTATATTTTCAAACCTTTTAAAACTTAGCGACATTCATTATAGGTTTTAATAATGTCAACAAATAGTTAAACATATCAATGCACAGAGTAATGCCCCAACACTTTTCTGAATTTACTATAATTGTATAACTGTCCATTTGACGAAAAATACACGTCTTTTATAGTAGAGCAACAAAACTTTCTCTACATAGGAACCATCTAGAGTTATGCATTTCTCCCATCGTTTGATGCAGCTCTGGAGACCGTTTTTATAGAACACCTCAGGTTGGTCCTCCAACCACGACGTGACTTCAGAAATCAAGGCTGCATCATCTGGGAAACGCTTTCCTTTCAAAAACAACTTCATGGCTGGGAAGAGCTGAAAGTCATATGGTGAAAGGTGAGGAGAGTAGGGCAGATGGGGATAATTTCATAACCACACGCCCGTGCTTCCGATCTGGCGACATGCGAGTTGTGGACCGGAACGTTGTCCTGCAGGAGGAGGGTACTTTTGCTGATCTTGCCCCGCCTCTTGATTTTGATAGCTTCCCTTAATTTCCTCAAAAGTGAAGCATAATAGGCTCCTTGTGGTACTCTTTACCAGAAAATCTGTCATCACTACTCCGTCTTGGTCCCAGGAGACTGTGAGCATGACCTTGCCAGCAGAGCGCTGCACCCTTGCCTTCTTTGGAGGTGGTAAGTCCAAGTGCTTCCACTGAATTGACTGGGCTTTGGTCTCTGGATCATAGTGATGAACCCAGGTTTCATCCTGTGTAATCAATAAAACTTTGACTCATCCTCTTGGCACATCTCCAAATTCATCCTCGAGCAGTCGACGCGGTCTAGCTTCTGAAATGGTGTGAGCAACCTGCGAATCCATCTGGCAGACATCTTATGCATATGCAAATGGTCATGAATTATAGTTTCCACAGACCCTGTAATAATCTTGACATCTTGGGCTATTTGGCGAATAGTAATGCGCCGACCTTCCAAAATGGCAGCCTCAACTTGGCGGACAGATGCCTCATCAATGGCAGAAGGGGAGCGACCAGGTCTGGGAGCTGTTTCCACAGAATTCCGGCCATGTTTGAATTCACGATGCCAGCGTTTTACAAGGTCATATGATGGGGCATTATCACCATAAGTTCCTTTCATTTCATCAAAAGTGTCCTGTGGTGTGCGTCCTTTCAAATATAAAAACCGGATCACTGCTCGACATTCAACAGGCTCCATTTTACACTTGACTCAGTTAAAACACCAGTAAAACAGAAACCACAATTAGTTCAGAGCTGTAATTGGCCACACAACCTGTAGAAATATAAAGTGTTGCACTTGCAAAATTTCAGCTAGATCAACTGGAAGTTGATCAGAGGCATTACTTATTGCACGCCCCTCGTATATAGTGGGGGTATAAAACGGCTTTATAAGTAACGTGTCTATGTACTATATATAATTATTTATGTATATCCTATATATATTTATAGCAGTGCCTCTACGATCGCCAGTATATATATATATATATATATATATATATATATATATATATATATATATATATTAGTATTTGTGATCGTCTAGTTTCTCTATTGTTCCTCGAGTTAATAACAGATCAGACAATTTTTTCGCAACATGATGAATCACTTAGTTGTTTCACGAGGGTTCGGCCAACTATTCCTCTGGCCTTCGTAAGGTCGTAACCGTGACGGATAGGAACTCTGAATCTCCTGACTGCATCCACTGCAATTACTGCCTTCCGTAGTTGTTGTCGTCTCACCACGTTTTGGCCGAGTTAGCCTCTGGCCGGCTTTGGATAGGATTGAAACCGCTATCTTCAGACAATTCTCACCTGTTCCTTGTAATTGTAGTGAATGCAGTTAGAATATTCAGAGTTGCTATCTCGTCACAGTTACAACCTGACGAAGGCCACAGGAATAGTTGGCCGAAACGCCGTGAAACAACTAAGAAAAAGGTGAGGATAATAGTCAGCAATAAAGAAATTAATAAATAATACTCATCTCAATAATGAATTCTAATTAAAAATAATACATATGATGAATCACATTGGAGATACCACTAAAAGACGCATACCTTTTCCTTTCATGGAAGTTGTGAAAGCTCCTCATGCTGCCCGCTGTCGAAATTCTTTATTAGGAAAAAGAAAAAACGCCAAGAAACGAATTATAGTTTCACATACATTAGTCATTTTTTATCTGTCTGGAATGCCCTTCGTGGTTGGGCACGCTCATAGTTGTCAACATTTCGCTAAATTTTACCCCTAATAGCTTCAACAGGCGTCCAGAGACCATTTATCTATCTGTAAGCTCGACTCTATCTGTCTGTTTGTCTGTCTGTATGTCTCTCTTCACCCCTCTCTCTCTCTCTGCTGTCTCCTCTCAACTCTGACTAAACTTTACATGTATATAAAAGCTATTTTCCTTTCTCATTACGCTCTCAATACACGTAGCATTAATAGACCATCGTCTGATCTTTTGTCACGTATTTTTGTTTATGTTTCTTATGGAAACTAAAATTCCTAACTTGTTTATTATGATAAAATTTCCAATTCTTGTTATATTATTTAGTTCGCTAGCCTATCTGGATTTCGAATAATTATAATAATAATAATCATCTAGTTCACTTTCCAGCGTTTATCGGGACCAACAATACAACGTATATGTCCCGTGCGAAATATTAACAACACACACTCGTTTATTTGCGACCACTGACAACAATTGCCCCTACTCTCTATATATGCCTAAGTCGAAACGCAAATATCAAGAAATAAGTTTCTTTCCGAGAAAAAGAAGATAGGGGTTGGGGGATTATATCAGGAAAATAGAACAGACACTACACTAACTCAAATCTAAGAAAATGGCGGAGGTAATGACTGGGCTGATTATATCACGACAACAAACATAAATACTACATCACTACTCCCCGATAAAAAAGGAGAAGATAAGCACCTGAAGCGTGTAATAATGGTAATGAAATAGATACTGGACTATACTCCCCCCCGCCTCTCCAAGAAAAAATAAAATAAAAGCGGTGAAGCAAGTAACATGGTAATCATGACGAACGACTATATGTTACACTTTCTTCCAAAAAGAGGATGTAATGCCTGTGAAAATTGCATTATGGTAGACGGAGATATGTTGCACTACATTCCAACGTTGAAAGTAATGACTGGGACGATAGTAGCATAACAACAGAACATATACGACTTTTGTAAGGTTGTAAGAGTTCATTGTGTCTCTTTGCGAATCGTCGAGTTGAGTGTGTTGTGTCGGCTGTGTGATTGCGAGTTGTAGCGTCGAGACAATGTTTACGAGTCGTCGCGACGAGCAAGTCTTTAGCGAGTCGTGTGTGTCTCTCTTTTGTAAGTAGGGACTCCTGTTTCTCCTCGCCAGCGGGACTGAAATCCTGCAGCCAAAATATCTCTCCATTACGCTACATTACTTCCAAAGAAGTAGATAATGCCTGGAATGATTCCTCCCACTAAAGCGGTGTAATGTTTGAGAGGATGACATCGTAAAGAAGAACGGGTACAACACTGTCCTCATCCAGAAAATCCTAATACTTAGTAAGCGTTTTAAATATACAACCTATGTAATGTTCTTCTGTATTAGTAGATCCTAAAATAGATGATGGCCACCCATGTTTAGGCAGTCATTTGTTGGTGACTTTTGTCCTGCCAGATTACATTCAATAATTTTCCAGAAACGTTTTCACTTTCTGTCTTTGTACGTCGTGTGCCTCAAATGCACAGAAAATATGCGACAAGTGTAACTGCTCTTTCAACCATCTACTTCATTCAGATGATGAGGTGAGATTCCTCTTAATTTCCCTCGAAGTTTTCCATAAGCTGTGCTTTCTTTGCATGTCATTTCACTTCCGCTTTATAGTAATGTGAAGTTCTTACAGTGCGTCCACGACTCATCATTGTTTTTTTTTTACTTATGAATTAGAGAAAATATTTTTAATACAAATAAAGTGTTGTGAAAGTGGTGATTCAAGTTAAAATTTGATCGGCCAAAATCTCATTAAAGCGAAAGACAGTAAACAGCAAAGATTTTGAGCCTCCTCGTTTCCCGACTGACGTCACTTTGACAAGATAAGTAACCACTGACGGTGATCGCAATAATTTAAATCAGATGTCCCCTTTACTATCCAAAATCGATGAGTGAAGATTACAATTTTCATAAAAGTCATTTTTATAACCTTCGCTAATCCGGGGTAATTCGCTAAAACGACTAACAAAGTGAATAAGTTAGTGTCCCTCAAAACCCGATATTATTTGTTTGCGATATTTTGGAGACGTAAAGCGGAGGTATTGAAAAAGAAAACGTATTTCACAGGTGATTGAAAATATAAGATAGTTATATAAACGTGCAATTGAGTCCATCTAAGGTGTCCAGGAATCAATTTCACACTATTTACATTGGTTTTTTTTTTCGTGTTAGTCTTTCTTTTTTCTTTGTATTTTTTGCTTCCATTTTTTATGTAAAAATATCTTGAGTTTTTTGCATTATTATTATTATTATTATTATTATTATTATTATTATTATTATTATTATTATTATTATTATTATTAATAATAATAATAATAATAATAATAATAATTTACTTGTCCGCACATCCAGTGTCACATAAGACATCATCATCAAACATTAATTAATGATAAACGAATTACTTCCATTTATTGTCGCTCTTTATCAGTTAAAAATCATTAAAACAATTTCCACCCCAAAAATTAAATAAAAAAACATCGATGTTTGTTTCCGGTTTCACATTGGCTATTCTATTTTATCATTTAAAAAGGTTATGTTGAGAGGAGACTGTAAATTCTTTTTAGTATAGTTTCTTTGAAAATTTAAAGAAAATGTGTAAGTGAATTGATATCTGTTCCTTTATAATTTATATAAAAATTATTCATAAAAACAAAACAAAATAATGTGCTGTGGTGAATTGTCATTCTTTTTAGCTTTAAACGGTTAAAAAGAATTTGATAATTTTGTTTTTAAATCGTCGTTATTGTTTTTATTATATTATTTTTTATTCATTATATTTATAATATGTCTTAAAGAGTTGAAATTACCTTGAAATTTTCACGGGTTCTGCTAGTAATAATAATAGTAATAATAATAATAATAATAATAATAATAATAATAATAATAATAATAATAATAATAATAATAATAGTAATATTATTATTATTAATAATAATAATAATAATAATAATAATAATAATAATAATAATTTTCAAAATATTACTAATGTTGTGGTGGCAACCACTTATTTGCATATGCGAATAATATAACACTATAAATGGCAAGCCTAGGTTGGCCTTGGGGTGTCTTACTCAAATGCCACCGGAAGTGATGCCGAAGAGCGTATATGTCCTCCCACCAAGACTCTCTGACTCGACACCGTCATTTGTACATATTGTAAATATACCTTTTCTTTAATACACTTATTATTGCGTTATCTTGTTGTTTGCGTCTTCATTGTATTTCCTTACTAATTATTGTTCAACCTTGCAACCACAACAACTAACATGTTAGTATTTTTCACATTGTAGGTAATATGTTATAGTTCTGTAGTTGCCGAGGATGGTTCCTTTTGTTGTGTCTTTTTGCAGCAGTGTGGTTGTAACTTTGGTTATTATTATTATTATTATTATTATTATTATTATTATTATTATTATTATCACTTTTTTATATAAAGCTGTTCTAATATTTTTCCCAATCCCAATTATCGATTCTGTTCTTAATTTTAGATTCTGATACAATTTCTGACTCCGATTCCAATTCTTTTAAAAGTTCTTAATATTTAGCTACAGTATTGTTATTTTGTTTAATTCAATGTTTTATTTTTAATTTTACCGAAAGTATCCATGTAAGATGGGCATATATTTTCACAAACCCAAGAAAATACACTTGTTTGCATGTGATATTCTTATGGCTTGCAAGTAGCCACAAAGAAGGACAGAATAACGACGAACAGTTGAAAACATGCATTACATGAAAACAACGGAAAGGTTATAAACGAAAAGTGTTAGTAATTCATTGAGCATGCGAGGATCGCTTGAATTAGATCCCCGCCTAGGATCGCCATGAGTAAATTTATATGGACGATGGATTAGTTCATTTGTAGGGTGGTTCCCACCACAACACTCTCCTCCCAAGCTGATTTCCCCAGGTGTGAAATCAGTATCTTTGCTTTTTGGGGCAGACCAGCATGTTTCCTTTTTCTGTCAGAGCGGCTTGGCTCTGACATGCCTTTTAGAGGTTCCACGTAAAGACAGTCGTATAGTCTATCAATTGCTTCTCTGCCTTCCTGTGGTGGTTCTTCTTGATCCTCGGAGATGCGTTTCCTAATTTAGTTCAGGTTCCTCTTATGTTCGAATTTTGGGCCATGAATGATGCATGTAACATGGCCGACTCTTCGTAAGATCGTGCCCTGTTCCCAAAAGGAAACGTTATTCTCATAATGTTTAAAATATACTTTATTCCTGCGGTTAACCCGTTTTGTTGGCATCGTAGAGGTTTGGTATTGTATTATATGTTTGGACAGCAGCTTATAAGATACTGATTTTATTCTCCGCCCAAACATGAATTCACCTGGTTTGTTCGGATTTTTCGTTATCCTATAGACCTGCAGAAATTGCTGGAGAGCCTTTTCTATCGGTGTGCCGCACGCTTTTTTAACGCCCGTTTTAGCGTGTCGATGAAGCGTTCAGTCTGACCGTTACTCCTAGGGTGGTAATGCGGGGTCGTACCTTGGTACGTCTCGCAGAATTCTCTGAACTCTGTCGAGGTGAACTGGGTAGCATTGTCGCTGACCAGACAATCCACAACCTCAAAACTGAGTCTTCAAGAGATTCCATTTTGGTAGGAATTAGACTTGACAGACTGTCTGCATGTGCCAGCTGTTTTGATCAGAGAACTTCTATCATAAAATTATAATTTAGAAGAAGAATAGTTCTCAATCTTAATTGTCGATTCGCCGTTAATGTAGGAAGTCCGTTTTTATCCAAAAATGGATATAAAAGGCTTATTCTCGGTTTGTAGAGAAAAATGTCTTGCGTACAGAAACCGGTGGAATTTCGAAACTGCAAATATAATTTCTACTCCTTCTTTCTCGATCTGAAAATAATTTTTCTCTGCTAGAAACAGAGTCCGGAACGCGAAAACTATTGGTTGTTTTCAGCCATTTAGCATGCTATGTAACATACAACGCCAACGCCATATTGGCTAGCGTCGCTAGCGACTATTATATCCAACTTCGGATTAAAATGAGCAAGGAACAGTTTTTAAGTAAGAATTTTTTTTTTCTTGGAATGATGTCTGGTAAACCGCTGTTCACTCCCAAGTTTTATCCTTCTTTAGTAATTGATTAAGTGGTGCACGCAATTTGTGCATGTTAGGGATAAACACTTGGTAATAATTTGCCATGTCTAAAAAGCTTTGTAATTGTGTTTTCCGGTGCCGGCATTTCTCTAATGGCGGCTCCCTGTCCGGATCTGGGCGTCTGCCATCTTCATCAATGATATGTCCTAGGTACTTGATATTTTGTAAAAAGAATTCACACTTGTCTTATTTGACCTTAAATCCATAATTTTGCATTTAACTGGATACTTGTCTGATATAGTTTGCCTGGTCCTCTCTGCTTTTGCTCGCTGTAATGATGTCATCTAGATATGCGATGGCGGTGTCCAGGTCAGTCAGCATGGCATCCATGGCTTGTTGAAAGGTTGCGGTGCTACCTTTACCCCAAACGCGAGCCTTTTGTATCTGTAAAAACCCCGATGAGAAGAGGTTAGCGCTTTTGTCATTTACAGTAATTTGTAAGCAAGCGTCTCTCAGATCGATCTTAGAGAAAAACTTGCCGCCATTTAATTTCGTGCACACTTCCTCTGGGTTGGTAATCGATAATGAAAGTCTTCTAACGACCCGTTGGGTCCGGTCGAGAAGTCAGCGCACACGCGGATTTCTCCGGACAGTTTTTTTACATAGACTGCTGGAACAGCCCACTCACTATATTCAATTTTAGCCAGTATACGGATGTTTTCTAATCTGTCCAGTTCCCGATTTATCTTGTTCAGAGATGCGAATAGGACATTTCGTCTTTTTTTTTTTTTAAACGCCGGTTGTGTGCCCAGTTTCAGCTTAAAATCCGCGGCCATTTTTGTGTATCTCTCAAGGCCAGGAGAAAATACATTTGGGAATTCTTTTTAAAAACTAGTAATAAGTTTCCCAGTTTCCGCTAGATGGGTTTCTATTTTTTTGCAAAATGTGGATATAGGAAAATTCCACAAATGAAATTCACCGATGCTATCGGAACCAAACAGGTTCTCTATATTTTTTAAATACATGCACTTTTTTCTTTTTTTTTTCTTTTTTCCCAGTCAGGTGACCTTCATGATTAATTCACCCTCAAAATTAATTTTTGTACCATTGACGGCCGTAGCCGTTCTGTTGGTTCCTAGCATAGTCGATTTTCGTAATTTCTTCAGCGTTTTGAAATTTATTATTGAAAGATCCGACCCACTGTCGTATGCTAATTGAAATTTGATATCCTTGCCGAGAATGTTGACCGTTACGTATTTGTATAGGTTTTCATTTACGACGTCTCTAGTTATTGTTTGACGTACCCGGCTTTTGTTCTGATTTTTCCTGCAGTAAGTTTTTATGTCCAATTTTATTACATATGAGGCATCTTTTTGTTAAGAATGGGCAATCCTTGACCCAGTGTTTACCACCACATCTGAAGCAAGAGCTCGGTGCTTTTGGATTTTCCGACTTTTGAGGGTAATTTTCTGTGTACCGTCTCGGCGGTTTTTTCTTCGTTATTTTTTTTTTTATATATCTGCGATGCCTGCTTCAATATTTCTCTCATCTTTTTTTATTATTTCAACATTTGTACAATACTCAGTCAATTTTATCAGTGCTAAATTCGGTTCCTTATCTAACTTCGTAAGAACGCTGCGCATGATTTCTGCATTTTTCCCCGAGGGTAAACCTTGTGCAATACGAAGGCATCTAAAATTCTCTGCAGTTAATTCAGATAACTTAAAGTCATCACAATGCTTGTTCACTACTGCTGCGTACGTCATTATCGTCTTTAGCCATATTGAAACATCTCCATCGCTTATGAAAAAGAGAAGTTTTCCGGATAAAAGTTCTGTTAACAGATTTACCGTTTCATTGAATGATAAATGCGCGGTTTTCCGTGGCAAAATATAATCCACGAATTTATCATGTTCAACCGTTTCAAGTTTTCGTAGTCTTCATATCTCCTGAAATAAGCTGCTCATGATTTCCATCTTCTTCGTACTTAAAATTATATATTGCGGACCATATTGTATTTTGAGAAAAAGCTAAATCTCTTCCCGAGTACGCGTTATTCTTCACGGTTTCTGCCAGTAATCCCTCTGTTCGTAATTGACGTTCTGCAAATAGTTCCTGTTCGTAATTGACGTTCTGTACATAGTTCCTCTCTTCGTAATTGACGTTCGGCCAACGGTTTTTCTACTCCGGCCGACTGTTTTTTTTTAAATTCCTTTTTGTTGGTCCTCTGTACGTTGTTGGCGTTCTGCTACCTGTTTTTGCAATTCCTTTTCATCGTCCTCTCTACGTTGTTGACGTTGGCCGCTTCAATTTGTAATTTAGTTAGATGTGCCAACGCTAATTTTAGTTCGTTCATCTTGTTTGGTGGGATTTATCAATTTTAAAACCTTCGTTGTCTGGTTAGAAAAACGTGTGTCTAGTTGGATTAAACAAAATGTTTTGTGTTTTTTCTCTCAGGACAATAAAACCAGCCAGAAAACAAATATTATTCCAGGGGAACGGTTAATCATCAAAACAGAAAAACAAAATAAAAACAAGTGTTTCCCTTTGAAAAAAAAATAAAGCAACGATTTACTTTTAGTAGACAAACAGCGACGAACGACAATTAACGCAGTTGTTAATCTGATTTTTAAAAAATTTCCGCGAGTCCTTTAGTCGAAAGTGCTATGCAACACTTTCTTAAGCGTAATGAACATTTGAGTACAACGTCGTTAATATTTTCAGAACATTATTTTAGACGTGAGTATGTTTCTCGAATCCAATGTCGCCACTGTTATGGCTCGCAAATAGCCACAAAGAAGAACAGAGCAACGGTGAACAGTTGAAAACATGTATTACATGAAAACAACGGAAAGGTTACGAACGAAAAGTGTTAGTAATTCATCGATCATGCGAGGGTCGCTCTGGAATTAAATCCCCTCCTTGCATCGCCATGAATAAAGTTTATATGGACGATGGATTAGTCCATTTGTAGGGTGGTTCCCCCACAACAGATATATAGATTTTAGTTTTATTGGTTATTCAAAATCGGAATTGAAGTAAAAATTATGTTTAAATAATCTATAAAAATAATCTGGCGGAGCATCAGACAATAGGCTAAAATTTTCCAATTCCGATACACATTTAAGTTGTGTTTTTTTCGATTCCGATTTCGATTTGTCGATCCAACACACACACACACACACACACACACACACACACACACACACACACACACACACACATATATATATATATATAAATATAATGTTGGTCCAATCAAATAGTAGACATCCTCCACTGGTCCTAGGAAATCCACATGTATTCTCGACCAAGTTTGGTTTGTAGGTGATTGGTGGTGCTTTAGCTGCTAGAGAACAATACTTGCAAGAATCCACCAAATTTAAAATGTCTACATCCATACTTGGTCAGTATACATAACACCGCATAAGGCTTTTCATCCTATTTTTCCCTGGATGTCCTGCGTGAAAATCTCTTAGTATTTGTTTCTGTAAAGTCTTGGGTATAACCACCTTATCACTATATACTAGTACGTTGTCACACAAGGAGAAAATGTCCGTTATCTTTCGATGTTTTTCCATGATTTTCTGTTTTGTGGAGCAAATGAATTCGTCTTCTTGGCCTTCGCATTTTATTTCATGTAGGGTAACTGGTAGTTCTTTAATCGCGTTAAGCATCAGATTCTTGATCTCGCTGTCATTTTTTAAAGAAGCGATCACAGTGTCTTCTAGTGGTTCGCTTTGACTTGGAATTAGCCTTGACAATCCGTCAGCATGACCAATTTTTTATGAGGGTAGGTATTCTAACTTAAAGTTATAGTTAAGTAAAATCGTACCCCATCCAAGCAATTTGTTTTCTGTATACACAGGTAGTCCTTTCTTCGATCCGAAGATAGTTAGGAGCGGTTTATGGTCAGTTTGCAAATTGAAAAATCTTCCATGCAAATAACGATTGTACTTTATTACTGCGAATATTATTGCGAGGGCTTCCTTCTCGATTTGCAAGTAATGTTTTTTCCGAAAGTAATAACGTGCGATACGCGCGTGCCACATGCAAGAGGCTATGCCACGAGAGCTTGCTGGCAACTATGATATCTAATTCTGGATTGTAATGTGTAAGAGATTGATCGGACGTCAATGCAGTTTTAATTTTGTTGAATACCTCCTAGCATTCAGATGTCCATTGCCAAATACTGTCTTTCTTCAAAAGTTTGTTAAGTGGGATCCGAAGATTATGCATGTTGGGAATGAATGACTGGTAATAGTTTTTCGGTCCTAGAAAGCTTTGTAGGTCGGCAACGTTCCGGGAGTTGGCATGTTCTTTATTGCATTTGTCCTGTCAGGATCTGATATCCTTCCTTCTTTGTCAATTATATATCCTAGGTATTTAATTTCTTTTAGGAAAAATTCGCACTTTCCTTCCTTAACTTTGAAACCGAAATCCTGTATTCGTGAAAGTACTTTTATTATGTGCTCTCCATGTTGTTCCTTGGATTTGCTGATGATAATTATATCGTCCAAGTATGCAGTTGCGAAATCGAGTCCGTCTAGCATAGTATCCATTATTTCTGGAAAAATCGCCGGAGCGACCTTAACTCCAAATGCTAGTCTCTCAAATTTGTATAAACCCCTGTGGGTGTTTATGCAAAGTAGCTTTGAGCTATTTTCCTAAACCGGAATCTGAAGATAAGCCTGACTGAGATCGATCTTAGAGATCTTACCCCCGTTCAGTTTTGCGAACATTTCCTCGGGACTAGGCAGTGAATAATGGTAGTCGTTCAAGACGGTGTTTAGCCCAGTCGAAAAGTCAGCGCAAACGCGGATTTCCTTAGATTCCTTTTTGACATACACGGTAGAAGCTGCCCATTGGCTGAATTTTACTTTTGATAAGATGCCGGTCTTGACTAGTCTGTCAAGTTCCTCATTAATTTTCTCTAGCGAAGCGAATGGTACGTTCCTTTTTTTCCCCCCTAAAAATTGGTTCTGCATTGGATTTCAGTTCAAATTTTGCTGTTGCTTTCCTACATTTACCCAAGCCCGCTGAAAATTTTTCAGGAAAAAGCTTTTTTAGATCCACTTTAAGTTCTTCTTTTTCTGTAGAAAACGATTCTACTTTTTTGTCAAAAGGCGTTGATCGGTACATCCCATAGATTAAATTCCTGAAACCAATCGGTCCCAAACAAATTTTCGGTGTTCTTGAGCACAAATAATTTAAGTTTTTTCGTTGTACCATTAAAATTGATATTTGTAGTTAGTTTTCCTTCAACATTTATTTTTTTCTCCAGTTACCGTTTTTGCTGACTTGCCAGTTTTATGCATAGTGGGCCTATTTAAATTTCACCACGTCTGTAAATTTATTATCGATAAGTCAGAACCTGAGTCTAACTAATTTAACGTCCTTGTTTAAAATGCTAAGACGTATTTTCGACTGTTATTTTCGTCTTTCTTATTCATTCTCGTCTATTGAACCCGAATTTTACTTTTCTTCTGCCATTTGCAGGGTGAGCTTTTGTGTCCTAGTTTTTTGCAATTAAAACATTTTTTGGTACGAAAAAGGCAATCATTTGACCAATGCAAATTTCCGCAGCGAAAACAAGGGGTTGGAGGCTTCTGGTTACCTTGTCTTTCGTGCTTAAGTGGAAGATAGCGTCTAGTTTCCGTTTTGCTTTTTGGAGAGTATCCCTTAGTTCTTCTCTGTATGTTCTTTATGTGTACAATACCAGATTCTTCAATGTTCTCTGAGTCCTTTATACTAATGATTCTTTGGCAATCTTCCGCCAGCTTTTGTACAGTTAAGCCTGGTTCACTTTCCAGTTTTGACAAACTCTTCGACGGATCTCAGAGTCTCTTGTCGAAGTTAACTCCTTGACGAATATGAGGCACTTGAAATCATCGGCACTCAATTCTGACAATTTAAAATCGTCACAGCGTTTGTTAACAATCGAGGCGAAAGTCAAGTAGTCCACATCGTCTTTTTTCGTAAGGTGCAAAGCATGTCCACCGTCTATGGAACAGCGACGATTTCGAACTAAATAGTTCAGTTAGTCGTTTAACGGTTTCCGTAAACGTCAGATCGCTAGTCTTTTGTGACAAGAGATAGTCGACGAATTTGTCGTGTTCCGTAGCCATTAATTTGCTGAGTAACAAACAGACTTTTTTTTGGTCTGCCCAATTTCCACAGTCGATACTGTACAGATCTTCATACCGTCTTAAATACGTTTCAAATGTTTGATTTTGTTCAGTACAGTAGGTGAAATTATTTATTGTACTTAATACCGCACTCTGGGTATGTATCACTCTCTGTAGCTTGATTAAAACCTGGAGTAGTGCTGCAGTTCTCTCTTTCTGCTCTGTTTGCAATGCAAAAAGTCTTTCATCGGCTCTCTTTTGCATTTGGTTCATTCTTTCTTCTGCCTGCAGTAGTCTATCGTCAGCTCTTCTTTACTGGTTCATTTGAAATTCAATTACACGGGTTATCGTCACTTTCACATCTTCCATTGTGTCTCTTTATTTTATTTTCTCGAAGAGAATTTTTTTTTTATTCTTTTAAGGGTATTTGTTACTTAAACGGAAGTCACAGCAAGGGAAAATATTTATAATTTATGGACTAGTATATTCTTCAGTAGATGTGCAAAAATTATAGATTAATTTTGCATACACTTATTTTCTCGTTGGCACGTGTTCCTTTTGTCTCTGATATGCCAATAGTTCGGAAATGGGGACATATTTTTGTTTTACCGTAGAGAAAAAATATAGTACAATATACTACATACACCATGCAATATACAGCATGAAATATACAATACAATATAAAATATACAATATTACACATACAATGTAAAATATACAATATTACACAAACAATGTAAAATATACAAGTGGACTTCTGTTCAGCAAAGTTACGGTTTAAAAAAAATGTTCCGGGTTCCAGTTTTCAATAATAGATGTCGTTATGCGAACAGTATTTTCCTCACTCCGATGGCGAGCAAAAGTTTAACCAACCGAAAAGAGTCTTTATTTTAAAGTGCTTTAAAAAATTGACAGGTGTAAAAAAAAAAATGCAGTGTGCGCGTATGCCATTGCAAAAAAATGGGTTGCATGAAAAAAAAAAAGAGAAAAACTTTTTTTTAAGTCATCAAAACAAAGAATGGCTTCCCATTCCGTAAAAAGAATATTTGCCTTTTTCACACTGTCGCTTTTCCTTTTCCTCTCTCGGTATAGTTCAAACAAACAACTAGTCGGTCACAATAATAACTTTGTCATAAACCAAGAATTCATTTACCGAAATTTCCGTAACAGAAAAAAAAATCTTCAAGATAAAGTCCATATGTAATTTGCATAATCAATTGCGTCGACCGATTCTACGGCAATTTAAATCAAGATAGCTTTTTCCTTCTTTCTTTTTTAGCTAGCATGAAAAATAATCCACTTAGAATTTCTTTGAGTAGATGAATTTAAGTGTAGACTTTTCTTTTTTATGTTGCAATTTTTCGTCGTTGAACTTTTGAGATTTTGCGTTGTAACTTAGAGAGTTTGTAATTGACTATTTCGTACGGCTGGAGAGTTGAAGTTTTCGCGCGTGAGTTCTTTTTTTTTTTTTTTAATAATTTTTTTTTTAATAATTTTTTTTTTTACATCCTTGTCGCCATTGTAGTGCAGTCGGGAAAGGTGAAAATAGGAAAACACGACGACTGGTGAGAATACGAAGAACATTTATATCCAGAACAGGGTCAGTGATACAGGAAGATTAGTAAGTCTGCGGAGAGTCGTCTCTATACGACATCCGTGTGGCTCTCATTGAGAGGTCTATACTTGCTGCTTATATGGCTAATGGATAAGTCCATCTTAGTAATTATAAGCGTATGTATGTCCCCCATATATATATATATATATATATATATATATATATATATATATATATATATATAATGCATATTCGTATTAATATTTTCTTTATTTAGCAGCTTTATACCGTATATATGTGCGTATTTGTGTGTGTGTGTGTGTGTGTATATATATATATATATATATCGTTACTTATAACTTGAACCATTCATTATTGCAGAAATCGAATAATAATAATAATAATAATAATAATAATAATAATAATAATAATGATAATAATAATGATAATAATATGAATAAGGTGGGAGTGGCATGATGCTGGAGTCATCGTTCTTTACGGAAAATTAATGTGTCAGTAAATGCAAAAGTTGATAATAGGCACAAAGTCAAAAGCTCGTCCATATTCTTGCTTTATTTGGCTTAATGTACTCATATCTTTTGTGTTTGCATTTTCGTATGCGAGTGTTTTTCTTGTGTTTTTTTTTCGTTCATATTTACGACTGTTTCTTTTTCATTTTTTTTTTTGTGGCATATCGTCTCTTTTTCAAGTACATTTTTCCCGTGTAAAATGTATGCTTTACTTTTTCCTCATTATGTGTATATGTGTGTTTCGTCTAGCAGTTTTTTTTTCACGTTGCGTTTGTTTTTTGTTCCTTTTCTTTTGAAAGGGTCCTTAGTTATGTTCCGTAGTACTAGGGAGGTCCGATTTTTTTCGCACCCTTGTATGGGTGCCCTGACAACTAGCACCAAATCAACGATTATGTTGTATAGCAGGGGAGCTCATATTGGGGACATATAACGGGTACATGTAATACAGGGATCATAATACACGAATAACGATGATGAGGGAGACACTTATATCAGACTGAGATGATTCTTAAAGACTTCATATCAATAACGACTGGGAGATACAATGCAACGGTTCTTAACACAGAGGAGGGGAGGAGATACTTCACTTAAGATGCTTGAGAGGAGGACACATAACTTGGAAGGGGTTGCGCAAAATTCGTTACAAGATGATGCTAAAAACACATTTACCTTTTTGTTGTAAGCAATGACGACAGGAGACAAAAAGTTACAAACATAGTTGGCTTCTTTATTCTTCAATCGAAGTGATGTCAGGAATTGAAACTTTGATTTACTTTTCCTCTCTTCACTTCTAAGGGGCTTTCCTCTCCAATTGACTATGACCGTGTATAATCTGTTCTTAATATCTGATCCTCATCCACTTTAACTTCGAACCCTAATATTCCTATATTGGGAATCTCCTTTGTTTATGACATCAGAAGTGTGTTTACCAACGTGACTAATTTTTAACGCGGATTTACAAATCATTGTCCAAACACACTTTTTACAAACAATTCTCAATCTAACCTATTTTAAACAATATATTTTAACTCGCATTATGCATTCATTTAACTGACATATTTAATATCCAGATTTCTAAAAGAATGAACAATCGACTCTTTTTCCGACATAAACAATATTAAACTATTTTTAATAGAATTAACAATGGACTAAATTTCTAACATTCCAGTGTGTGTACAGATTCAATTGGGCAGTTAACAAATCGGACAAGTACATTTCACATATCTTCTTGTAACTCAGACGAATAAGTATATTTGTCTGCTTGGCACCAGATAAAAAGGAAACATACCTTCTGGAATAGTGTTTTTGTTCCTGACAGACGTTCTTGACGTAAGTCTGGTAATTGAGATACCTTTCCCTCTAAATGCAAACGCCATAACACCACGTTATAATTAACAGATAACTTTCTTCACGCTTCTCTCGTAGTTTGTCGTGCCTCTCTTAATTTCTACATCCTCTTTAGTTGTGCGAACTGGATTTCCCATAGGTTGTAAGAGACCAAATCTGTTCCGAACCAACGATTTCAGTCTCGATTGAACCACGTCCGCTCTATGATTCGACTGACTGTTTTCGTTATTATATCATAAATCTCGCTTCTTTATTTGCTATCTCACTCCAGCCTTATGTTAAAGTTCACCGTTGTTATTGGTAACAGCTTACTTAATTTTTATGCAAGCATTCCAACTGGCCTTAACAAAATTCTAAATCTGTTATCATTATAAATATATAATAAATATAATTTATTGTTTTAAATATTTATCTTTTAACAATATTCTTTAGACATCGAAATTATTTATCTCAGCAACATTGGAACATACCACAGGAAGCAACATATATATATATATATATATATATATATATATATATATATATATATATATATATAAGACTGGGTTGCGAAGGTAATCCGCTGGCAACAATGCAAGCATGTGCATTATAGACATACGGACAACTGAAACTTGAGCATGTATTGGGAAACGAATGATATATTTTTCCTCGCTCCATCGGATAATCTGGTCTTGATCTGGATTCACATATCCAACACAATCAATACAATGTGTTTATATTTTTTTCTGTATTTATGCTTTTATTTTTTCGTTATTTCTTCATTGTAAGTTAAAGTGACATATGTTGTCATTTTTCATTGCATATTGTGGTAACGAGGGTTTGTATATGTTTTTTTCATTGTAGAATGTTGTTTTTTTATTAAGGCAATACTGTCGATGCTCAATAGTCTGGTGAGTTTGAAATGCAGTATTTTCTTTCTTTCGTAAAGAGAAAAACAAATCGGGATCATAGGACTGTGTAATGTAAAATTGCATAGACTTTATAATTAAAGATAAACATACCACAATATACATAGAGGCTGATTAGATCGACGAAACGAAAAACAAAATGCTAAGAAAATAAAACTGAAGAAATCACTACATGCCTAGTTATATGGCGCAACAAAGAAATTATGCACAAGAAAAATTAAAACGTAATAGAAAGGATACTTTAAAGGAAAACAGAATCTTTACTGGCAGCAGTTTAATAAAACGCACTGAAATAAAGTTACATTAAAGCCAAGCTAAATAAACCAAGAAAAATGGCAATTCTAGACTCTGTTAACAAAGAACCGAGACAGTAGACAATATCATCAATGAAGGTGAATAGTTTGCAAAGAAGGAATATATAAAAAGACATCACTTGGTTTGGAAAGTAATCCACTGGCAATGAGGCAAACAAATGCATTTTGAGCATCAAAACAAATGACATCGGAGCTAGTAATGGAAAACGGATGACATAAAATACTCGGAGACGCAGAAATATAAATGGGCAAAATCATCAAAGGAATGAAAAAATTGTCCCGGGAATACAATTGGAAAAACACATCTAAATAAGTAAACAATAGCAAACAAGAAGGTAAAAAAAAAGTCTCGCAGTAGATTTTACCGTTTTAGCTGATCATAAGTAATGCTTAAATAGAAGTAAAATTGAAGGAAATACATGCAGCTTGCCAGAAAGTTGAAGGAAATATACAACCTAGATACGACTGATGTAATACCAATAATCTTCGAAGAAATCTTTAAACAGTTTTAAAAACCCAGAAAATTTTAAAGAGAAATTAGAATCGCCATAAAATATCATTGAGTGCGGAAACTAACTCACATATCCATGTGAAATTGACTAACTACAGCTATGTAGCAAATAATAACACTTCATAAATACTGATAGAAATCTTAAGGGTGCATACTAACAGAAACTAAAGAAACTGAAACTGTCTGAGAAAATCCTATACTCCTTCACTACACTTAAAAAAGAAAACCGATAGCACTAAAATCGTTTTCTGCCATCAAAGATGGCCGTTAAAAACTTCAGAGGATAAAAACACCGAGGGAGGAGAGCACCTTTCAGATCTCCACTGGAATGATGCCGGAAGTACTGAAATCTGTTGGAGGCGTATTGTCAGTAAGATTTTAGACGAAGCCATCAGTTCTTACCAGCGAAACATAAACGTTAAACAACTGTCATGAGAGTGTAAAGTGATTTGCAATTGTTTTAGAGAAAGTACTAGCATTCCCTTCATTACACAATGGATTATTATGAGATGCACATCAACGACAAAGATGCAACGACTAGGGCTACAGTAGAACACGGACTATTTACTGTGTATATGTTACAGGCCAGTTACTCAACTTGTAACAATCATTTGCATTATTTTCTTCCGCTCGATTTATTAGGTTGGTGCAAAAATAATGTCGTTTTTGATGTTCAACTTTATTTTAAAAACGACATTATTTTTGCACCAGCCTCATATTATTAAATATCTTCGAATAGTATTATAAACGCAACAGTATTCGAACGAAAAAGTGGAGTTTGCTGAAAATTAATGTAGAAATTTTTCTGTATTTTCTAGTGATAGGATGATTCCAATATTTATCCTAATTACAGTAGGCTTGTCAATTCTTCTTGAAATTCTTGAATCCTATCCAGTTTCCCATACCAATTCCGATTCTTTTACAGTCTCCAAATATTAAGCTACAGGGTTGTTTTTATTGTAATTTATTTTTCAGATTATTATAAAAATCCATGTAATATGTGCGTATATTTTTGCAAATGTAATAGTGAACCTATGGGGGTGATCGATAGATTCTAATTTTACTGGTAGCTACAAATCAATAGATGTTTTTTATTTTATTTTATCATTAATACCCGGAATAGATAATTGCGTTTTAGCCAAAAAATAATCAAGTGAAATAATTTTTTTTTTTTTTGCATTGAAAAACCGGTACAAACTTTTCTGACTCCAATACTTATTCTGATTCCGAACCCGATTCTGATATTTCAAAAGTTCCAGTTTTTACGCGTATGAAATCAAGCCTCGTGAAGCTCTCGGCGAACAGTTTTTTTTTTAAACAAAATTATCCAGATGATTAAGATCTGCTGTAATTTTGGGTGTCGTCGTTTTGTGAATTTTCTTTACAATCCTTACAACGGCTCCCTGATCTCTTTCAGGCACCTTCTGCTTTCTTCTAGAATTTTTGTTTATATATGTTCTCTTCTTTTTCATGTGCTGTCATCACTTTCGGAACAGTTCCGCTCGGTACGTCAGCATCTCAGCCACATATATTACAACTAGCACCTGCTATAAGAGCAACGACAACCTGCCATCTTCGGAAATCTCATAGATCTGTCTTTTTAATTTTTTACTATTATGCCCTATCTGAAATAAAACAAATGATAAATTTAACCAGTCAATTCAAAACAACAATAACCGTAAATTAAAAATGAAACAACCTTTTGGAATTTTTTTCAGTTGTTATAGCTGTTTTTTTCATTGATTGATACTAAATTCACAAAGGTGTTTCCATTATTTTGTGAAACCTCTGTGTCTAGACGAAAACAATGGAAATCCTGAATGGCTAACTGAGATATCAATTAATTGTAAGCTCGAAGAATAGCGTATGAAATATATATATATATATATATATATATATATATATATATATATAGTCATCCACATACAGTACTGCTTCATTGTTTCACAGCTATCAGTGCGGCTAGACAGGCAACTACTTAAAGCCAGGATTGAAACTCGACCGTCTGTACGAAAGTCAAGGCTCCTAACCATTATGCTATCGGCGGCTGCTGAGCGAGTCGTGAATTTAACGATGTTTTGAGATCGTCCGAAATACCTAAGCTCGATTTGTTTACACAAAGAGCATCGCTTATACGTTAATGGTAATTGGTGTATCACTTCTTAATATGCTCAACTCAAGATGAGGAGCATTATAGTAATCCATATACAGTACTGTTTCGCTGTTTCACAACTCATCAGTGCGGCTAGACAGGCAACTACCTTAAGCCAAGATTGAATCCCGACCGTCTGTACGACAGTCAAGGCTCCTAACCATTATGCTATCGGCGACTATCAATATAAAGTTTTGGTTTGGAAACAGGGATTTCTTAGGTTCCTCACATTTTCCCGATGAACGCTTGGTATTTCATTAATGCAGCTTGGTTCATTTCGCATAATGATCCTGGAGACTGGAGTTCAATCCTCGGTTGATTAAAAGAGTAATGATAAAACACATGTTCGTTATGCTAACCAGACTTATAAGGTGAACAGCAAGGGTTAATAATTAGGTTATACTAGAATACCACCGGTCGTAAGATACGCGTAAATATTATATTTTAATTTATGCAGATTACGTATTTATTATTATAGAGCCAATTTTCTATTAATTATTATATTATAGCCAATATAGTAGTGCCCATCCCGGCGTGATCCAGTCATAAAATACGCTTAAATATATTTTAATTCATTCAGATTTCGTATTTATTATTATAGAGCCAATTCACCCTTGATTATTATAATGTGCCTAATATATATTAGTGATTGCAAAAGTTAAAAATAAAACATGACTTGGGTGCCATCAGCTAGAATCAAAAGCAAAATATACAAAATTCCAACTTTAGTCGTTCAATTTGAAAAGTTTGCTAGAAATAACGCCACGACGTTAAAATTTGAGACGGTAGAAAGTAGTGTTGTGCTACACAGTTTAATACAAACAATAAAGACGCATTGTAAGAGACAATCTTTAATTTACTGTTCCAGTCCAGCACCTCAGGCAATGTTCTTTTTTCTGTTTCTCTCGAGTGCTCCCTTTCTTATGTCACTTTTCACTGACTTCTTTCTTCGATGAAAAACTGCTGCACGTCAGAATTACTAGGAGTTCCTTTCTCACACTATAACAACGGTGATAATTGATTACAATAAGGATATTCGGAATCGAGGCTGCATTAAAAGGGGATCATTCTCATATTCTCATTCAGGGTTGGTATACTGGTTATTAAAGCGAAATATCGCAAATTTGGACTTTAAAAAAGCAGTTTGGCTTTCAAAAATAGGATTTGGCTTTTTTAAAAACGTAATGTGCGAACTAACTAAAAAGAGACGAACAGAATATTATATAGAGGGCCTTTTTTGTACAACTTGCGTAATTTTGGAGATTATGCAAGATTATATCATTCCAATCCTCTCTGATCGATTCGGGCGGAATAAAAATAGGAAATATTACTTTGGGGACACCTTTCGTACTTAGTAGCAAGTGTCAGTCAAACGCTCCCTGTATTGTTTTGAAATAACCCCGTACGGGTAATGCAAAAATGTAAAAAGAGGTGAGCCGAGGTGAGCCGACGAGTTCACAGATTCTCCGAAGATTGTTTGCTATAAAAACTTTAAAAGCTAAAACAAGCCTACTAGGTTGGATGCGAAAGATTGAGGTGTTTCTCTCGAGCAACGGATTGGTTTTCTGCGTAGAGAAATCAGTTTTCGGCGAGCGTTTGGCCGAAAATGTTGCAAGATAAAAACCTTTCTTTACAATAAACTAATTTAGTTTTTCTAGCTAATTTCGACACGAAAAGCGCGCTTGATGCCTACTATAACGTGGCAGTATCGGCGAGTGAAATTCTGTAATAAGAATAAGGTACGACAGTTGCATCAGACATTTAAAAGTATTTATTCTTAAAATAAACATGTCATGTCCATTTTCTTTCAGCTCACAAAATCAGCCCTTTTGTTGGACATGCGACAAAAAGACAATACTTTTTCTAACAAAATCCGAAGAGAAATACCAGTAAGACCCAAAATCTTGGACAAGCGAAGTCAGATTTAAAGTTTTGAAGATTTTTAAATTATAGCTTCAGCGCAATTACTGGCAAAATTGGCTCTCATGCTATTTTCGTGCCCAGTAGATCTGAGCACAGCCAGAATATTATCACATTTGATGCCGGGAACCACGATAAGATCTCAATCTTATTCACAGTTGTGCTGTAACTGAGCTCTAAATTAGATTATATCTAGTGCCGAGTCGCTCAGGATACAACATATGTTAACTCCTTTATCCAGAAACATGTAAATTATATATATATATATATATATATATATATATATATATATATATATATATATATATATATGTACGAGCAAACAGCTAATAAAACATGTTAAAAACACTTTGAAATGAGTTAAAAACATGTTTAATCTGAAAAGGAAACACTAGATAAGTGGATAGTCCTTAATCCGCGGAGTTTTGAAAAAATACTTTCCTTCTCATCAGAGGGTAGGAATTAGCAAAATGCGGGATCGGATTTTGCATGCAAAAGTATTTGATGAAACAACAAGTAAGTCAAAGATCTTACTTGATAACAAAAAAAAGTGAAGCAAAGGGAATATGGTGAAGAAAAAGGTGATTACACATAAATGGATAGTCTGGTGGAAGATGACTAATCCAGTGACGGTAAAATCCAAATATATAACTTCAAAAAAGTTAATTGAATCTCCATTTGCACAAGTAAAATCCAAGGAAATCCCGTAATTGGAGAAGATGGTCCATAATAATCCAAAGGCAGAAGCCCATGGAATAATTCACAAAAATGTGTACAAGGAAAAAAAGAAAAAATTCCAATAATATTAATAAAAGAAAAATAAGATATGCTTTTCACTCTACTGCCGAGACATAAATATAAATAAGAAAGATCAGGGAAGAAAAAGAGGGGAAAAATGGTGATATAGTTATACATACATATATATATATATATATATATATATATATATATATATATATATATATATATATATATATATATATACTAGCAGGCCGCCCGGCATTGCCCGGTCATAAAATACGCTTAAATACGATATTTTGATAAATACAGATTTCGTATTTATTATTATATTTTATTGGACCCAATAAGTTAATAAGTTTTTAAAAAATGACTCGTGCGCCACCAGCGAGAATTGAAATCAGAATATTTAGCTCGCGATTTATTTTTTCCTTTGACGTTAATATCTGAGCTATGAAGACATGTTTGCTGCAAGGCTAAAAATCAAAGCATGAACGAATGGCGTTAGGCATGCATATTTGTAATGCTGTCGTTCGACCTTCACCTGGCAAATTTCATTTTTTTAATTTTTACACTTTTGCGCCGATTTTCTCCGTCTAAAACCCAAATATAAAGTTTTGTATGGGTTCGAATGCCCTATATATGAAGTTTCATGTCTGTAGACCAAAAACTAACAGAGGAGTATGGTATGCAAAATTTTTTTAAACAAAAATATATACGCATACATAGATATAGAAAGAAGTTTGTGCTGACTATAACATTTTCACGCAAATATTACGCAAGTATAAACTATGTAGAATATCTGCATGAATATAATCACACGTAATAGTTGATTAAAGATGATGATCTCATAAGAAAACCGAAAAAACTAATAGAAAATTAATTAAAATGAATGTTTAAAAGAATATGTTAATTAGCTGGATCTTTTATAAATAAATAGGAGTACATATATATATATATATATATATATATATATATATAGAGAGAGAGAGAGAGAGAGAGAGAGAGAGAGAGATTATAGATAACTACGGAATAGTGAGTATACCGAATTAATGTATAAAATGAAAGTCATTATATAGAATTAATGTATAAACGCGCAAAAATTGAATGCACGATCGCGCGAAAACAAACGTGACGACCAGTAAAAACAATACATAATTTCGCGCGCGCAAACATTAATGTGCGCGCATGAAAACAAACATTGCAACCTTCAAAACAATACAGAATATATTGGATGATAAAGGTTTTAACATCATTGTTCTTAGATTAAATGAAAAAGTCCTTTACATAAGAGGGGTGCACTTGGCAGAAAAAAATTGAAAAACAAAGAAAGGAAAAAATATAATTAGAGAGTGTGCATTGTACAAGTCCATCTTTGTGTGTGTGTGTGTGTGTGTGTGTGTTTGTTTGTTTGTTTGTTTGTTTGTTTAACTGATTAAACGGTGAGATCTTTTTAAAGCAAAGTTTTAAAAAATGAAATACACGTTATGAAGTGTTTCTACTATTTTAAAAATGTTTAGAACTTATGATCTAACCCACCCTACTTCTCCTTTTCCTCCACCCCCGACATTAAACTTTAAAACGATTTCATGTCTCGCAACGTCGCGAAAATTGGGGGTCTCATTTTACGTTAAATTTATATAGGAAAATGGCCCCTTACAATCAAATATCAAATTTTAATTATTATTTTTTAATCCTTCTTTTATATTATCTTGAAATGCCGTTGAAACCCATTAGCAAAAACAAAAAAGTAGACTTTGCTTTTTCTAGAAGGTAAACTACGCTGGGTTGGGTCGTAAAATAAGAAATAGGTTTTTAAATATGTAAATTGGTCAAGTAGTTTTTTTTTACATTAGAAAAATATATTTGCTTTGTTTTTATTTTTGTTTGAAAACAATTCGAACTTGCAGTGAAAAATGCAAATAAAATAATCGTAAATAAATAATTTTTGACACGAAAGACGTAGCTTTTTAGTCAAGTTCTAGTTTTAATCACGCACAACTTGAGTAAAGAAAATATTTTTTTTTAAATGTATAGGTGCACCTGAACAATCGATATCTGCTTACATTTTTTCCTTTTCGTCTTTTTCAATATTTCTGCGGATTATTGGATACTACCCTACCAGATTATGAAAAAAGAAAATGAAAAAATATCAATATTTAAAGATTTTTAAGGGGGTTCAGTTTCACATACAACGTTCTAGTAAATCGATCCTCCATTTTTAAAACCGTTTTACAGCCCCAATTTGGCGTTGGATCATCTAGCTTACATGTATTAATAAGGTATTGCTTCCTTATGGGTAAATTACGATTCAAGCAGTGGCTTAATAAGTGTTAGTTGGCCTTTTCTCAGTTGGATACGACGGTCAAGAGGTGTTTATGCTGACTGCAAAAACAATCGTATAGATACGAATGATGCTGGACCTTCATATTGGCACAATTCGGCGGTTATACTGAATACATAATTAAAGTCCACCATTTTATTTGGCCGATCTTAAACTGAAATTTCTTGAGATAGCAGAGGATTTGTAGATTTACAGAACGCTGTGTATTCATCATTTGCACGAATATTTTCCAATGAGAAAGCTCTGTTTAAAGTGAGTGCTGTATTTTCTTACAATCGATTGAAAACAACAACGCGTCGGCGATTCAGAGCGTTGTTACCACTGCTTTAATGCAACAAACTTAACTCCAAAGTCAAATCGCCAGTTGGTAAAACATGTGACACGAGGTCATGACGACCGAGCAGATACTACGCAAAACCAAACTCATAACACCACAAACTATCACTGAACTGTCAACAAACAACATATTAAATAGAGAAATAGTCAACAACCTCAGCAGGAATAACCTTCTTAGTGACACACAATATGGTTTCCGCTCTGCAAGATCTACCGCAGATGTGCTGACGGTTATATCCACAGCATTAGTGAATCTCTTGACAAAGGCTTCCTTTCTAGGGCAATTGCTCTTGACATATCAAAGGCCTTCGACAAGGTATGTCATAAGGGTCTACTTCACAAGATTTCCAGCTACGGTATAACTGGAAATGTTTTCTCAATCATTAAATCATTTCTCTCAAATAGGCTCATAAGAGTAGTGGTAGATGGACAAAAATCGGAGGCCTGCAATATAAATGCTGGAGTCCCTCAGGGATCAATCCTGGGCCCAACTCTCTTCCTGATATACATCAATGACCTCCCTAAACACATACTTAAATCATTCGTTGACATCTATGCTGATGAGACGACCATCTACGGCAACACATCAAAGGCTGTAAATGACAAAGTTCTCTCGGATTCTCTCTCCTCTGATCTCGAGCGCGTGGTTCAGTGGGGGAAGATGTGGCTGGTTACCTTTAATGCATCCAAAACCAAACTCCTATCCTTACATCATCAACGCTCTGATCCCCAGCTGGCATCAATTGTGATGGATGGCTCTCGTCTGGGTGAGGCCCCGTGTTTTGAAAAGCTTCTGGGTTTGACCTTTACTCCTGATCTGAAATGGAACATGTACATCAAGTCTGTTGCCAAGGTCGCTGGAAAGATGGTGGGATCCTTCTACCGCTCCAGAAGATATCTCACTACTGATGCAATTCTCTATCTATATAAAAGCCAAGTACGTCCAAGAATGGAATACTGTTGCCATATCTGGGCAGGAGCTGCCAAAAACAGCCTATCATGCCTTGACAGAGTACAAAATAGACTTCGTGGTTTAGTGGGGGGTGCCCTTTTCTCTACCCTGCAACCCCTCTCCCACAGAAGAGACGTTGCGAGCCTATCCTTGTTTTATCGTTATTTTCATGGCAGGTGCTAGTCTGAACTCCAATCCCTGGTCCCCCCTCGCCAATCTTTCACGAAAAACACCCGTCTAGCTGAATCCACTGTGAAAAATTTCCCCTACTCTATATCTGTGCCTAAATCAAAACGCGGATTCCATGAACAAAGCTTCTTTCTTAGAACTGCACGCCTGTGGAACTCTGTTCCGTCTGCCTGCTTCCCTCCGGACTACAACTTGGATGTCTTCAAGTCCAATGTTAACAAATTCCTAATGAACCGCCCCCTTAATTAAACACTTCATCAAATCTCCACACTAACGTAATGTACTTGCAATAACCCTTATCCCTGAGTGGCTTCCGGGCCTTGATAAGTGGTGATCACTGCGTAAAAAAAAACAAAAAACAAAAAAAAAACTGCATCAATGGCAAATAAGTTTTCATAACGTGCACTTACAAGAAAAATGTCTCATAGCCATGGTGGAAAATAGAAGCACGTAATACACAGGAACTATTAGACCGAATCTCCAGCGCGCTATTATCAATAGAATTATAACACATGCTGATGTCTAGAAAATATAAAACTTATTAGTTCGCTTTAGATCTAACAATTTAATAGATTAAATAACCTATATACCCTCTTCACATCTCGCTACCACATATTAATTTTCACATATAAAACTGTAACATTGCTATAGATTTCCATTAACTTATTCCCTCCCAATACACTCTCTCACACTATTCTCTCGCACATAAAGTAAAGAAATGTATGTATATACATATATATATGTGTATATATATGTATGTATCTGTATATATATATATATATATATATATATATATATATATATATATATATAGTAAGTTATAAAATATATATGACGATTAAGCTACACGTAATATTCCGCGTTTCATCCACTCTAGGGCTTTTCAGTCTTATTCGCATAAGCCTGAAGAGTCCTAGAGTGGATGAAACGCGGAATATTCAGTGTAGCTAAATCGCCATATATATTTTATAACTTACTAACTAGCTCTACCTACGTATTGAACACTTTTGAAGTAAATACTTAAAGTTTACGCATAAATTTATACTTTCGTATATTAATTTTATGTGAGTAAATTAAGTAGTTATATATATATATATATATATATATAGATAGAGAGAGAGAAAGAGATGAAAGCAAATGATGAAGAAAGACATTTTAAATAATATGTATATAAATAATAAATAAAAAATAAATAAATAAACAACAGTATAATAACACTAAATAATTAAATAAGAAAACTCAATACGAAAACCAATTAGATAATCTTCCAACTATATACATATATATATATATATATATATATATATATATATATATAATGTATGTATGTATATATATATATACATACATACATTATATATATATGTATATATATATATATATATATATATATATATATATATATATATATATATATATAAACCGGTCTTCTCCATTTTATCAGGATAATCCCAAATTATAAGCGACTTTTATACATAAGGAAGAACCAACTCTGACATAAAAGACCACAACAAACAATTTTTTTTTTTATACTCACATCTCCAACATCTCCACTCGGAAATGATTGCTCCTCCAGTGAAAACGTGGAATGAACCATTTGAGCAAATTATTACATCTCTTCTTTAATATATATTATACGCCTAATTCTCGGATTAATCAATAGACAAACATAAGGATTCATTTATTATCCAAAAGTAACATCTAGGTCGGACAGATATTTTGAAAAGACCTTGTTGTGACTATACACCGTTAACGCACTCGGTCTAATCCATTAATAGCGGTATACTTTGGAGAAAGACGTAAATGCACATCAAACTAATTTTTAAAACAAATACATCTAAAATAAACGACAAATACTAATGTAATGTCATCCAAATTAATTAAAATAAAAAATAATTCAAAGAAAAAATATACATGAAGAAGAGCCAATTCTACACGAACAAGTATTAACGGACATCTTGAAAGATAGAGAACCAATGTGCATCAACATGTTTTAAATACATGAGCCTAATATTAGACACATATATATATATATATATATATATATATATATATATATATATATTTCATGATGTTTTTAGGGATACAAAATTTAAATATCGCAATTAAGTAGGGAAGGCTTTTATGATTCATGATTAAAAGTAAATTTGTATATATATAAATATATATATATATATATATATATATATATATATATATATATATATATATATATATATCTTCTCTCCAAAAAGGTGGGGATGAAGGGGGAACAGGAGAGGAAAGAAAAAGGAATGGGGAGTCAGCTGACCGGGTTCGACCCTCGTTTCTCAAAGCTGTATCGAGGGAATTTTTAAAATAAAGAATGAAAGCGATTAAAATGGCGTTTTATTCAATTTACGGGGAGAAATAATATATATATATATATATATATATATTTATATATATATATATATATATATATATATATATATATATATATATATAACAGGCCGCCCGGCCGTAAAAAACGCATAAATATTATATTTTAATTAATGCAGATTTTTTTTTACATGTAGGTCACCACTTAAATAGATTTATGTATTATTAACAGGAATACCGGAAGTATTAAACGTAACGTTAAATATATATATAGCTATAAAAGTAAAGAAAATACAAAAAACGCCTGTATGGTGTACGTACCAGTCACGGAACGAATATGAAATATTTCACAAATTACGTAATTTGATCAAATAGTTTCTTTTTTATTATTCAAAGAAAAGCAAGTTTTACAACAAAGCGAGTCGTAGTATTTTCCGATGAAATAAAAGAGGGGAGCCAAGTCAAATCTAGCCTGGGAGCCGAAAATTCAGCTTTACGTTCAATGCCGTTTAGTAGTAAAATCGCTAAAACTCGTAAATTTTGATTGTCATAGTTTTAAATAAAATACTTGATCGATCAACGTAATTTTTGGAATATGACATCTTCGTTCTGTAACGAGTACGTACATTATACAGATATTTTTGTATTTCCTTTACTTTTAATTGCCACCATAAGTGCTAATCTGAATGAACGCCTACATTTTATTTCTAATATATAGATATTTTATATCTGTTGGTTATGTAAATATTGCAGAACCGTCTGAAGAGAAGGTAAACAAAAAATAAGCTCACTTATTAATAGTTTACATCAATTAGATGATTTTTATTAATAGGTTCATGTTTTATTTTTTTTTTTTTTCAAAATTTATTCCATTGAATTTTAAATACTTAAATATTTCAACATATCCACTATAGATGCGAATATTTACGAACGGTCCTACTTTACTCAGTTTTATAAAACGTATGAATATAAATAAAAGAGTAGACGTATGCATGTGTGTGTCTGTGTGAAAATATTTAACCAATAAACTCTTAAAGTACTGGTCACGTAACAATGAAATTAATAGGACATAATAATCATACACCAGAAATGATTTACAGCGAGTAAAACGTTCTTTGAGTGGACGAATAACGCGCGCAGAAATATATCGACAAGTTGAAATAGAAAATATTCATTTCAACTTGCCGCCGTATTTCTATTAGTTTTGCGCATGCGCACATTCATTTATAGCTTGATGTAGTTTCTGTAAAACTTTCCTATCTGTCGATAGAGCAACCGGTAGAGAACCCGGCTGGTGCGCTAAATGTTTTGGTTTCGATTTTAGCGTATGACACCCTAATCACTTTTTTAAAAAAATATTTTGAAATAAGTACTAAATACACTCCCGATCAAAAATTTAAGACATCTTGAAAATCTTTAAAAGGAAACCTTTTTAAGGATAGATTTTGAACTCGTCCCACTTAAAATTATCAATACTACACCCTAAAATGTTATAGGGGAAAAAGCTACATTCTAAACATTTAATTCAGAAATTTTTTTTTTATAAAATGAGGCATTTTACACTTGATCAAAATTATAAGACCAGAGGTATAAATTGTTTTTTAGTTCAGTTACAGATTAGCAATCAGTGCGTAAAGGTATCACCATGCCTAAAACAAAGTTACTGAAGTTGATGCGCTCGAATTCTTAATTTCCATCAGCAAGGTTTCTCACAGCGAGCGATCGCAGCTAAGGTAAATCGCAATAAAACTGTGATTTGCAACTTTCTAATAGTGAGAATTATGGAAAAGCAAAATCTACTGGTAGCCCCCCCCCCCAAATACATTTTCCCTGGCATGAAGTAGGAGAATAAGACGGGTTGTTGTAAAAGGCAGAAGACTTTTTTCTATTCAAATTAAGGCAGTCACTGATGATGATTGCAGTTAAGTAACCATCGGACGACACCTGCGACAAAAAGGCATGATAAATGTGAAACTTCCTCTAGGTGCACCGTGAGGGTTCCAAAACTAGTGCAGAAAATCAACTGATTTGATTGAAAAATGGGCAATTTCAACGATTTCGATGACAAAATACAGGAGTATGAAACATTCGTTGATCCTCATTTCATCCCGGGCGAGGGCGGGCCTCCCTGCTAGCCTATTATTACGGAGCATTGCGTATGAGTCATTAGATCAGTAGCACATCCCATTTTGTTCCGGTGAATGTTCATTTGTTTTTGGGAAATTGAATTTTCGTCCACAAATGCACGAGAATCCCGTATTTTGTTACTCGTTATTTTGTTACTCGTTATACGTTGCTCTGTATGTGTCGTTTCTTAATAATTCCGTTTTTGATCCATCATCCTCCTTTCCTTTTGGTGGATATTGTGTGCATTTGTCTGTATTTTTGCCTGTAGCATATATGTATAAAAGCTGGATTGCGTTCCCGTCGAGTACATTTGATATTTCCCAGCGTCTTCTGTCTTTCTATGTGTCACTGATCTATTCCTAGTTTCGATTCACTCAATTCTTGAAAATCAGACTAAACAACCTCTCTATAGAATGATATTTACTTACCGGAACAGTACTAATAACTCGTAATGAAACGACAGACGATATTGTTGTTCGGAGGAAACATATGTACTTTGTAAACATGCATATAATCAAGTTTATTATCTGCCTTAACTTGTGGGTTATTTCATTCTGGTCTTCGGATAATGTCGGTTAATAAGAAGAGAATACGCACCATTCTGCGGCATACTTCCTTATGTAGACTTGTATATAATAAAGTTCACGAAATAAAAAGAAACAGGAATGTTACAATAATTATTTTAAGCAAAACACAAAAGCTTTGGTAAGATTACACAAGACTATAAGCTTTCAGTCATTAAACTGTTGAAGTTATTTTTACAAAAACAAAATAGGAATAAAGTGTATTCAATATATTTAAGTTATTTTAAGTAACAACCTTTAAGGCGTAGAATGTCTGTTACCATCTGGTGACTCTCGCATTTATTTATTAGTTTATTTAGTGACCGCTAAGGTTAAGCGTTTACTTTAATTACATCTTTGTTTTTTGGAAAGTTATAGGAAAAGTAATAAGATGAGCTAGGTTATTATGGTTATAAACCTACACTTTAAGGGGTCTAACTATTGACGTTTTCGTTGAATATGTTTTTGATATTATATATGAAATATGTAAGTGTTGTTACGCACACAATAAAAATGTGTTCCCGTTGTTAAGTTCTAAAATTTAGTCTATGAGGTTTGCTATGTTTACGTGTATGTACAACATCACATTGGGCGGGTGCTCGTCGTACACATGATCATGAAAATGTGCACTAACCTTAATTCCCGTTGGTTACACATTTATCTTTGTCTAGTGGTGGACACTTTGAAGGTAATGATGAAAAATGGGGGGGGGGTTCACCTCAAATACACAACCGGAATGTTCAAGTGAGATTATCTCTACAGTCCTCTGTCTCTTCTCTCTCTCTCTCTCTCTCTCTCGTTGCCTTCTCTTTCTTGCTTCTAACCACATGCCTCCCTGATCTCAAGATCACATTTCATAGTCTCTCATCCACTTTCTGTCGGACTGGTTGGCGAGAACGTATCCCCGACTAGTATAGTACACAAACGCTGTCTTTTAGTCTGTCCGTTCCACCTTCGTTTTGGAAATTACTGAGCACCCACGGTAAGACTTCTCTTTCTTGCTTCTAACCACAGGTAACTAAACTCTCACTGGTCATTGGAACTACCGAGGCACACAAAACACACATGACTCTAAGTCCCTGTGGAAATACTCTTCGCACTCCGATTAATCATGCGTTGGTGTGACGTTCTGTTGGACTCCTCTTCGTAAATGCGTTGGTAAATCGAAGCTAGAATTAATTGACTTTTCAAATCAAACAATTTAATATTAACGCGGAGATCATATTTTTTTTATAAAAGAGAATAATTATTCATACGATATTGTAAAATTGTGCAAAATAAATTTAATTATTTGGGTTCCTAACGGTTTCATGATTTAGAATGTTTTCAACTTAGGTCCGTTTATTCAGCTTCTTAGAGAAGCAAGAACTTTTCAACTCTTCGATGCCAGGCAGCACATCCTCTCTTCATTCCCAAAACACAATAGTGTTTTATTGAACCCTAATTCCGACCACCATCTTTTGAGATTAGCATTTGCCCTTCTGTCGTTTGGAGATTACTATTTTCTTTTCTCTATTGTTTTTCTTTTGTCTTTTCTTCTGAATCTCTTTTCTTTCTCTATCTTAAACCATATTTTTTAATTTTTCTTTTCCACTTTTCTTTCTTTTCTCTCTCGAATCTATTTGCTCCAAAGAAACTGCATTATCAGCTATAACCTTCCATCTTTCAGTTTAATAACCATCACCTACATGGTGGCCCGACACTTAAAATAAAATATCTAGCATAATGACAATATCATCCTAGATATCAGGGCGGACTTCTCGTCACCAATGTCAACTTCACTGAGAATTTTTTTTCCTGTCCATCATATCGGCAAAAAAGAAAATATTCCAGGTTTTGGAAAATAGAATGAAATTCTGAAACTCTAAGTCCCTAATTAGGATGAATTAATGTTTCCCAGGCATGCAACATCGTTACATATTTCTACTAATAATTTAATTATAGCTTGCTTAAATAATTAATGCAAAGCTCTTTTATTCATATAATCACTTTATGATATAAGATCTTTATGATAAAGACATATCGTTTCTAAAAAGGTCCTGATGAAGTTAGGGGTACAACCCGTATATTAAATGTTGCTAGAATAGGTCGATTAAGTTAATCACTTGGGAGGGTTTTATTGAACTCAGCATGATGTTAAGGTGGTCAAACGTATTATTCTAGTTCAATATTTATTATCGAACTACATAATAGCCTTTCTCGCTTTGTTGAAGTGATATCCGTGTGATTATTTATACGTCGAGCCTTATTTAAAAGTATGGATGGGTTTATAGACTTGTAGTATGAGTTAATGTCTAATGTTCGGTATGTTTTATTTTATAAATATGCGAACCAATCCGTTATCTAATCTGTAATATTCGTAAAAACACTTAATTTTCAGTTTCACTTTAAAATGACTATCTAATATATTCTTACTTGTAAAACCCAGGTGAGGCCTTGCTGGGTATATTACTATAACTGCTGGTCAATTATAAAAGTTTTCTTTGTGGTCTTTGAGGGCGAATCTTGGTGATATTGGGGTTATTATTTCACATTATCAATATCTGCAATAGAGAGATGGAACTTTTAGGTTATGAATACATACCTTCAGTTATCATAATAAAGCAATTTGCAATTCTTGTGATCTATTCGAGCGGATCAAAATACATTTTAGAAGGCCTCTTCATGTTAACAATTTTTTCTAACGTACTTGTGTAGTCATTATCTCATTTTCAATGTATAATATTTTTATATTGCTTATAACTTACTCTGTACATTTTTATGTTTTGCCTGTAGGGATTATTAAATGATGACTACGTTTCAAATTTAGAATTACTTTACCCGCTTAAGAGTAAGGTTTTCATATTCTGTTTACATTTTATATATTTTCACAACTTTGCAATGTCATTTTCAAAGATGTCTCATTCAGAGTAATATTGTCAGTTATTGATTTGCGAGTTTTTATCTTAATTTTTACTGACTTTAAAAGTAATTGATTCCCATTCTCTACGTATAGATCATTTATTGCTGCGTCTGGATTTTTTCTAAAATTTATGTCATTATTATAGTGAAAAGCTTTTCATCTGATGTTTCTGATAAAGGTATTTATATCTTATTTTAAATGCAGTCTATAGGTATTCTTAGTTGTAATTGAGATGTTCTGTTTTAATGATAAGACAATTTGTATATGCATAAGGTGTCTGCTAGAGGGATTATCGTTGCAAAAGGTAGAATGTGTCGAGTGCTCGAGAATTAATTTAGAGATGTGCCAAGATGAGCCAAAGTTTGTCAAAAGGCTGGATACACAAGATGAAACCAGGATCTATCAATATAATCCAAAGACCAAGGCGCATTCAATACAGTGGAACAACTTTAAGTCACCTCTTCTAAAGAAGGCAAGATTGTAGACATCGCTGAAAAGCTAACGTTCACATGACTAATTTCCTTTTAATTTGAGGAGATTAAGTGAAGCTATCAGAATTAAGAGGCGAGGTAAGATCAGCAAAGGAATCCTGCTTATGCAAGACAACACACTCGCCAGATCAGAAGCACGGCCGTGTGGTTATGAAATCCTCTCCCAACCATCCTAATCTCCTGAACTTTCACCCTCTGACTTTCACCTTTTTCCATCCATGAAGTTGTTTTTGAAAGGAAAGTGCTTACCAGATGATCCAGTTTTCATTTCAGAATAACGAATATATATATATA
>NC_136492.1:70000144-70015144 GCF_053919585.1 Euprymna scolopes
CGGAAAATTGTGTGTAGCTTAATTGCTATATATTTTTTCATAACTTACGACTTAGCGATGTAGCGAGCACTGTTAAAGTAAATACTAAAAATGGATACATAAATTTTTATGTAAATACATAGAAGAATAATACATATGTAAATATACATACATACATATAGAGAGAGAAAGAGATAGATAGATAGATAGATAGATAGATAGATAGATAGATAGATAGAGAGTTGAATTTAAAGATCGAAAAAAAAAAACAGTGGATTATGAATGGATTGAGAGGCTTAATATTAGAAAGATGTACCAGATTGATGGTGTAAAAAGATAGAGCGGGACCAAAAAGAGACGATGAGAGAAAAAAATATTAAACGAAAAAGTAATTAAGTCGGAAAGGGGACCAGTAAAAAAAATAAAAATAAAAACTGCAATAAAAGGAAAAAAGAGAGAAAGTGCAAAACAAGTGCGCGAAGATGGGAAAATATATTTTGATATTTGTATACAATAATGATTTCTTTACGTTTAAAATTTGTTTGTTTTTTTTTGTTTTTTTTCAAATAAAATGTATGGGAGGGAAATAACTAGACTCTTATGTTTTGGTGATATTTCGCAAAATCAAAGACGCCACATCCGAATTTCCTTACGGAAGAATAACGCAAAGAAGCAAGAACCGAAATCTTTATCTTTTAAGAAGGAAATATGATCGGTAGTATCATGTTATTTCTCTGGCATATATTACTTATTGCAGAAACAAATACATTCATTGTTGATTTCTGCAATATATCTTTTAGTTTTTATACGATCGTTTTCCTGAAGCTATTCAATCTAAGCATATACTGCTTTACGTCGTGTTCTTGTTGTTTATAATTGTTATAAGACAAGGTTCTGTTCGATCTTCAGGCTAGGATCAACGTGTATTATCTGTTCTGTCCATCATAACAATTACATCATAACAAATCTTACTAGAGTGTATGAAACTATTTTTTATTTATTTATTTATCACTATTTATCACTATTTAGAGGGCCCCATTTTGCGAAACTGTGTATTCTTCGACTTATGCCTAACTCTGATCTCGTGGGGAGTCGCATTAATGGGGAGAAGATGTGTGTGTAATTCGAATCAATAACGCATCAAAAGCATAATAATAAGTACGTCTATATGCATAAAAATTATAAACGTATATTTAGTCGATGGTTTACGCTAAGACTTCAAATATGTGTGACTTAAACTTTTTATTTTGCATTGCTTCGTTTAGATTATAGAACTGAATTTTGAAATAAAAACGTCAAATCTTATTCTCAGACACTCTCAAAATACATTAAATATACACACATATATATATATATACATATATATATACATATATATACATATATACATATATATATATATGTATGTGTATGTGTGTTTGTATGGGTGTATGTACATATGTATCTCTCTCTCTCTCTCTCTCTCTCTCTCTCGACCTTTTGTATTTCTACACGTCAACACATAGGAAATAAATACAGAAAAAATATAAACATTTATATATTTTTCATACTGATTTTTTATCCATACATATTTATATATATACATATATATATATATATACGTATATACATATATATATATATACACACACATGTGTATATATATACATATATATGCGTATATAGATATGTATACATATATATATATATATATATATATATATAAACATATATGCATATATATATACATATACATATAAATAATATGTATATGCATACATACTCATACATATTTTTATGCATATATAAATATCTTTATATATGTGTGTGTGTGTGCGTGTGTGTGCGTGTGTGTGTGTGTGGCGATAATTCATAGCTCTTCTTTGGAGTAAAGATCACTTTTAGCTACTGAAACACTGCTCAATATCAACATCGAAATATCAATGTGTGTAGTTCTCTTTTGCTGGTAGCTTAACGAGGGAAACGTCCGATTTTCAAAACAATCAGGATTTGATATCAGTTTAAAGTATTTGGTTGTTGAGCCACATTGGATACATTGAAATGGTCTGTTGATTATACGCACAGCATTATTTATACACATACACACACAAATATAGGGAGAGGGAAAAAAGATAGTGTGCAAAAAATGGCAATTAAGCTACATAGCACAGAAATGTTTGCTTCATTCTCGCAAGTTGTCATCAGGCTAAATGCATTGATGTATCGTTTGCGACTGCTGTTATATTTACCTAGTCTTTACTTTAGTTAACTAATCAATCGTATTCGTCTATTATTTCTCTCTCTTTCTCTCTGCCTAATCTATATCCATATCTCTATCTATCGAACGATTATTCTTATTGGTCATATCACGTTTCATTAAATAACAAAAGCCCGGGAGGAAGTAATACTACCAACGAATCTGATTGGGGAGTTAGCAAGAGTAAACACTGCTTAAATATAAAAGTAATCCGTCGGCGCATTTCGGCTGATGGTTTCCTTTCAGAATGAAACATAACGTTCCGATGTAGCTTACTTGTTACAGTTATATTTTCATACTACTGCTAAGGTTTACTGATGTATTGAGCACTATTTAGTAAATACTAAAAAATTATACACAATATTATTTTACCTTTCAATATTATATGTGTACATACATGTAAAAGTAAAAAAATAGACATTATATATATATATATATATATATATATATATATATATATATAATTTTAACGTAGATAAATGCTGACTTTTACGTACGTAAATTCTTATTCAATTACTAAAATGTGTATATAAATAAAATAAATAAATAATAAAATACGTCCTATATAAAGAGGCGACTTCGGTAAGTAATTTTGCGTTCCCACGCCGCTACTGTCAGCAATAAAGAAACAATAACAAAATAAACAAACAGGTAGGCAAACACACACGCACACACACACACAGACACAGACACTCACACACACATATACATCATTTACCAAATTTATTACATATAAACGAAATCGGTAACATCTTATTTCGTTTGTATGTAATAAATTTGGTAAATGATATGTACTAAAAGAAAAAGTGCACTGTACACTAATTAGTGGAACACGAATGATAATAAATTATTATTGCAAAAATACTAGAAGGACCCACTCTTAGCTTGGTAATGAAAAAAGTAAAAAATAGAAAGTATTCAAAATGCTTAGATAATTCACTAATAATAATAGGTTTTTATTTTTTTTATTACATTTTCACCTCAAACAAGGTGCAGTGTCACTTTGGTGTAAGGATCTACTACCTGGGATATAATTTTCAGAGATACTATGTAGGGAGTTGAGCGGCAAGATCTCTGTTTACATTACACTTGAACTTCTGCATGTCAGTACAGCCAGAGAAGCAGAAACCTGAAAAGGGAATTCCGAAGTCTAATTGTCCGAGGGAAGAAACTATTAGAGTAGAAGGCTTTTTGCATCTAGGGGTTTCTACTGTGTAGGGGTGGGATTTTGCCGCTTGTCCGGTTTGTCGGGGGTGTTTCCGTCGAGAGGGTACAAATGAATGTTTGTAGATCGTCGGAACATCTACCATAAAAGTACTTGTAAAAGAGGCAGAAGGCTGCAACATTTCGTCGATACATATTGAGCAATATTGAAAACTATTGATTTTTAGTTCGATACGTTTATGAATTTATTTAGTTTATATATATATATATATATATATATATGTGTGTGTGTGTGTGTGTGTGTATGTGTGTGTGTGTGTGTGTGTTTTGGCCCTTGATAAAGTAAAAACCATTAAATACAAAATTTACCGTCCGTCAATTCATAAACGACGTAAAGACACACATTAATATACTAATAAACACAACCTTTAGGTGTCTTCAGTCTCTCTGTGCAGAAATGTATCAGGAAAACCTGACACGCGGATACTTAACCCTACAAGTAAACTCTGGCCAAATGTGTACCAGAACATAATATTCGAAACCCAAATAAGGTGCCCTCGACACGACAATAAACTGGCTCTTACTAAGAATAATGCACTTTCTTTTGGTGATGTTGCCCCAAGTAACAGCATTAAGCCGGAATCTGGCAAGACCAAGAAAAGACCACAAGAAAGATCAGATAATTAAGTAGTCAGTTGAGGAGAGGAAAATTAATGGGTTCCTCTGCTTTACGAACTCAATGTTTGAAAGGTAGAGGAGAATCTTTATTAAAAACTCGGCTATCAATTTACCTTATATAGAATTAAAGTGACTGCACCAGGAGGAGGTCTTTTGATTGCTGGAAACTTAAACTAAACTAAAATGAAACAAAACTAAAAGAAAATCTGTTTTCTTTTACTCACATGGTTCTCATTCATGAGTCAACTACATATAACAGATGCGTGTAACTTGTATGTATATATATATATATATATATATATATATATATATATATATATATATATACCGAAAAAAACTAATAGGGAATGAATAAAAATGAATGCTTAAAAGAATATGCAAATTAGCTAGATAGTTTGTGCATAGAATGCAATTCTACGACTCATATATAACAAAGGTGTATTTTCTTTTTAAATAAAGAGAAAAAAGGTTTTTTTATTATGAATATCTATACACAAAAAACTAAATTTATATATATATATATATATATATATATATATATATATATATATACTTGTGTGTGTGTGTGTGTGTGGATCATACAGCTAGATATGGGTTAGGAGCATTGCCTATTGGACGGTCCTCGTATGTAGTATAAGTACGTATGAAATAAATACGCCTGGTAGGTAGGCGAAAAAGCGATACTTCACGTAATGGTGTCCCGGCAACCTACTGCAAGATGTTTTCTGAACCTGCGTGTGAAGCACATATTTCCTGCAGCGAATGGTGACATCTGAAGTGTGTGCGAGACGAAGTTACGTCTCGTGGATCATCTAAAACACTTTGTAGCTGGGGCTGTCTCAATCCTAATGAGCAAAATGTACACTTGTATCCGAGTTCTGCCAACAACAAACGACGAACGCTCTTCGTGTGTATATGGAACTCCCTTCCGGGATTCTGCTTTCCCAACTGCAATGATATGCAGAAGTTCAAGTGTAATGTTAACAAACATCTTTCTACTCATCTCCCTTCATAATGACCCCGCTAATTAAGTCCCTGATAGTAGCCCCCTGCTTCAAAGAAGCACTGTGCCTTGTTTGGGGTGAAAATTGAATAAAAATTTTTTTTAAAAAACCCTATGTGTAGGTGTCTTATCTAACTGGAATTTGGCACGTGCAATGATTCATATCTCTTAATGTTATATAGCAAATTCCAGCTCTGAACTAATTGTGATTTCTGATTTAATGTTTGTACTAATTGATATGTGAAATGAAGCTTGTTTTTTTTTTTAATTATGCACAACATATCTGACTTTTTTAAATGAAAAGAATGTATGGTAATGAGTCTCCATCGTATGACATTGTAAAACGCTGGCACCGTGAATTCAAACATGACCGGAAATGAGTGAAACAAGTTCATAGGTTACTTTCCTTCTGTAATTGGTGGAGCATCTGTCAATCTAGTTTAGGGTACTGTTATTGGAGATCGACGTGTTACTATTCGACAAATAGACCATGAGTTCATATTTGTGCGGAGTCTGTGGAAAGTATCATTACTATTTGCATATGGATAAAGCGTGTGTCAGATGAATTCCAACGTTGCTGATACCTTTCCAGAAGCAAGAACGCATCATGAATTCGATAATAAAGTGGAAGATGCGTTAAGAAGACAAGTCAAAGTTTGGTAAAAGACTGATTACACCAGATGGAAACTGGGTCTATCACTATGATCCAGAAACCAAAACCCAGTTAATGCAGTGGAGGCAGTTGGACTCATCACCTCCCAAAAGGCAAGGATGCAACCCTCTGCCGGTAAAGTCATGCTTTCAGTCTTTTAGAACTTGGATGGAGTAGTGATGAAAAAATTTCCTCGCAAGGGATAAGTACAGTAGACTATTATGCTACACTTTTGAGGAAATGAAGAAAAGCTATCAAAATCAAAGTGCGGGGCAAAATCAGTAAAAGGGTTACTCCTTCTGCAAGACAACACTGTGATCCACAATGCGCATGTTCGTATGGAAATCTTCCAACACCATACCCCTACTCTCTTGACCGTATACCCTCTGACTTTCACTTCTTTCTAGTTATTAAGTCATTTTTGAATGATAAGCGTTTCCCAGAATATGTAACCTTAATTTCTGAAGTCACGTCATATTTGTGGATCAACTTGAATTATTCTACAAAAACGGTCTCTAAGAGCTGCATTAAACTATGGGATTGATGCCTAACTCTGTATCGTTCTTATGCATAGATAAACTAATAACTGTGCCAAGTTTCGTTGCTTTACTCCTATGAGAAGTGGGTCAGTCGCACTATTTATTGAACACCTCTCGTATATATGTAGTGTGTGTTTGTGGTTTTAATAGGATTTTGAAAATTAGATGTGTTTTCACTGGCTGATTGCTAAGGGGAAATATTAAATGCGTTATCATAAAAATATTATTAAGTTATTTATTTTTAAGTAGAATTGTAAAAGTTTCATTGTGCATCGTTTATTTCAATAAAATTCGCTAGTGTCGAATTTTGAGCAATTACAATATAACTACAATACAATATACAGAAATACATCTTCATATGTTTTTTTTTTACACGGAAGTCACCACTTATCAAGGCCCGGGGGCCACTGGGGGATAAGGGTTATTGCGTGTATGGGACAATATCGTAGTAATCGTTAGTAATGGAGATCTGATAAAGTGTCTTAGTTAAGGAGGCGGTTTATTAGGAACTTGTTTATGGTGGACTTGAAGACATCCAAGTTGTAGTAAGGTGGGAAACAGGCAAACGGAAGAGAGTTCCACACACACACACACGCACACACACACACACACACGCACACACATATGTATATGTATCTTTTTTGTTTTAATTTACTTCAGTCGAAGTTCTGAGAAATCAAGAGGCCCACAACCTGGGGCTAACACTTGAAGTCTATATGAGATACATAGATATTCGAATGTTCCATTAAAGTTCTTTATCTCTCAAACACTGAGTTAGTAAAGAAATTGAGAACATAATTTTCTTCTCCCCAATTAACCATTTTTATACGTTGTAGTATATCTTTCATGTTGGTCTCTTGGTCTTACTGGATTCTAGGACAAGAATTTATCTAGTCTGGTGGAGTATCCAGCTTCGCGCTATTACCTGAGGTAATATCACTTGGAGGAGGTGCCCCACTCCTCGGAAAAGCAAATGTGGGTTAGCCGTACTGAGGAGATTTTATTTGGGCAGCGAATACTATGTGATTTTGAATATTTGGTCAGGGCTTACTTCTATGAAAACAGTATCCTCATGCCAGATTGTTCTGACAAACCCCTGTACAGAGAGACCTTAGACACTCGAGGATAGTGTATAGTAGGCATTCAAGTTCTCCCCTATATGTATATGTGTGTATGTGTGTGTGTGTGTGTGTAGAAATACATCAATAGTTTTCCATTTGTATACTCTTCTCTCTATCTATCTCTCTCCATACCGTCTTTCTCTTTGTTCTCTCCCCCTCTCTCTTCTCTCTCTCTCTCTCTCTCTCTCTCTCTCTATATATATATATATATATATATATATATATATATATATATATGGTCAGTATAATAAAAAAGATAGCAATACACTTCGGTCACAAAGTAAAAGATATGTCGATCATTTAGTTTAAAAATGAAAGCTTTAAAAATAAAAGCTTTAAAAATAAAGTATTGTGCATCATTTTTCGAAGAAAAGTAGTTCTTAGAAAATTGTATAAACAACTGTTTTTTCGTCTTGTTCTTTTTATGTAGTACATACATAGGAATATATATATATATATATATATATATATATATATATATATATATATATATATATATATATATAGTGTCGGGAATCGGAAAATCGTAACTTTTCAGAGTATCGGAATCGGTATCGGAATCGGAAAAAAATTGTTAGTTGATTTTTAAAAAATAAACTTGATATATTTATATGTAAAACTCATTGTTCTCTGCGAAAAGTAAAGCTCCAAATATCGGAACATTTCTCTAACAGATTTCAATCGATGCCATTCAATGATCTCCTTCGATTGGGGCGGCGGGGGTCTCGTGTGCTATAGTTGTGTTTCTTCGGGCGCTTTTGTTATTAAAATTGGAATCGGAATCGCGAATCGTAAATTTAGAGCGGAATCGGTAATTGTATCGGAATCGGGAAAAATGTTGAAACCGTCCCTTCACTAATATATATATATATATATATATATATATATATATATATATATATAGTCATTCACATATTGTAGTGTTTCGCTGTATCACAGCTCATCAGTGCGGCTAGACTAGCATTACCTCAAGCCAGGTTTGATTTTACCACGTAGATACTATCCCATTGATTACTGTACACGCAATAATTCTTATCCCCGAGTGGCTCCCGGGCCTTGATAAGTGGTGACTTCCATGTAAAAAAATATTTTTAAAAAAATGACAGTCGGTTCTCCTAGCCGTTACGCTATTCGATTTTTTTTATACTCTGGACCTTGTTTTTGTTATTAATAACAACATTATATTATTAAACTATTATTTAATTATAATTAAAGGCATAATATATTATTATTCGTGTTTAATACAAGTTACATTTTATGTCGATAACAAGGATTGTGTCAATTTTAATTTACACGTGCAGCTAATAACAAAGATGCTATTTATTTATTTTTTTAATATTCCTAATGGGATAAACTATTTTAAAGGGAATTAAATGAAGGGTTAATCCTATCAGAAGGAACGTATCAATGAGAAAGACAGCAGAAAAAAGAACTGTACGTACATTATTGACAACATGAATTTCAGTTTTAAGCTGTGAATATTTTGAAAATCTTTATTTTTTCTTACTTTGAAGATGTTACTAGTGGTCACCTGCGTACGTGTGCAAGTTAATATTTCCAGAGACAGTGACATCCGAATGCGGGTATACTGTATAGGTTACGCAGCGAATAATATACTTACATATATCCTCTAGCGTGTACCAACTCATTGATCGTATATACTTTCTTAAATGCAATCTTTATATATGTGCGTGCGTGAGTGTGCATAAAAATTTAATATAGATCAAACATTTCTAGATAAAACCTTGATGATTGTTAACATTTAACAAAAGGGTATATATATATATATATATATATATATATGTGTGTGTGTGTGTGTGTGTGTATGTATGTATGTATGTATGTATATATGTATATGTATATGTATGTATCAGAAAAAAAGCAGGCTCCTTCAGTCTTGGACAGACTTTGGATACCCAAGAAGTGTTGCTTGCGCATGAAATTTTTTGGCAGGGGGTGCGCAATCTCCAACCACACCTCTCCTGAGACGACATTATTAAATACCAGTGACAAGTGAAGTACAAGGCGACTGGAAACAAATGCCGAGATAAGCGGAGAGCACATACAGCGCCTAGAATTCCCAAATGGTCACCCATCTGGTACTAACCAGGCTCAACGTTGCTTAACTTCGGTCATCTGGCGAGAACTTGTGTGTCAACATGATTATGCCGTGTATATATATATATATATATATATATATATATATATATATATATATATATATATATATATATATATATATATATATATATATATATATATATATATATATATATATATATATATATATATATATATATATATATATATATATATATATATATATATATATATATATATATATATATATATATATATTGAAAAAAATTGGAATCGTTCAATCATCGATGTATATATGTATATATATTGAAAAAAATTGGAATCGTTCCATCATCGATATATATATATATATATATATATATATATATATATATAGATATATATATATATATAGATAGATAGATAGATAGATATCGATGATGGAACGATTCCAATTTTTTTCACGATTCCGATAGAATTATCGATTCCGTACAAAATTTCCTATTCCGATAGAATTACAGATTCCGATTGCAGTTCTTTATAAATCTCTAAATATTTTACTATAAAGGTGTTTTTTTTACCGATTACCGTAAAAACATGTTAAATGTGCAGATATTTTCTCAAACGTAAAAATATACTTGTGCGTGAAGATCTATAGAGTTTAACTTTACTTTTAGTTTAAAACCAATAACTATTTATCATTCCATTATTACTACTAGCAGTGGAAGATTTTATTTTAAACAAAATCAAATAAAAAATAATAATTAAAGAATTCGTATTCGGAATTGGAAAATATTGACAAATTTTTCCGATTTTGATACTGATTCAATACCCTAAATTTTCCGATTTTCTAATTCCGATTAATCGTCACAACACTATATATATATATATATATATATATATATATATATATATATACATATATATATATATGTATATATATGTATATATATATTATTATATTCCGATTAATCGTCACAACACTATATATATATGTGTGTGTGTGTGTGTGTGTGTGTGTGTGTGTGTATAAAAATTGTATAATGGACTCTCCCCTAAATTTCAATGTAAGAGCTTCACACAACAACTAAATTGTCCGAAAACTACACCGATGATTTGTTTTAAACTCGTGAAGGCTTTGCGTAGAACCATTTACACCTTTTGGGACTACTGCTACACTCAGTCGGTGCAGACGTTTGTAATAGACAGAGCAGACAGCATACCTAAGATTTTACATTGGAGTTTTTTATTCTCCAAGATACATGCGTTAACAAAGATTATGGGTTAATATAACCAAGTGAATTTTGTAAAGGCTCTGCAAGATATAACAAAAACCTCAGAGTTTCAAAGGCGGGTAGTTCTAGCAAAGAAGCTTTGTTTATGGAATCCACGTTTGAGTTTAGGCACTAATAAAGAGTAGGGGGGATTATTGAGAGTGATTTGGGCTAGACGAGTGTTGTTTGTGAAAGTTTGGCGAGGAGGAACCATTGATTGGAGCTCAGTCGAACATTCGTCATGAAAATAACGATTGAACAGAGACAGGCTCGCAGAATTTCTTCGTTTGGGAAAGACCTTGCAGAGAAGAGAAAAGGGCATCGCCTACTAGATTAAGAAAGGCAAGATAGGGTGCTCCAAACACCTCCTGCCCAGATGTGACAACAGTATTCCATCACTAGACGTACTTGGCTCTTAAACAGGTAGAGAAATACATCGGCAGTAGAATATCTACTGCAGCGGTAGAAGGATCCAACCATTTTTTTAGCCGCCTTGGCAATGAATTGGATGTATGTGTTCCATTTCAAATCAGGAGTGAAGGTCAGATCAAGAAACATGGATCGTTCATGGCGACGACCAACATGTCTAAATATGGAGCGTCCATAGCGACGAGCGTTCATGGCGAAAGCCGTTTATTTCAATACGGACCAGATGTGGGTCAGAGCATTGATGATAGAAAGTGAAAAGCTTGGGTCTAGATGCATTCAAATTAACCAGACACCCTTTTCTCCATTGAAGCACGTGCCCAAGATTAGAGGAACGAGAATCAGAGACATCGTGGCCATTTACTGCTTTTGAAGTATTGGCATGGATAGTAGTGTTGTTTGCATAAATGTCTACGAATGTTCTAAGAATGTGATTTGGGAGATCGTTGATGAAGATCAGGAAGAGAGTTGGGCCCAAGATGGAACCTTGAGGGACGCAAGTATTAATATTGTGAGCTTCTGATGTCTGCATATCAACCACTACTCTTGTAAACCTTCAAGAGAGGAATGAATAATAATTGAGAAGACATGTCTAAGCAGATTATTTATATACTAGCAGGCCGCCCGTCATTGCTCGGTCGTAATATACGCATAAATATTATATTTTAATTCATGAAGATTTCGTATTTATTATTATAGCGCCAATTCTCTAGTAATGATTTCAAAAGTTATACAGGGGGATCCCAAAAAAACCCAGAAGACATTCAATTGTTTTCTGAACATTTTACAGTCAACAGAGAAAAAAAAAAGGCCAAATACCCTAGTGTTTTGATGTGATGCTTGGAATATAATAAACTAGTCATGACCAAAGTTTCATTTCATTCGAACAAAACACTAAGAAACGGGGCCTAATTAAAGTTTGGGTGCTCGTTTTTAGGAATCACCCTGTATTTAAAATATATGACCAGTGCCATCCGCAAAAATCGAAACAAAAACGGTTAGAACTCCAGCGTTAGTCGTTATTTTTATCGCCGGATTCGTTACTATCTAAGCCACGGACAGACGTGCGCGAAAGCTTAAAAATTAAGCCACTTTGACCTATGAATGATGAAAAGTAATAGCTGTAGTAAAAACTTTATTTGTTGCCATGATCAACATTTTGTCATTTTTCACCCCGTAGCAACTATTTGTACAGTGTCAAAAATGAAATCAAATGTGTTCAATAGGTCCAAATACCCTAGATATCAAGCTTCAAGTCTGTAAACAAAACATTCGGAGAGGAGTTTGGTAGAGACTTTTCGCAGACACACACACACACACACACACACACACAGATAAGGCCACTTTTATATATATGCATATATATATATGCATATATATATATGCATATATATGCATATATATATATATATATATTAAGTAAAGTGATTTTCAATTTAAAAATTTAAAAAAAATTTTAAAATTTAAAAATCAAATTTAAAAAAAGCTGCTTTACTTAATATTGAAAATCACTTTACTTAATATTGAATTAGCTCTAGGACATTTAACTATCGAGCTTATTATATATCTAAATTACAACGAGCATTTCCTGTATTTTAATTAAACTAGTAATTTCACTGTTACATTAAAATACACTTAGCTCTTTAGACTATTATTCGAATCTCCTTTAAATTATATATATATATATATATATATATGAACAATGTAGGAAATATGCATAAATAGAACTGAGCATAATAGTTAGATGAAGCCAATCCTCTAATAAGAAACTATAAAAAATAAATGAATAAGTAATTCATTAAAGTTCGTTTTACAGAAACATGCAAATTATTTCACTTTAATTTAGCAATTCGCGTATCCATGACTGGATATATTATGAAGCTGCTTTTTTAATAATGTTTCAAAAGAAAAATTATTTTTAATATCAATGTAAGTGCGACGAAAAATTCAATTTAAAATATACATATTTTCTTAAACAGTCTTATGCTAAATTACAGTACATTACAGTGACCAAGTTCTTATTCGTTTCTTTAATTTATTTTCCAAAAGTCAAAATCTCCAGTGCTTTTTGACGGACCGTTTCGCACACAGATAGACAACCACATATGTATGCATCAATTCCAGATCTTTCATCTATGCAGCTCTTTAGAAATTCAAAATTCGCCTCCAGAAAAAATATTATCAGGTAGAAAACAGACACACACACACACACACACACACACACACACACACACACACACACACACACACACACATCTTTCTTTCGTTGGAATTTCTTAACCCATTTTATATATATATATATATATATATATATATATAGTCTGAAATTGAGTCGTACTTGGAAGAATTCTGTTTAAATTTTATTACTCGTAAAAATTAATTGAACACCTATACCTTTCCTCTCTCCTTTCTCTCCCATAAATCTATGTATACGTCTACACCTGTCACATTATATGTTAATTCAAAACTATCTGATATTTTTGATATCTTATTATGTGTGTATGTGTTTGCATGTGTGTGTACGTGTGTATATATGTAAGCATAAATACCAATGTCTTGATAAGGATCGTTCTGAAAAAGATCCGAATAAAATGATAAAAATTTTGTACATAAAACAAACTAACACGTTGTATGATTCAAATTAATGAAAATATTTATTTCTAAATAAAATAATATTTTAACATAAGAAATATATATATATATATATATATATATATATATATATATATATATATATATATATTCGATTTTATTATACAACAGGAGAATAATATAAAAAAATTAAAAATTCTTGAAGCGTCATATATTAGAACCATCCAACCCCCTATGAATTATATTGCATTCGAGAAAAATCGTAACGTTCTAAAATGTCTTGCGTAGTTCATAATGGACGGACTTAACGGTGCCCACGAACCTGCTGATTTTAGTACTCGAATTTTTAATCGACTTTTCATGGACTCTATATATTTTAACTTATCGCCGTTTATTGTATATTTTAGTTTTCAGTTTTAATTCTCATTTACGCTCCTTTGCACTTTTTACACCTGATGATGATTCGTGAACGAATCGAAAGCGCTCGTGACAGAAACAACTATGGAACTTTTATTAATATTTTTGATTTTAATACAAAAAAAAAAAAAATTATACGGAAAATCGAAAAAAAATTTTTTTAAATCATAAAGCAAAGTGTCTCCGTTGCACTTAATAATATTTGCTTGAATGAAAAAATTCTGCCTAAATATACCATATATATATATATATATATATATATATATATATATATATACATATATTGGGGTGGAGAGGGCTCCCATAAGCCGTAGTGAAGGCAACCTTTCTAGGAGAAGCAAATCTCTGATTTAAAAAACCATAAAGCGGGAGACCAGTACCCGCATTAATCTGGTCTGCAGTTTGATTTGTTGCTGGCTATCTTGCTCTTGCTTGTTGCTGGATCTCAACATTTTGAACCGAGAGAGAGACTTAGCTGTCGTACAAAGCTAAGACCCTGTAACATCATCTGTGTATAGATACTCCCTCAGGCATTTGGGCTTATGGACTTTAAGTGTCTGAGGGAGTGGCACTCGTCTGACAAGATGTTGCAATCATCATCATCATATATATATATATATATATATATATATATATATATAACCACATACTTGCTAAATTAGTCAAAGGGAAAATTATTCCCGACTCGCATGTAGATAAACGTGCACGTTCGTATAAATAACTGAATTCATTCAAAACGTATCGCAAAAGTAAAATAAAATAAAATAAATTTACATCTATGTATATATGAAAATATATTTCTGACGTTCGCGTTTCATCTCCATAGAGAAACGTCAGGCT
>NC_136492.1:70027644-70067644 GCF_053919585.1 Euprymna scolopes
TTTCAAATAGCATTCTAGTCGGTCTGTCGCGAAATTAAGTTTAAAAGAGAATATTCCTTATTCCGCCGTGAAATTAACTTTGAAATAGCATTTTTGTTAGGCTGTCATAAAGTTAAGTTTAAAATTTGATTTTCGTTGGTCTGCCATTGAAGGTAACATTAAAATAGTATTTTCCTCGCTAATCGCGCCGGATTATTGGACGTTTCTTAGGAATATTGGCGCTTGCATCATTCGATTCCGTTCTTCACAACCGCATGTACATGTTCAAGTGTGTATTGTACACAACGGGAAATACTACTAATACTACTACTACTACTAATACTACTACTACTACTACTACTACTAATAATAATAATAATGATAATAATAAACCCTTTAATGCGGAGACAACAAAACATAAACTGGTTGGTTGGTTGTTTTTGTTTTACGGCATATCAACCCTTTTCGGGTTATTTAATGCCGAATCCAAAGATTTAAGAAAAAAAATTTAATAGAATATATTTGTTGTTTTCAAGTCGGTTTCTATTTAACCCATAGTTGGAACCCTAACAGGTACTACCACTCCGGGTCAGAGTGGACCTGGGAGCAATGGTAATTAAAGGGTGGCTCCACACTCCCCAAAGCCCGCAAGCTAGGGCCTCACCACTGGATATAGTTTAAGGTCATATCCAGGACCCCCATTGAGGGACTTTTACCCTCTGCAGGGGGGCAGTCGGTGTATTCTAATGCCCCACCGACAGGGCCACAACACAAACTGGACATACAGAAAATGCTCCAGATGTAAACTACAAAGGAGCATCACATGGAGTCATGAAAACTGAAGCAGTATAATTGTAAATTGATTCCCTGCGCCCCTACCTCCTCCTATTTTTTATTTTCAATCATTTGTGTGTGTGTGTGTGTGTGTGTGTGTGTGTGTGTGTGTGTGTGTGTGTGTGTGTGTGTGTGTGCTTCACCAAAAACTGAAGCCACTCGAAATAAGTGAGAAGAGTCAAGGAGGATGGAAAAACCGAGGAGAGAAAGCACTAGCCAGACTTCCGCTGGATGAGTGCAAAAAGAACTGGGAAATTGCGGGGAACGGGGGCTTTTTGCCATCCAAATTCCAGTGAAGACCAATGGTTGCCATTAACGAGAAATCAATGGTTATGGTAAGCGGCTGTTACGATAACGCAAACCCCTCTGCAAACGTTGTAGAAAGAGTTGGAGAGTATTCGAAATATGAAGAGACTTGTTGTCACTCAGACTCCAGAAAACGCCACAAGTTGTTCTCCAAGAGAAGTCTTTGATGATGGCATATGTGACTACTCATAGTGAGTAAATAATAATAATAATAATAATAATAATAATAATAATAATAATAATAATAATAATAATAATAATAATAATAATGGTAATAATAATAGGATCCTCGTCCGGCAGTTTTGCTGCAAATGATTTTATACAAATCGCTGAGAGTCTGCTTCACAACAAGAAAGCAAAAACAAATAAACAAGGAAGTAAATATTCCTAAAATAGAAATAGAATATGAATGATGAAAGCAAGCACTTGTTTTTAAACCTAAGTGTTGAGGAGTTTCTTTCTTTTAATTATTGAGTCTTAGTTATTTTGAAATTAAGACAAGCGAAAAGGATGAAATTGCTATTTTTACATAATTCGTTCGTGATACTCTGCCGTCTTTGCGCACGAAGGCGAGTCGTGAACAACAAACACACACTGTATAATACAAGTGAAAGGAAGGAGCGAATTAATAAATGAATAAATAAATAATAATAATCCCATACTCCGTCTACGAAAAAAAAAATAGCGTGGTAGAACCAGCATAGGCTGGTGCCACAGAAAATAGCCGTGCAGATTCTGTATAGAATGGCTGAAACGGGAAAATACCACCCAAACCTTCACTAGAAGAGCATGGAGAATACTGAAATATTGGGGAATTTAACTGTCTCTAAGATTCCGTCCAGAGAGGCCCAACATTCGTAATCAGCGAGAAACCAATGATAAACGGATACTGCGGGAACACAAAGTAACATGTATCGAAAGCAGTGGAGAGTACTGGTAATTTGGGCAGAGTGTTTGTCAACCAGACTCCGGGGAGTACTACTAGTTTCTACCAGTGATCGATCATTGATAATGACCTAAGTGCCAACTCCTAGAGAGTAAATAATAATGTCAGGGCGATTAATTGAAATCGGGAATCGGAAAAATCGGAACTTTGGGGGGCATCAGAATCGGTATGTGAATAAGAAAAAATTTTTTTTCCTATTTTTCGATGCAAAAATGATTCTTTTATTTCTCTTTTTTATTTGATTTTGTTTAAAACAAAGTCTTCCGCTGTTGGTAGTAATGTTAAAAAATGAATATTTATTGATTTTAAATAATTAGTAAAATCAAAAATATATAGGTCGTCCCCCACAAGTTTGTTTCTACGTTTGAGAAAATATTTGCACATTTAACATGTATTTTTATGGGAATTGGAAAAAATAACAACTCTATAATTAACTAATTACAGATTTATAAAGAATTGGAATCGGTAATTTTATCAGAATGGGAATTTAGTATAGAATCGGTAATTGTATCGGAATCGGGAAAATATTGGAATCGTCCCATCACGAGTAAATAATAATAATAATGATAATAGTGTGACCCTACAAAAAAATTGTAAACGTAGTAACACCAATGATGATTGGTGCTTCAAAAACTTGATGTTCTAATAAGATGCAACTACCGAGGAGGTATAGCACCACCTTAACTTTAACTGGAAGGGTAGGGAAAATAATAAAATCTTGAGCAAATTATTTTTTACTTGGGATTCACCACTTGTCAAGGCCCAAGGCCATTCAATGATAAGGGTTAATGAATGTAAGGTGGTTGTTTAGTAATCACTTATGGTATAAATTGGGTATAACTTGATTATTTAGGAGGACGGCTAAACAGGAACTTGTTTACATTAGCCTTGAAGGCCACCATGTTGCAGTCAACCAGGAAGCATGCAAGCAGAACAGTGTCCCAAAGTGTTCTGGGAACAAGGCTTTGTTCATAGAATCTGCATTTACATTTAGGCACAGATAGAGAGTGTGAAAAATCATATATAATGGTTGTAGCTAGTCAGGTGTTTTTGTGAAAGTTTGGCAAGGGGGTATCATAGATTGGAGTTCCGTCGAGCACTCGCCATGAAAATAGCGATAAAGCAGAGACACGCTCGCAACGTCTCTTCTGTGGGAAAGAGGTTGCAGGGAAGAGAAAAGTGCATCACCTACTAGGCTTCAAAGTCGGTTTTAAACTCTATCAAGGCAGGATAGGAAGTGCCGAGCAACTCCTGCCAAGATGTGCCAACAGCATTCCATTTTAGGGCGAACCTGGGTCTTATACGGATAGAGGATGGATTGCATCGACAGTGATATACTTCCTGGAGCGGTAGAATGATCCAACCATTTTACCAGCAATCTAGGCAACCTTAGAAAACCATTAGATCCTATTACCCAGAACTCGATGCGAGAATTTATTACCATAAAAAAACCATTAGATCCTATTACCCAGAACTGGTGCGAGAATTTATTACCATAAAAAAAACATTAGATCCTATTACCCAGAACTGGTGCGAGAACATTATGTAAGTTGCAATAAATATCGAAAGAAGAGAGGATTAAAAATGTATGAATGCTTGTTGTCACTCGTTTTCAAGGTAACACGACTAGGTTGTATCAGGGAGCGATCACTCATAATTATATGTGAGAACTTCTAGTGAGAGTAAAATTTACTACTACTACTACAAATACTACTACTACTACTACTACTTATAATAATAATAATAATAATAATGACCAGATCTCCACTAGATGAGTGAGGAAAGGACTAGGCCCTTGAGGAGGCTTATTGCCACCCAAATTCCGCTGAAGACCAATGGTCGCTACCAATGAGAAATCAATGCTAAACGGCCATTGCGATAATACGAACTAATTTGCAAAGAGATGGTGAGTACTGGAAGTCTGGGAGGACTTGTTGTCATTCAGAAGATCACAGATTTTTTCTCAGAGAGAATTTTTTGATAATGGCCTGGGTGAAAATTCCTAGTAAGCAATAATAATAATAATAATAATAATAATAATAATAATAATAATAATAATAATAATAATTCTCCCAATAAAAAACGCACTCACATACGCACATGAATGTGGTAAAATAGCCTCAGTTGGTATCCAACTAAATACTTGTGAATGGTCAAAGAAGGTGGTAGGACTCAGATGAAGCAGCACTAACCAGACCTCCACGAAAAGGGTTCAGAAAGTACTGGACTCTTGGGGAGATTTATTGTCATTCAAATTCCAGGAAAACCATGGTCGTTTTTAGAGAATAATTAACAATAAATAGTAAACGTGTTGGAATAATGTCAAATGATTTTAAACCTTCATCGAAATGGGCAGAAAGTGCTGAAAATCTAGTCAGACTTGCTTTTATTTAGATTCCAGGAAACACCGTGTGTCATTACCAGTGAGAAATTGACAAATAGCAAACAGAATCCTGAACGGAAGCATGTGCTCTATCCCAACTATCCTCAATGGACCTGAGGTAATCTCGTCAGCACTAAACAAAGCCAAACTCTTTGCCAAGAACTTTGCAGCTAATTCTACTCTTTGCGACCAAGGCCACCAACCCCCAATATTTCCTCCTGTATCAGAAAACACGCTATGTGATATACATATATCCGTACGTGATGTTGCCAAGCTAATCAAAAACCTTGATTCCAGTAAAGCAACTGTCCCTGACGGTAGTCCAATTATAGTACTCAAAAAACTTCAACCGGAACTAGCGTCCATACTTACAAAACTGTTTAAACGTTGTCTTAAGGAGAATAGTTTCACATCACCCTGGAAAATTTCATCAGTATGCCCTGTATTTAAGAATTCAGGTGATCGTTCATCCCCCTCTCAGTACAGGCCAATAAGTCTCCTGTGCGTCATGAGTAAGTCGCTGGAATCTGTGTTTAATACAGAAGTAATCAACCATCTCAACAAAAATAACCTTCTTAGTGACACTCAATATGGTTTCCGTTCTGCTAGATCTACAGCAGATGTGCTTACAGTTATATCTCATAGGATTAGCAAATCTCTCGACGGAGGCAACCTTTCTAGGGCAGTTGCTCTTGACATATCAAAGGCCTTTGATAGAGTATGGCATGAAGGTTTACTTCACAAGATCTCTAGCTATGATATAGCTGGAAATGTGTTCTCAATTATTAAATCATTTCTTTCTGATAGGTTCATAAGAGTAGTAATTGATGGGCAAAAATCACATCCTTACATCATTTGTAGACATTTATGCTGATGACACTACTATTTATGATAGCACATCTAAGACAGTAAACGACCAAGTTCTCTCCGATTCTCTTTCCTCTGATCTTGAGCACGTGGTACAATGGGGAAAGTATTGGCTGGTTACTTTTAATGCATCTAAAACCAAGCTTCTCTCTTTACATCATCAACAGTCTGATCCACATCTGGCATCAATTGAAATGAACGGCTGTCGTCTTCAGGGGGCCTCAGGTTTTGACACGCTTCTGGGTTTAGTCATTACACATGCTCTTAAATGGAACACGTACATTAAATCTGTTGCCAACATAAGTTAACAAATTTACCGAATTTTCATTACTAATGATTACTATATTGTCAAATTTCTACTGTACACTGTTTAACCCTTATCATCGAGTGACCTCTTCGCCTTGATAATGTGGTTATTTCTGTGTAAAAAAAAATCAGATATAGTGACTTGAATATAAAACCTCATCGTGAGTGAATAATAATAATAATAATAATAATAATAATTATTATTATTATTATTATTATTATTATTATTATTATTATGAGCCACATGCACAGGCCAGACAAACTGTCTCAGAGGCAAAACATGACGAAGTGTTACATGGACGCCTCAGACGATTAGTAATAAACTAACCTCTTAAAGAGTGAGAAGGTAAAGTCTGGGAGGGGAGACCTCCTAAGATTGCACAGAACCATAGCTCATCCTGGCAGAAAAATAGAAACTTACGTTAAATGGACAAGACTATATTAAACTGATTGTTGAGCACGTATGCTCGATTTGGTATGAAAGATCCAGCTCAATAGTGGTACATGGACAAAAATCGGAGGCCTACAATATAAATGCTGGAGTCCCTCAGGGGTCAATCCTGGGCTCAACTCTCTTCCTGATCTACATCAATGACCTCCCTAAACACATACTTAAATCATTCTTTGACATCTATGCTGATAACACGACATCTACAGCAACACATCAAAGGCTGTAAATGACAAAGTTCTCTCTGATTCTCTCTCCTCTGATCTCGAGCGCGTGGTTCAGTGGGGAAAGATATGGCTGGTTACCTTTAATGCATCCAAAACCAAACTCCTATCCTTACATCATCAACGTTCTGATCCCCAGCTGGCATCAATTATGATGGATGGCTCTCGTCTGGGTGAGGCCCCGTGTTTTGAAAAGCTTCTGGGTTTGACCTTTACTCCTGATCTGAAATGGAACACGTACATCAAGTCTGTTGCCAAGGTCGCTGGAAAGATGGTGGGATCCTTCTACCGCTCCAGAAGATATCTCACTACTGATGCAATTCTCTATCTATATAAAAGCCAAGTACGTCCAAGGATGGAGTACTCCTGCCACATCTGGGCAGGAGCTGCTAAAAACAGCCTATCCTGCCTTGACAGAGTACAAAATAGACTTCGTGGCTTAGTGGGGGATGCCCTTTTCTCTTCCCTGCAACATCTCTTCCACAGAAGAGACGTTGCGAGCCTATCCTTGTTTTATCGTTATTTCCATAGCCGATGCTCGTCTGAACTCCAATCTCTGGCCCCCCCTCGCCAATCTTTCACGAAAAACACCCGTCTAGCTGAATCCACTGTGAAAAATTTCCCCCACTCTTTATCTGTGCCTAAATCAAAACGCGGATTCCATGAACAAAGCTTCTTTCTTAGAACTGCACGCCTGTGGAACTCTGTTCCGTCTGCCTGCTTCCCTCCGGACTACAACTTGGATGTCTTCAAGTCCAATGTTAACAAATTCCTAATGAACCGCCCCCTTAAGTAAACACATCATCAAAGCTCCACACTAAGGTAATATACTTGCAATGACCCTTATCCCTGAGTGGCTTCCGGGCCTTGATAAGTGGTGATCATTGTGTAAAAAAAAAGCTCCCAAACTGAGATACAAGTAAAGAGGGAAAGCCACTAGTGTGTAGCAGTGAGAACTCAACTGTCGTATGGCCGTCTAATGTGTGATTCCGCAGAGTACATAGGAAATTGTAGAAAAGTGGGTGAGAGATTATTTGTTCAATTGATCCCTACAGCACGAGTCAATAAAGACAAGAACTTCCGAAACAAAGTGCACGAGTACCGATGGAAGTTGCTGTAATTTAGCGCAGCCATTATTGGTGGGTGGAGAAGCGATCTCCAGAGACGATGAATCGGTGATAATTAGTTATCACGACTTATCATCTACTGTGCTACATTCAGTTTATATATTTGTATGCATATGATAAAGTTCTAAACTAATTAACTGATCATCATGGATTTAAGCAGTTAGGCTTAAGGGTGTCTAATATGGGGTGTATTTAGTTTCATTACGTGTCATGCAAACGGGATAAAAAAAGGTGGAATCACTCCGTGAAAATTCGAACACATTGATTTTTTGGTGAAATCTGGAGGACAGGTATTAGATATAAATTAATAAATATTTTCCAAATTAAGATTTCTTTGGAGTAATTTTAAGGAGTTTAGGAGGCATAATCTAGGCACATCTTTCCATTTGAATATTCAGATATTTCAGATTTGATCCATAGGTATTGGACACCAAAAAGAAAAATCTAAATTTCTTGCATTTAAATTTAATGAGAATCCTTAAGCTTTAAGCGTTAAATCCTATATTATATTTCTTGTCGGTTTTTATGTAGCTATGTATTTTTAACCAATATTTTAAAATGTTGTATATATATATATATATATATATATATATATATATATATATATATATATATATATATATATATATATATATATTTATATATAGAGAGAGAAAGAGAGAGAAAAAGAGAGAGAGAGAGGGGGAGAAGGAGAGATTTGTTGATTTTTAAACGATCATACGGTTAATAAGTCTCTTCAACTTTGAAGATCTTTTTCCTTAGAAAATCGCTCATATTTTAAATGGACATAAACAAATAGTATTTATTTATTATTCTTTATATTACATATAAAACAGTAATCTATCTGTCGTCAGTTTAGCTTAACTGTTTCTAAGAATCGGATTTGAGATCATCTGTATTATGGTCTGGTGCGTTAACCTTTACCCTGTAGAAGTCCTAGATCATTCAAAGTCTAATTTTGTTTCGCTTTTAAACTTATATACAAAAATTATGGTAGACACTATATGCAAGCGCCGATCCTATAGCTATATAAGTAGTACTGTTTACTATAAATCAGCTTGTGGTAGATTTGATTCATGGCTTGAAGGTGGATGCTAGTCTAGCCACGCTAAAGAGCTGTGAAATAGAGGAACAGTTTGCATATATATGTATATATATATATATGTGTGTGTGTGTGTGTGTGTGTGTGTGTGTGTGTGTATAATATACCATATATATTTTACATATAATGAATTAAAAACGGCTACCTAACCACGTGGATTAGCCTCTTAATTGATTGTTGATAGCTCATCATCTTCAAGGCTCTCATCGCCGCCACGAAATTTCTTAAACCACCATTGTACTGTGCGTTCAGTTCTGGTTCCTGGGTCAAACGCTTCGTTGATATCGCGAGCTGTTTCAATAACTCTTCGGCCTAGCTTGAATTGAAATAAGAAAACTGTGCGAATTTGCTGCTTTCTATCTTGCATTCAACGTTCTGAAAAGAAGCCATAATTGTTTTAAAACGATTGTAATTTAAACGATTAGAGCGACAAACGCTCTTTAAAATGATATACAACGTAAAGGTAATAAAAAGAAAACTTATTTGAAAATACATCATTTGAAATCAATAAAAATAAAAAAAAATCCGCAAGAACGCAACAGTACACTATACACATGACTGTAAACACTTGGGATATCTAAAAGAGTTTTTATTTCTTCCATTTGACGTTTTGATATATTTATGCCTTCTTCGAATATGCAAAAGCCAACATAAAATATGATTTTACGTTATAGAAAGCATTATATATGTAAATTGTGTTTTCCTCTTGCATTTGTCATACTTTGTCCGATGTAATACATTTTTCTTAGTTCTTCATATCTGAAGAAGGTATATAATACATTGAAACTTCATATTTAATAAGTAAAGCCTTAAAACCATAACTGCTACTGATCTTGCTACCATACCAGTCGTTTAAAGCCTTCGAAATACCTTAAGAATTTCAAATAGTCGTAACAGAACCGCTGACGCTGGAAGTGACGACACAGCAGAGAGAGAAAAGGACACTGGTATTCAGAGAAGCAGGTGTTCGTGACGTGATGCAATAATCACGTATTCGAGATACATGGGTGACGTCACAGTAGGAACAAAAAGTCACACGCAGCCGGGGAAGGAAAACAATTGTTTAAATAATTAGGAAAAAGGCCTCTGTTAAAAAAGAAAAAAGTGAGTCGAGTTTTTTTTCTTCTACTTCTTTGCGACGAAGTTAACAACGAGTTGGGTCCGTTAATATGTAAGGAAATCATTAAAAAAGGAGTACAACTTTATATAGTCACCAAACAATTTCGTTATTTGTACAACTATTAAAAAAGATTTAAAATGCTAGTATATTTAAAAGACACCGATTGCATCTTTGTAAAAATGAATTTTGTAAATCAATCAATGTTATCTGTGTGTTTCTAATTTCTTGAATTGTTACCACATTAAGACCTACAATGGCTTTAATTTTGTCTTATCTGAAAGACAAGTATATACGAATTGTATAAGAGCAACAATAAATGTCATTCATAATTAGGGCGAAATATTCCTTTTCAGTTTTGAAGGACAACTGAAAGATAATGTGTGATGTTTGCCGATGAATTCTAATTTAATTTAAATCTAACTTTCAATGTGATCGCATAATTACTGAAATAGCGACTCTGTTCTGAAGTCGTTCGGTGTAACTTAATAAGAAAACTCTGCGATATTACGTTCCAGTGAGTCATTGATACATCACGTGCCTTTTAATAACGTTTATTTTATTTCATTTATTATATGTGAAACATACATCTATATTATATGTTAACTAAACATTTAGTCATAAACATTCAATCATTTTTTCTATTTAATTAAACACTCATTTCTGGTTCTATTTAAGTAAACATATTTCTATTGAATTAAACATTCAATCATTTTTTCCTATTTAATTAAACACTCATTTTGGTTATATTTAAGTAAACATAATCAGTTTGGACTTGGTCTTTTATAATTCGGTTTAAATTTGCGCTTTTCCGATTATTTTAATTAATAAACTATTACAGTAAAACGTATCCAAATAGCTCGGTTGATGGAACTTCAGATTGAAAATCTAAAGATTTCGATTCCCGGTCATCCGTGTTACTTGGTGAGAATTTATTATTTTTCATTTTTGCGATGTTCTCCATTTATAAATGTAGTTAGAATCTCTAATACGAGATGCCTTAAATAAGTTCCCATACATGTTTGTACAAGCATTTAAAATTGTCGTAGAAACTTGAGAATTTAGTATGTTTCTGCTATACATCTTATGAGATAATTGTCCAATTGTTATGATTTCAGGTTCAAATGAACAGCTTCAGCAGGAATTGGAATACACCCTACTATAGCCGAATTGTCACAGCTGGTGAATTTCAAAACTGCAATCTGAACGTGAAGACATTTTAGAGGAACGATACGCAAAAGATTATGTTTTAAACTTGGAAAAAATGCCACAGAAACGTATGGAATGCTTCAGACTGCTTTTGATCCATCTTGTATGAATCTAGTATCAGTTTTGGGGTGGCATAAGAGAATCAAAGAAGGCAAGTGTGAAAGATGATGAGAGGTGTGGGGGGAGTAAGGAAATCAGAACACTAAAGCTGATTGGCCAAATAAAGAATTTTATGGATAAAGGCCGTCATGTATCTATAGAAACAATAAGTGGACAGTTTTATGTCAGTGTGGGAACTGTACACACAATTATTCATGAAAAACTGAAGATACCGAACATTTGTGGGAAGTTTGTTCCGAGGGTGTTACATCTTTATCACATACTATTTGACGAAGATGGACATCAAGAGAGGTCCTCACCATCCCTATAGTCCATACCTTGATACCTAAGCTCAAGGAAAACTTTAGAGACCGTCGTTATGAGACAAATGAGAAGATAAAAGAGGATGTAACACGTTAACAAAAGAGACTTCTATTGGGCCTTCCAGATATTGTTGGAACGACACAACAAGCGCGTTGCAGTCAGAGGATATTACTTCAAAAGCGCTTAGAGCTTCATGTGTGTACTATCAATAAAAGTGCCCATAGGAAAAAAATTTGGAAAAGACCTCATAGTTCGAAATGGGGCAAATTTTGGAATTTATTAATTATGAAGACGATAGTGTACTTCAAAGACAAATGGGTAGTGTGCTATCCCTTCTTTTGTTATGATATCATAGTCCCAGACAAAATCTCCTATTTGCTGGGGTCGCGCGTCCTTACTCATGTGCATATATATATATATATATATATATATATATATATATATATATATATATATATATATATATATAAGTGAACGTGTCTGTCTGTCTGTCTGTGTACATTTCCCTACGCAATAACTCTGTAAATTTTTAGTCTATAGACTCGAAATTTGAAATACCGGGTACTGAGATTTGGAAAAATCGATGTGACGGGTGTCAGCCAGAAATTTGGATGTTACGGGGTCAAATTTCAACGATTTGACGTTTAAGAACTCTACCAAACTCCCCCGACAATTTTAAGTCTAGACACTTGGAATTTTAGATTTAGGTTCCTTGAACATGGATCTAACTTAATAAAGTAATTTGAGCCCGAAACAATAAATTTTAAGGGGTCATAATAGGGGTCAAAGTTTTAAAAAATTAACAATTTTTTATGTTTTTTTGTTTTTTTGCACAGCATACACCTCCAAACACCCGAGCAACGCTGGGCACCCCTGCTAGTATATATATATATTAAAAAGTGGTACTTGTGTCCAGATAACCTACATCCAATATTTCAAGTGTTTAGATAAAGAATTAGCAGTAGAGTTTCGTATAGTCTGTAAAGGTAAACCTTTTCAACTTTGACCTCTTGGAAGCCAAATTTACGCCCCAAAAGTAATTAAAAAGCTTGTTGCATATCTGAAAACCCTTTATGTAAAATGTCAAATGTTTACACCTCAAATTAGCTGAATAGTTTGCTAAAGACTGCAAAGGTCAAATCTTTTGAACTTTGACCTCTTGGCAGACAAATTTTCGGGAAAAAAACATATTAAAAAGTATGCCCTATATCTGAATACACTTTATGTAAAATTTCAAATATTTAGACCAAAAATTAGTTTAGTAATTTGGTAAAGACAGCAAATGGCAATTTTTTTTTAACTTTAACCCCAATTTTGACCCCCCCTTAACATTTATTGTTTTGGACTCAAATCAAATTAAAAAGTTTGATCCATGTCTAAGTAACCTACATCTAAAATTTCAAGTGTTCAGACCCAAAATTGGCGGAGGAGTTTAGTAGCGTTTTCAAGGGTCAAATCATTGAATTTTGACCTTTCGATAGACAAAATTCTGGCCGAAAACCGATTAAAAAATTTGTCAAAATTCTCCATACTCCTTATGTGAAATCTCGAGTCTGTAGACTGAAAATTGGCAGAGTAGTTTTATAGAGAAACGTACACACATAGACACACAGAGAAAGATAATTTAACTTTTATATATACTAGCATTCCAGCCCGGCGTTGCCCGGGTATTTGGAGGTGTGTGTTGAGCGAAAGAAAAGTGGTAGTAGGAAGTTAGGCTCGAACCCGTACCGCAAAGGAGGAAAAAAACGGGGGAAACACGTGATGTTTTTGCTGTTACGACCACCGCCAAACCGGAAGTGATGTAGGTTTTAATTAAGACTAGACAATCGAAAGGAGAGGATGACTTTCGAAAATATCGGCGAAAAAGCGACCCCCCCTGTAGAAAAGTGCCCAGATATTAATATTTTTAATGGAGATATTAATGTTTTTAGCCAATTTTTCGATATTTGTCGTCTGAAACGTCGATCTACAAAACAGTACGGATTTAGTATAAATCCGTCGCCTCTGTCGAAAGTTTTATGCAGACATGCAAACATACATACATACATACATTTATATATTGGTAGTTCATATTTTCGACCCAAACCGATTAAAATCTCACCCTATCTCTGAATACTCTTTATGTAAAATGTCAAATGTTTAGACCAGAAATTGTCTGAGTAATTTGGTAGAGACCGCATAGGTCAATTTGTTTTTAACTTTTACCCCTATTATGACCACTTAACATATATTGTTTTGGGCTCAAATCAAGTTATTAAGTTAGATCCATGTCCAATTAACCTATATCTAAAATTTCAAGTGTTTCGACCAAAAATTGTCGGAGGAGTTTGGTAGACCCTCAAAGGTCAAATTGTTAACTTTGACACCTTAATAGCAAAATTCCTGGCCGCAAATGGACTAAAAAATTTTCCCAAATCTCAGAACGCTGTATATCAAATTTCGCGTCTGTAGACTGAAAATTGACAGAGATATGGCGTTGAAAAATGTACACAGACACACAGACACACAATCATGTTAACTTTTATATATATATATATATATATACTAGCAAAAGTACCTGTCGTTGACTGGGTTCAAAAACAGCCTACAGAAAATGGACCCCACAATTTTATTATGCCATACGTATTTAAGTTAAAACATACTTATCAAAGTATTATTATGTACATCTATATCAAAAACACTTGTAAACGTTTTTATTTTTTATTTCCATATTTTGTGGAGCAGGCGCGTACACAGACCCCACAATTTTAATGAATCATCATTATGTCAGATCCAACATACCCATTCCTGTGTCACAATAAATTTTCTATCATTATATGTGATCAGTTTTCTATAATAGACAACCATATAAGAGCCTATTTTTGACAAGACACACACACAGACGTTCAGCTTTATATAGATATATATATCAGAATAATAAGATGATCACAAATAATGAACCTTGTGGTATCAAGTCTTACAAAATATTTTTGGGAGGTAATATTTTTATCTAAGACAACCCCCCCTCAAAAAAAATTGTTCAGTATAAAGAAAATTAAAAATTTACAGTTTTTATATTTACATTTTATTCAGAAAAATATAATTTTTCAAAAGAAAAATTATTATTTCAACAAGCAATACAATATTCAAAGTTATTTCCTTGATTCATGGATATTCGACGTAGGTCCATCATCTTAGAGGAAAGACATTAGCAAAATTTTAAATCTGAGTTGATACAATTTTGCTATTCAACACATAAATGGAAAATACATTAAAAATTAAATCTTTATAAGGGACATAGAGAAAGAAAATAAGGGTTAAAACGAAAAAAGGATATCAGATTTTGGTATCCTAAGGGAATAGTAATCCTTGAATATAATGGACAATGTTATTAGGTTGCAAATTGGTTGAAGATTTCCTCATTGAAGGTAAGTTCCAATCCTGTTCGCTGGAGCATACAGAGTAACAGGCAATAATCCTTTGGGAATGGAGAATTTTAGATTCATTGTCTCATTTTCTGGTGGTACAAGATCTATCTCTCTCTCTCTCTCTATATATATATATATATATATATATATATATATATATATAGAGAGAGAGAGAGAGAAAGAGAGAGAAAGAGAGAGAGAGAGATCCTCGAAACAGTGCTTCATGGAAAACACCTGATGATCCCTTAAATTAATATTAGGACTATAGTGAATTTCGAGAGAGCAAGTTGATGCATTGATTGCAGGTGATAAATGACTGACTTAACTAAATAGTTTTCTAACGAATGATAAAAAATATAAAAATTTAATAAGTTTGTTTTTTTAAATATAGTTTTAAAGGTTAAAAACTTCCAAGACTATATATATATATATATATATATATATATATATATATAAAGTTGAATGTCTGTATGTGTATGTGTGTGTGTGTGTCTAGTCACGAATAGGCTCCTATATGGTTGACTATTTAAAAAAAACTGATTACATATAATGATAGAAGATGTATCGAGACACAGGGTATGTTTGATCTGGCAGAACAGTGGTTCATTAAAATTGTGGGGTATGCGTTCGCGCCTGGTCCACAAAGTATGGAAATAAAAAATTTAAAAATGAAAAAAAACGAACGTTTACAATTTTTTTTTATATAGATGTACATAATAATACTTCGATAAGTATGGTGGGGATGGTATAATAAAATTGTGGGGTCTGCGTTCGCGCCTGGCGTCGATAGAATGGAAATAGACACAAACGTTAATAAAGACTTTTCATATCTATCTGTCTAAGTATACTTTGATAATTATGTTTCTGTTTGAAGAAATATGGTATAATAAAATTATCGGGTGTTCGTTCGCACCTGACCTCCATAGAATGGAAATATGTCACAAAGTTTAACAAGATTTCTTTTAATATAGATCCACAGAATATTGTGATAAGTGTTTCAGTGTGAACAGGTATGGTATAATAAATTATGGGGTTTATCTATTTTATTTTTACTTTCATCATATTTTGCTTTGGTTTTGATACCCCCAAATTCAACCCAAATTTACAACCCTTTCTTTTCATAACCTATCATACTTTCATAAATCAGAGTCCATTTTCTGTAGGCTGTTTTTGACCCCAGTCAACAACGGGTACTTTTGCTAGTATGTATATATATATATATATATATATATATATATATATATATATGTCTGTGTGTGTATGTATGTATGTATGTATGTATGTATGTATGTATATATATATATATAGAAAGAGTGAGAGAGGAAGAGATGGGGGGAAAGAGAGAGAGAGAGAGGGGGGACGTTAGAAGTAACCGGGCACTCAAAAAAAATGTTTTTTTATTCTAAAGTTAGCGGGTAGCTATTTAGACTATTTCTCAATCGATTGCTTCATACAATATATTATTACTGTCCGGTTACTTTTGACTCGCTCAGTATATTAAATTAAAGAAACAACAAAAAACAAAAAGACGATATGCAAATTTGGTTGTTTAAGACTGAAATGGATACAGTATGCAAATTTCTAATTTTAAATTCGCCAAATCGTTTTTTCGTTTCTTTATTCTTACGTGGCTTGGTGGTTCACAAAGTGAAACTTGAGTCACACGTGAAAAATTATTCGTTTTATGCGATTATTGCAGAGTTGTGCTGAGATTCCCAACTCAGTACTCGTTGTACTACTGTATTAAAATTCATAATATGTTGCTAAAAGTTAAGCATTATTAACACGAGTGGTGATATTGCCTATTGTTTATAGTAGACTATTTCAGTCCTACGTAAAATTTGATTTGTTAAATTTTGATTGTTAATAAACAGAGGAAAAAAGCGAAATAATGTGAGAAGCAAGACTGATAGACACTGTAAAACTATAAGCGAGGTTCTAAAATATACGGTGAGAGAGGGTTATAGTAACTTAGTAAAAGGAACCAATTAAAAGAAACTTGGTGATAAAATCGAAAATTTGGACTAATCAGAACAACAAAAAAATTGATATAATTCTAAGTCTTTACACTAAGGAATATTTGAACACGTGTTTTATTAGATTTATATATATATATAGAAAAAATGGCTTAGGGCAACAAACGTTAATTAATACAGCTTTATAAATATACTAACTGGCCGTCCGGTATCGCATGATCATAAAATGCGCATAATATTATCTTTTAATTCGTATAGACATGTGCACATAAGTATTATGTTTTTTTTTCTAAATAGTTCACTTCTTGTAAGTAAAAAAAAATAGTTCACTTCTTGTAAGTAAAAAAATAGTTCACTTCTTGTAAGTAAAAAAATAGTTCACTTCTTGTAAGTAAAAAAAAATAGTTCACTTCTTGTAAGTAAAAAAATAGTTCACTTTTTGTAAGTAAAAAAATAGTTCACTTCTTGTAAGTAAAAAAATAGTTTACTTCTTGTAAGTAAAAAAAAAAAAGAAGACTCGGGATGAGATCGAAACCAAAATCTAGAGACAGTGAGTCAAGTATGATGACCATTAGGCCGGGCTGGTACGACCCTTAAAAAATGTTTTCAAGTCTACTTATTTTTGACATAATAAATCTGTCATGGGAAGCATTCACGCATGCGCATTTGTGGAACAGTAAGCTATTAATTAAAAATTCGACGACGTACCAATTTTTCAAATTTGACACCTTAGCAGCAATATTTTTCCGGATGAACACGTATTAAAAAGTTTTCCGCGTGTCTGAATATTCTATATATCATATTTAAAGTCTCTAGACAAAAATGTTCGGCGAGTATATAGGTTAAGAAGTGTTCTCTCTCTCTCTCTCTCTCTCTCACACACACACACACACATATATACACATCCTAAGTTTTCATATAGCAAGGTTAACTTCTCATGAAACTTTTTCTGGTTTCAACTCAACAAGATTAAGCGCCATTTTCGGTCGGTCTCGCTGCTTTTGCATTTCGTTTATCTCATTCGCTCGTTCACCCACTCAGATATTTATGTACAGATAAAGTGTGTGCGATGACAATCAGGCAAAGCATAAAACTGAACAGATGAGTTAAAAGCAAAAATCAACATTAATGAGAAAGAAGTGAAACGAAAAAGACAGATACAATACGTAAACGAGAAAGGCTTGGATTTTTTGTCAGTCTCGGCAAATTTCGATAACTCTAGAAGGGCCACATCAGTATTTTACACCGTCAAATCAAAATAAAAATTATTAAAATTTAAAAATAATAAAAAATATATGTAATTAATATTTAATAAACTGTGGAGGGATTCTGATCACATGTGAAAAAGAAAGATGAGGATGGTAGCGACTAATGAAAATTTGTTCCATTCCCATCTAATGGAAGAGTTGTGGAGACGACGTGAGAAAGGACACACATTTCCACGAATTATTAAAAGCAACAATACACTTTTTAAGAAATGTTATACTTTCAAAGTTGTTTTATTTTGTATAAATTTATATTATGTTACATGGTTCATTACTTCATATTTTATTTTGCTCGTTTTTCTGTTAAGACAATAATACTTTCTAAAACTTGTTACATTTTTCTGTTAAATAAATACGTTATAAATATATATATAAAAAATGTATATTTTGTTCGTTTACTTTATTTAATCAAGTGCTTACTTTCAATATTAAAATATTTTGGTAAATGTTTACTTTAACTACAACAGAACACCGACCAATAAAATTTGTTTTTTTATAGGTTTTCGGGGTCGCTGACAACGAATGTGATATTCAAACCCGTTGTAAATTTACCGTTTGCGTGGTATTAATCCCTGAATCCTCGCATTATTTTGTGCCAACTCAACTAGAGTTGTCAAACTTTGCCGGGACTTAACTGCAAGACTACCCCCAAACTTTAACCTGCTAATTAGCCTGCTTGTTTTACACAAAATTAGCATTAAACAAACAACAATGGAAGTGTGGTACCTGTTTCTTATTTGTTTTATCATTTCAAGCATGTTTCGCGTTATGACCATTGTAGAGAGTCAAGACTACTACGCAAATTTTAGTGAGACTTCAAGTTTACGTTGCTAATATTGATTGGCTATCAGAATGTATATATATATATATATATATATATATGACTCCTTCATTCATTTATTTTATTAATTAATTTATTTTCTTATTTTCTACTTGGTTCTATTTTAGCATTTGAAACCAGAAAAGAATATCCTATTCTAATAGATATTATCAATTTTGTTGATTTAAATTGCAAGTCTTGGACTTTTGGAAGCAACTTTTGACTAAAAATAAGTTTTTATACATCGGCTTCGAAAAAAAGCATAATATAAAACATAAAAAATATATGATATAATAATATAACAATATAAAAACTATATAATATGATAATAGAACAATATAAAAAATATATATAATAATATAACAATATAAAAAATATATAATATAATAATATAAAATATACAAAATATATGATATAATAATATAAAATATAAAAATATATATGATATAATAATATAACAAAATAAAACCTATATAATATAATAATATAACAATATAAAAAATATATATAATAATATAAAATATAAAAAATATATATTTTGTATATTTTATATTATTATATTATATAATATAATAATATAAATATATAAAAACTATATAATATAATAATATAAAATATACAAAATATATGATATAATGATATAAAATATGAAAATATATAATAAATAATATAAAATATAAAAATATATAATATAATAATATAACAATATAAACATATATAATATAATAGTATAAAATATATAAAATATATAATATAACAATATAAAAATATATAATAAATAATATGAAATATAAAAAATACATAATATAATAATATAAGAATATAAAAAAACATATAATAAACAATATAAAGTGTAAGAAATATATAATATAACAATATAACAATATAAATAATATATAATATAATTATATAACAATATAAAAATATATAATATAATTATATAATAATATAAAAACTCTATAATATAATAATATTAAATATAAAAATATATAATATAATAATATAACTATATAACAATATAAAAAATATAATATAATAATATAAAATATAAAAATATATAATGTAAAAATATAAAAAATATATGATATAATTATATAACAATATAAAAAATATATAATATAATAATATGACAATATAAAAAATATAAAATATAATAATATAACAATATAAAAAAGGGTTTACTGTTCTTTTTTTCCCCATGCAATACTTCTCTTTTAACCACCGCTCCCTATCCTAAATTAGTCGTGTTTGAATGGCCAAGACAATTCTCTATATCAATTAGTGGGCATTCAATTTTGCCGGATTGAATGCGATAAACCCTTATTCTTCCCCTTTATCGAATGGGATGCTGCCCGGTCAACAAGTATAGAAAACCTCTCTTTATTAATTTGAAAGCAACTACCTAACTTTGAGCATTCTTAAGGCTGTCTAGTTTTTGGACGTAAAAAAAATTTTTTTCATTATAATTGGACTTCTAAAGCCCCAAGCACGATTATCTTCACAAGGAATTTTCTTTATTATACCTTAATTTAATTAATTAATACATATATTATCCTTATCTCAGTCGTGTTTGTTTTGTATCCATTTCTTTCAGCATTATCTAATTTCGGCAAGCGAAAACTGAATCGTTTCGTTGCCAAATCATTTTATAGTAAAAGTCAACATTAATATGAAAAAAAAACTGTGAAAAAAAGACAGAAAGAGAACTCAAAGAGAGAGAGAGAGAGAGAGAGAGAGGGAGAGAGCAAGCAACATCTTTTTAGAAGTACCCGTATAGATTGTTCAGATATTTTTTCTCTGTCTTTCCTTTTCTTGTGACTTAAGATGCATGAATTCAATTGACGTTGACTTTTTATGCCCTGCCAGGAGAGATTAGATCAAATGCACTTGTTATCTTTAGAGGAAAAAGAAAATAAATTCGAGACGCACAAGAGATAAAAACCATAACCCACGATAACATTATTCAATTTTAATCGCATTCTTTTCAATTTCGTTTTTTCTTTGTGTTACATTTTACTCACTCAGGTCCACACGATTGTCTCCAATTCTGAGATGAACTATGAACACGTTTTTTCTCCCAGCATTCAGACTGAGAACTCCATGTTTTTATCATTTTAATGATATCATAAACATAAGCTCAATGCGATTTTCATCCGGCCAAAGATTTTATTATTTGAAGTCTTCAGATAAGCTGTAATCAGTATTCCATTATTTTAATCACACAACTACCTTCATCTTTTATCATTGTTATAAAAAGATTGAGTTCAATGTGTTCTTCAGTCTACCTCAGAATTTTATCAACCTTTTATATACGTCCGAGCAGGTATATAATTGACAAATTAGTCAGTCGGTCAGGCTTAACTTTGAAATTGTATATTCATTAGTCTGTCACGCTCATGTGAGTTCATTGGTCTTCCACACCTGAAGTTGAGATATTATAGTCAGTCTCTAGACGGGCGAAGTGTAAAGGTCTAATGATGCCTTCATACTTGTAGCCAGCTCCTTGATTATATTTCCCAAAAGTTAAAGCATAAGTCCTAGTACTAAGAAATATTATGAGAAAGTTTGAATATAATTTGATGTTTCTCTCTCCATCTCAGTGTGGATGTCTGGTGTCACCACCTCGTCACATTCGGTTTTGCATGTTACTGATCAATCTGCCATGCTTATATTGAAATCTCATCTTTACATCAATTTATGCATCTCTATAAGCGGCTCTGGCTACCATTTGTTTGTTCAGTCTCTCTATCTGTAATTCTTAAGTTTGGAATGGTATATTCGTCAATTTGCATTGCATTGGAATATCAGCTCTTCTGTTCTGGTATAGAGATAGACTGACGCCTTTTCTCCTGTGAGAAAAGGCGTCAGTCTATATCTATTCTATTATTATTTTCGTGGAAGGTGCAAGACTCAGCTCAAATCTCTGATTTTTTTTAGAACATTTACAGCAATAATTCATCTTCATGTGACAATGGTAAACGACTTTTTCCAGGACTGTAAATAACTTCCTTGTTCTGCTCCGTGTGACTAGCATCATATGAAATTTCCATGAACAGAGTGTCCTTTTGTAAATCGCATTACAATGAGACTGCTTTCCCACATACTATAATATCTTCGTCTTAAAATGCAATAACAACGAATATTTGCCATAAACCATTGTCATGAATTATCAAAATTTTTCCATTCCATTAATAATTTTCAGTCCTCTCATGATATTATTCACCATTAATGAAACAATCCATCCATCTCATTAACCTTTATCCTCAAATGGTGTTTTGCCTTGATAAGTGGTAATTGATGAATAAAGAAATAAGTCCATCTCTATAAAATGCTCTGACCGTCGCTATGTTAGCACTAGAATGTGTATGTGAAATCCGCATAATCACCCTATTATGCATTATTGAATTGGTTCAAGTTTTCTTTGATTGATGTAGATGTGTATGTTTAAAGCAAGATTTCCTGAAGATTATATTTAGTCTAACAAGTTTTATATAAAGTGGGCAAAGAAGAGGCGGATGCCCATCCTGAAACTTCAAATACCTTGGGCTTTTTGTAGAGTTTAACAACTCTAGGGCTTAAATTCTACTATATATTAAATATTAAACTATTTTAATGCTAATACGCAATTAAAGGGGAAAAACGTTTTTCGTTTTGGATGATTAATATCATTTCAAACTATATTGATAATGTTTGCTCATTCATATTTTTATCGCTTATGTTTGAATTCATGTTTTGAATCATGGCGTAAATCATAAATCTATGACGCCAGGTCAAATTTACAATTATTTTGATAAGGTAATGTCTTGCGGTGTATTTACAAGAACGTTCAAACAGCTGTGTTTTTAAAACCTCAAATTGAAGGTCTCAAGATTCTGTTCTGATTTCCGGCCGAGGCATTCATTTTATTTGTTGAGAATTTTTTTTATTTGCTATTGATGCAACATTCGCTATTTCTACAAGATATTTGAGATTTTGAAATGAGACAAATTCTACGATCTCTATATTACATTTTTTAAAAATTGTGACTGATGGAACGATTGTTACTAACAGACGAACAAAATCTCTATTATATAAAATAGATATTATTCATCAACCGTTAAATATTCTAAAATTTCAATTTCTTTTGAGTATTTTAAACGGTTTTTATGAGATATAATATGAACAACCCTTCTCATTTCAAAATTGAAGTATTTCTGACTTGCATTAAATTCGATTAATTATCATTCAGACACAAATCAAGCAAAATTCTTTGAATTTCAATTTCTTATAAAGCTCAAATCTGGAATTTTATACAATTTTCTAGAATCAAACTTATTTGATAGATTTGGATCAAAATTGGAATAAGTATTCTAGACATTAGTTTAGTAGTATTAGTATACATTGATTTGATAAGGAGACATGAAAGTTATGCAAAAGTTTTCTCCTCGGTGATTTAATTTTCTTATTAACTGGCAGAACACTTTGATTGGGTATTATTTTCGTTCGTTATGGGAAGTTGCTTTGGTTTATAATATAATAATTAGAAATTTCAATTAAGAATTCTAACGATTCTCGTCCTTCAACCAATAATGATGACTACTGCCATTGATTTCGACGCATGAAATCCATCACAAAAACTGATTTGTTCGGAAATTCACAGTGCCAAAGGCTTTTTTGCTACAACTGCTAACCTCAGTCAGTGCAATGGCTGCTACAAATAGAACAAAGAGTAGATCTAAAATTTTACATCAGCGTTTTCCTTCTCTCAGATGCATGTCTTAACGAAGACATGAGCCTATCTCTCACAGTGGATTAAACATAACCCCAGATACTAACCTTGAAATTTTTACGTCTTGCCACAGTACATACAGCACCTAACGATCCCAAATGGTCCTGGACATGCTCATCATTGTTTAACTTTGGTGATCTGTCAGGAACTGGTGTGTCAATGTGATCTACTGTACTTTATCCAATAAGTTGATAATAAAATAACTTTTAACTTCTTTTTATCATAATTCAATCATGTTTTCTTTAGAAATATAGTTTCCTGAAGTGAGTTTCCAATGAACTTTCACTCATTTAAACAGTTTGGTGATTAACAAAAACAAATTTTGTTCAGTAATTTAAATTAAAAATAAAAACAAACAAACACAAAAGTAGGTCTTATAATTCCAACCACAGACTGCCATGTTTTAAAACATTTTTTTTCGAAAATCCACGTTCTAACTCCTTGTCCTAAAATTAACATGCAATATGAATTGGAGTAAATACATAGAAGATATTGCCAAGTCTGGTGCAAAGAAGGTAGACAGCTAAAACACTTCTGACACCTGCCAGTCTCTTATATATTATGAAATCACTATTTGCATTTGGGATGATGCACCAAACACAAGTCTCTAACTCGTGGATAGGATGCACAAAGTCTGTAATGCTGCAGAGCAGCACTGTCGTCCAAGTGAGTAAACTCTAGCCGTGATCCCATTGCCACAATGTTACATGTCTGTGCTTTTGCTCCAAGTACTTAACAAAATGTTCCCAAACTTTTAGCCCTCCTCAACATAAATACCTTCGACCAGTCCGACTAGCAACATCCTATCCCTTCTCCGGAGAAATCTCCAAATGTCTTTTTTCAGACCGCTTGACTTTGGAATTCTCTCACTGTTCCCTGTTTCTCTGACAGTACCAACATGTAGACGCTTAAATGTAATGTAAACATACATCTTTCAAAACAACTCCACACTTACGATGACCCCTCTAAATATGTCCCTTAATCAAATTAGCTCCTTACGTCACAATGTAATATACCTTGTTCAGGGTAAAAAAAAATAAATCATGCAAGACTCTCCATCTCACCTTCACGTTATCACACCTCAGACAGAAAGTTGGGGTTTGCTGACTATCCCAACATAACCAAACCAGCTCTAGTCATTCTTCTCCTCATACTTAAAGAATTACATTTTCGAGAACAACACTATAACCTTTGCACTAAAAGTAACCTTTGGTTAAAAAAAACAAAGTTATGGTTTTGCTCGGTGTGAGGAGGCCATTCTTTCAAGAATTAAATCTGCTGAGAAGTAAAATTGGTCTATTGTCAGGAGCCAAATGCACCTACAAGGAATTTTTCACGGGTCTGATTCAGGCAATTTTTTAACCTTACATGGTGACGTGTTGATGGCGCTGGATTATTACGCTAAAAGGCCACTCTTGTGTTATATCTATTCTTTTACGGGCAGAACCGTAAATATTATAAAACAAATAATTGTATTCAAAATGAAATATGAATTTAATATGCTCTTGACACTTCCTTCTTTAGAGTAAGGCAGTTAAACCTAGCTAGAGTGAAAGCCGCTTAAATTAGAAGCTAAAAAACAAGAATCAGGACTTGATAGATAAAGAAGATCTCATTTTTACCCGGGCAATGCGGGGTGTGCTTGCTATTACTGAATAAAATCAAATGAAACAGCGTCAAAATTTCAGAATGTGATGCACTATCATTCTCTCGGGAATCGAATAATATAAATCATTTGAAACTAACTAAAAAAAATTCTCGGAATAATCGCAATGATAAAAATACGACATTGGAGAAAAATACAAGAAGCAACAATTTTCCACATGAACCATCTTAGCTTTATAAATGGGTTACTGGTTACATATAGTAGCTACTTTTTTCTATAGATACAATGGACATGCTCTGAAAAGCCACTTCCATAATGAGAAATTCATATGTAAGTACATGTCTGTACAATAAAATAAACAATAAAATTACAAAACCACACACACACATGCACACACACATGTATGTATGTATGTATGTATGTATGTATGTCATGTCATATGCTACTGGTACCATGTAATCCAGTACTACCTGCCTCATGGTCGGGTCACCGGCGACTAAACTGGTTTCCCCACCAGACTTGTTTGGTGAGGAGAGCGGTTAGTCTCCCTGAACGATTAAAAACAAGACCTTCCAAAGGGCGAATGAACTCTTTTTCTGGGTCAACGGCCAACTAGCACCGTGTATATGTGTATTGGGATGGAGAGGGCTGCCGTAAGCCGTGGTGAAGGCAACCTTTCTAGGAGAAGCAAATCTCTGATTTAAAAAGCCATAAAGCGGAAGACCAGTACCCGCATTAATCTGGTCTGCAGTTTAATTTGTTGCTGGCTATCTTGCTCTTGCTTGTTGCTGGATCTCAACATTTTGAACCGAGAGAGAGACTTAGCTGTCGTACAAAGCTAAGACTCTGTAACATCATCTTTGTATAGATACTCCCTCAGGCATTCGGGCTCATGGATTTTAAATGTCTGAGAGAGTGGCACTCGTCTGACAAGAGGTTGCAATCATCATGTATGTATGTATTTATGCATGTATGTCTGTATGTATTTTTCTTTAAAGATTTCACGTTAAAAGGAATAAACACATAAGCATCTACTCATTTTCAGAAAGTCTCTCTTTTGTTAGGTAACACCTTGAAAGACTTCATGAAACTTTACATATATATCTTGTCAAAAAAAAAAAAATTCGAATGCACGATGTATTAAAAAGATAGGTCCTATTTGTGAGCTGTGAAACTTTTTTTAAAAAAAATTTCTAAGCACTGATGAATCCCAAGTTGTGCAAATCATAATTTGATGGACGATTATACACTTATATGCTAACATAGAGGGGGGGGACAATTATACGCAAGATGTTACCAATAAAAGTCAAGCTTTCTGAAAATGATTAAATAATATATTTTTGTGTTTATTCCTTTTAACATGGTATTTTTAAGAAAAATATTTATTGCTTAAGTATCGCACTATTTAGCTATCTAAATAATCACTTTCTGGTATTTATTTATATGTAATCGCTGTCCCAAGTAGTTATATTATATATAAACATATAAGCCTATATATATATATATATATATATATATATATATATATATATATATATATATATATATATATATACATTATAAATTATAAATCCAGACCTTTTATTTCAATTTTTCAGATTCATCTGCCTTACTTTTAATGCTAGGTTTATTTATGGTGTCTTTTAAATTCAATAAAAACCCTTCAAAATTTGCTGATGAGGAGACCTTGCTTACCAAAAAACTATATATAATTATTCTACATAACTTGATGTATACCACAATAAAAAGCATTGTTTTCCGAAACGATCGTACAGATAATTGATTCTGTTGTTGTTCCTTCTTATGAAACGGATTTTTAATTTAATTAAAATTTGATTTTTAAATTTTAAATTATAAATCACATTACTTAATATTGAATTAGCTCTAGGACATTTAACTATCGAGCTTATTATATATCTAAATTACAACGAGCACTTTCTATTTCCTGTATTTTAATTAAACTAGTAATTTCACTGTTACATTAAAATACACTCAGCTCTTTAGACTATTGTTCTAATCTCCTTTAAATTATATATATATATATATATATATATATATATATATATATATATATATATATAAAGGTAATCAAAATGGTAAACTTAAAATATATTATAAATATTAAAGAGTTAATATTTACAAGTAAAGTAATCTCAACCAGATGTAAAAGCTCAATAAAACCGAACAGGAAATAGAGCTTATAATATGAACAAATGATTAATAAAACATGTTAAAAAACATCTTGAAAAAGAGTTAAAAACATATTTAACTTTAAAAAAGAAGCACAAGATAAGTGGATAGTCCTTACTCCACGGAGTTTCGAAGAAATACTCTCCTTCTCATCAGAGGGCAGGAATTAGCAAAATGCGGGATCGGATTTTGCATGTAAAAGTATTTAATGAAACCACAAGTAAGTCACAGATCTTACTTGGTTAAAAAAATATGTTCGAGATATACTTTCTATGTTTTTTTTTTTTTGGGGGGGGTCACCCTGTATATATATATATATATATATATATATATATATATATATATATATATATTCCTATATATATATATATATATATATATATATATATATATATATTCCTATATATATATATATATATATATATATATATATATATATATATATATATATATATATATACAGGGTGACCCCCCAAAAAACATAGAAAGTATATCTAGAACATATGCTGTAGAACGGAGAAAAAAAAGGGCCAAAGATCCTAGTGTTTTGATGTGATGTTTTGAATATAATAAACTAATTATGACCAAAGTTTCATTTCATTCGGACAAAACACTAAGAAACAGGGCCTAATTAGAGTTGGGGCCCTTTTTTTGGGGTCATCCTGTATTTAAAAAAAAAATTTTTTTTTACATGGAGTTCACCACTTATCAAAGCCCAATGGCCACTCAGGGATAAGGGTTATTGTGTGTACATACCAGTTAAAGGTAGTTAAGAGAGAGAAAACTTGTGAATTTTACGAGGTTATTAAGAGGGCTCAATAAAAAGAGCAAGATATATTTTTATTGATATAGACAAATTTACAAGGTCGCAACCCTGGACATGCCAATGTTTCAAACAAGTGGTCCATCAAGACCACAAATCCTCATCAGGCGATTTAATAAAGCTTGCCTTCCAACGAAGAAGTCCAGCTCTTAAAACTGTGGAAGAAAAACTTTATTAAGTCGCCTCATAACGAATTGTAGTCTTGATCAACAACCTGTCCGAAACATTAGCACGTCCAGTGTCGTGACCATGTATATTTGTCTATATAAATAAATATATATGTGTGTGTGTGCGTGTGTGTGTGTGTGTGTTTATTGTACTATTGGAATATATGTTTTCCAGTTTTGTATTCAAGTATAGATGTTAATAACACAACGTTCAATGAGATAACTCGATAGTGCAATACTAGTGTTATACATACTTTAGAATATACTGCTTCACTTGGAACAGGTACTCATTTTAATGCTCATCTAAAACGAAGGTTCAGTTTTATTTCTCTATTTCGTTTGGATATGCTCTTCTTTTCAATTCCAAAAGCAAGTAGAGTTTTCACAGGAACGTGTTTAATCCGCATTTTTCAAACCATGGAAATTATCTTAAACTCCAAAAGTAATAAATATATGTCAAATTAAACTAAACTTATAAAAACAGTGATCTGGTAACCCAAATTAGAGTTCTCCAGTTCTAAAACCGCACACCCACAACTCCCCCTTTTCTGTGCTTTTGCCCGGGTAATGTGAAAAAAAGAAGAATACTACAAACACCCGAGGCGTACAGCTCCATTATCTCCTGCACAGCAGCACATGCACTAACAAGAACAAGGTCCACCAACACACATACCCAGTACCAATTTGTTTGTTACTTAAATATGTATATTATTCACACTATTAATATATTGATATACACATCTTTAAGTTCTGTAATTACTTACTTAACATTCTTTCCCAAACGGAGTTTGCATAAATGAAGATTTACTGAAAATAACATTTATAGTGTCTTTCATTCCCCACCACTGGCTATCGTTTCTACCGATATCATTTTCCTGTATGTTCAAAGTGCTGCCATTTGCACAGTTCGCAGTGGATTACCTTTCCAGTCCACTCATTCGTTTTTATATTTTTTTTGGACCAATTTACTGCATTCGTTTTTATGTGCTTCAGTGTTTTGTCTTTTTGTCTATAAAGTCTACATGTACTGTTGTCCTTGGGCCTTGTTTTATTTATATATTCTCGTTCATCCCCAAACAAAGCATATTACAACTTTGACATAATATAAAAACGTTACTATATAGGACGATATCTACACCAACATAATGCAACGAATATTTGTTCGTATTACATGGAAATTTCTTTACGTTTGTCCAGTCAGGGAAGCAAGAAAAAGGGAGGGAACTCCCAAGTCTAACAGTTCTAAGAAATAAAATATTAGAGTAAAAAGCTTTCCAGCATCCAGGGACCTCAACAATGAAGGGTGGGATTTTACTGCTTACCGGGTTAGTCAGAGCTATTTACGTCGAGGGGGGAACAAGTGCTCTCTTAGCTTTTATATGGTTTGTTCAAGTCCTCCGAGGTTGTACGGCTGATAATAGCGACTCCTTTTCCAGGTCAGAGTGTTCTTTCTGTAACCATATTCATGCGTTTCTGCGCACCGTTTTTTTGGCCAGTCTTTATAAGCGACGTGATTGGAAACTTGATCTTTTGTTCGAGTTAACATTGTTAAAAGCAATAACTTCACACCACAAACTCAAAAGCTTTTCTACTGCACTTGAGTTTGCGGGGTTTGTCATCACCACACAATGTTGTACAAAATGCGACCACACAATGCACATCAGAAGACACACACATGCACACGTGGTCACGTATGCAGGTGCACACAAACATCCACTAATGCACAAACATGTTTGTTCCCGAACTGCTCGTAATGTTTAAGAGGAACCCCTCCTCTGATAATCTATATATAAAGGGCAGTTGTCTGCGCGTTTGCATTGTAACAGAGCGCGGACGCGCGTATGCAAATGCATACGAAATGCGAAATGACGACATTGTAATGAAAAAAGATTATAAAAGAGAGAGAGAGTACGTTAGAGAAGATGATGACGTGAAAGACGTCACAGCTGTAACGAGAAGTCACATGTGGCGGGAAGATGAGGAAATAAATGTCGTTGTTAGGAAAAAGTGAGCTGGAGTTATTCTTTGTCTTGGTCTCCTTTGCAACGTAGATTGCATACAACGTGTTGGGTTCAAAATTCACATTCAAAATGCATGGTAAAATCCGAAGTGAATGTCTTTGATAGCAGTGTGGTGAAATGATCCAAATTGTATTTTGAGTAATCATTTTACCACACTGCTTTAAAACTATAAAAAAAAAAAAATATTTTTTTATCATTCGTTAGAAAACTATTTAGTCAGTAAGTCATTCAATCACCTGCAATCACTGCATCAACTTGCTCTCTCGAATTCACCATAGTACCAGTAATAATTTATTTTTTAAGGGATCATCAGTTGTTTACCATGAAACACTGTTTCGGGGATTTAAAAACAAACCAGTATATTACAGCATGGCTCCTCAGCAGTGTTTATCAAACACCACCTCCATTAATCTTAGGGAAAAAAAAACATGTTACAAAATTAATTTCTTTATCTAAACTTAACATGTTATAAACATGAATTTCTTACCCGTGAGATTCATCTGTTTCCAAATTAGAAAATGGATATATTTTTTTATTTTTAATTATATATACATATATATGTGTGTGTGTGTGTGTGTGTGTGTGTGTGTGTGTGTGTGTGTGTGTGTCTGCTTACATTCTTATTGGCTAAAGCCCGACAGAGCATTTCATATCGCTTTCGTATTGGTTATTCGTTTCTACCATTAAGATCGGCCCAAGCGTTCCTCAAATCGCATTGCCATCGGCCGTTTCCGGTTATTCCCGTCATCTGCCGGGAACACCTGAGTAACTTCGTAAAAATCGGGGGTCGGTAAATGCAGAATACCAAGTTTTAGATAGCATGTATATTAGTCTATCACGTTTACTTTAAAAAGAAAAACAATTTAGATTCGTCTTTTATGCTTCAGACTTTAAATAGCGTCTTATTTGATATGTTACGCTTAAGTATGAAATAATATTTTCATCATTAAACCCGCAAATTGAACGGCTATTCATTTGTGTTTATATCTTTTATGCTGTTTTATTTTCATATCTTTATTTATTCTTCTTTTCACTTATTTTTATTTCTACCTCATCTTTTTAATCAGACGATTTTTAAGCAATCATTTCAATAAATTTTCCATCTTTTTTTTTTATTTTGAAAAAAAAACAAAACTTTTTGCTTCATTAATTTGTACCATTTTCATTCTTCCTTCCAATTTTTTTTTTGCCCTTTTCTCATCTTCCCACAAGACAAAAAAAAGAAAAAAGAAAAATCAATGAATCTATACAGTCTTTTGAATCGGTCGGGATACAATATTTCTCGACTTATCTTTTCTTTGGTCTACATCATTTCATTCACCCTCCCATTAATTATTTATTCTAATTTCTAGTTACAATTAATTTTTTTTTTCTGTTCAATGGCAAGGAGCCAACCAAAATGAGGCTGAGGAGAAAAGCTTTCAATATGGAGCCAATCAATTCTTGTTGCTACATTGCTACTTACTGGTGACTGCGTTGTAAATTTTAGACTACTTTTTAGATGCCTCTTCGCATTTCTATGGGGTCGGTTATTTCTTGTCGGTCGGTTATTCTTAAGCTGTTATTGTTCTTTTTTGTTTTTACTTTTTCTCTTTCAATAAATTCCAATATTGTGGTTTAAATCAGTCAAAAGAATATTGGTTCTAACTAACATAACTTGTGTAAGAAACTTTTATGATGAAAATAGAATATTCTTGTGCAGAATCTATTAAGACAAACGGAAGTGGTTGGGTAAGTGGCGAATTATGAGAAGGGGTAGTGTATAAAACGCGAGGAAAGAGACGAATGAATGAAGGAAATATTTTGGTATTTGTTAAGCCAACGCATCGATTTTTAAAATATGTCCTTTTAAGCAAAAACAAAACTACTTAATTGTCATGCCGGTAATAGTAATATATCAAAAAATTACGAAAATGCATTAAGTAGAACAACCGCTATTGTTTATTTGGTAAAATAAATATATATCGTTTAAGGCGAAAATGTTAGTCGCCATTAACATGTAATACAAAATTTGAGTTCTGAGTTATGTCCTCTGTTGTGAACTCTTCATTGTCTATTTTTACACATAAGAAAAAAACAATTTTACCAATTTGCTGTAAAAATTATTTTTAACTATAAATAACTTTCTACTTGATGAATTTTCGTATTTTTTTTTGATATATTATTATTAAGTAATACTATTTTTGCTTAAACGGGTATATTTTAAAAATCGATCTATCGAATCTATCTTAACAAGCACCATTTTTTGCTTTTAGTTAAGTAAGGAAATTTGTGATAGTGAAGAAGAAGAAGAAGAAAAAGAAGGAGGAGGAGGAGGAGGAGGAGAAATATGATGTGAAGAAGAAGAGGGAGAACAACAACATCAACAATAATAAATAGAATAAGAAAAAGAATAATAATAACTAAGAAGCACAAAAAAAACACAAAGAACAAAAAGAAAATATTAACCAGTGGTCATGTAATATAGTTGGGGCCCACACGTTGTGCAAAAACAGTCGCAAGGAAACAAAAAACAAAAAAAAAATAATTTGACTCGCCATTTTTTTAAATTAAAACACATACATTTGTTTACAGGTACTTTCCAAAATAATGCCTTGTCTCTTGTTCAAAAGTCTTCTCATACTCCTGTGTGCTTAACAAGACTCTGCCGCACCGAACACGTGGTACTCTGTCTTTGTGTGGCCATATTTAGGACACATCTTTTCCTGTCGCTTTCGGGCCACGTGTGTAACACGTCTATTTGAATCTTCATCAGGTTGCGTTTTCTTTTCTTTTTTATATAATCTTTTTTCTTTGCTTCGTCCTGGCTGTGAAGTAACCTCGTACACGGCTTAGTTATTTGCATACGTTGGTTGTCATACAGCTGCTACTATCTGTTACAATCATACTTTTGAGGAGGCTGTAATTAAGGAGGTCAAGCAGTACAAAATATATAAAATATTTTGCACATTAAAATTTGTCAATAAATAGAGTAATGCATGAACTACATGAGAACTGACTTTTATAAAGTAATTTTCATAGACAAATGAAATAAAAAGTGATCTAATGATAGATGTTCCCATGAACTACAAGGCCTTGTATCCTCTCAACGTAAATGCCCCCGACAAACCCGACAAGCAGCAACATCCAACCCCTTCACAGTAGAAACCCCTAGATGTAAGAAAGCCTTCTACTCTAATAGGTTCTTCCCTGCGACTGCTAGACTTTGGAATTCCCTTCCGGGTTCCTGTTTCCCCGAATGTACTGACATGCAGAAATTCAAGTGTAATATAAACAGACATCTTGCTGCTCAGCTCCCTGCATTGTACTCCTACAGATTATGTCCCAGATAGTATCCCCTTAAACCAAAGTGGCACTGTGCCTTGTTTTATGTGAAAATGCAATAATAAAGAATCTCAGCTAGCGTTAGATTGACTTAGGTTTTATCTTTGATTTTGGAGTTTATCTGTGTAACGTGATCGTTGCACTCGAAGCGTGTCGTTACATTTCAACCACTCGGACCCACACGTTGTCTAGGGCTACGTCGCAAAGAAACAAACAAAAAAAAGAGGAAATAAATAAAAATCCGACTCGGCATTTTTTTAAGTTATTGGCACAAAATAGCAAATTTTATATAGATCTGCGCGTTTACATGAGTTTGTAACCGGGCAAGAGGCGTTGTACTTTGGCTAGAAAACATTCAAACTACAATGACGCTTTCGCTCCCAAACATGACAATTTTCTTAGTACACTTTGCACTTAATCTTTCACAAATAGTCTCTTTGCATTTTTTTTCCATCATTCCGAAATAAATTAAACTTGCTTTCATCACTGAAAAATACTTCGGCCCAATTTTCATATGTCCAAATTACATACCTGTTTGCAAACTCTAATCTTTTCTTATTCTTCGAACTAACAAGTGGTTTCTTCCCTGAGGTTTGATTAAACAGCCCTATTTCTTGCAGTCGTCTAGAAAGTCTGTCTTGACACAGAACACATGACCTACTACTATTCATAACACTTTAATTTCTGTGCAAGACTTAAAACGGTCCTTTAACGATATACGCTGCATTATTCGATCTTCTCTTGCCGAAGTTTTGCGGGAACTTAAAAGTGTTGCGGGGTTTTAAAAGCACTAACTATTTTGCCAGTATGATTGCAGGATTTAACAATCCTGCCTACAACATTCTTGGAACGTTTCACTTTCTCTGTAATCTCTCTAATGGCGTGCTTTTCCTTGTGTAGCTTCACAATAGCTTGTCTCACAGAGTAATCAAGTTTTTGGCGTTTCGCCATGGTACCGACTGATGCAACGTTTACAAACGACAAAGTAAGACTTATTATAGCATAGCATACTGTTTACATTGTGTTTCTCAGTTTTGTCCCTTACTTTTGGACGTTCCTATTTTGAAAATAAATGAATAATTTTCATAATTCTTTTTCTATCCTTTGCAAATGATTCAAATTTTAGTATGTTATTATGGATAATAACGACTACCAGCTGTCAAAATTTCAGCTTTTCACAGTTGTTATTTCTAAGAAATATTAGGTTTGAAAGTGTTGTCCCTTAGTTTTGGACTCTACTGTATGTGTATGTATGTTTGTCTAACGCAACTTTAAACCTTGATATGCTAGGCTTAGTCATTATCTCCCCTAATAGGTTGTCCCACAGTACAGAACTGGTGCTACCGGATCAGACTGTCTTCATATACCCTTTTCCTGACCTAAAATAGATCAAACATGGATGCTATTGTTTTTTTTTCTATGTCTTTTGCAAACTCAATCATGTTCTGCAAAGCCAAAAAAACAAATTAAAAATGCTCCATCCAGATAACAATAAAACCAAATATATTGAATAAACATTTAAAGATATAAAGAACCTGAATCATGAAAACTCTTACGAAGATGACCGGATCTGGCATTAAATAACACTAAGGGGGTTGATATGCCATAAAACAAAACAACCAAGCAAACACCATGAATGAATATTTGAAGATATAAAAAGAACACTTTAAAGATAAAGACTTTTGTTATGAAAATGGACGTATTCGGCATTAAAAAACTCGGAAAGGATTGATATGCTGTAAAACAAACCCAAACCAGACACCATGAAAAATATTTGAAAATCCAAAGAACTTGAAGCATGAAAGGTTTTACTAAAATAACCATCCTCGACATTAAATAACCCTAAAAGGGTTGATATAGCGGAAAATAACCAAACCAAACCACGGTACAAAAAAAAAGAGAATGTAGAGAATTCTTTTAATGAGACGAAGTCGACTATGGTACATTTTTTTTATTTGGTCCCATAGTGACCATGATTTGGCACTTGGATAAAAAGAAATCTCGTCGGAAAGTAGATTTAATTTCATCTCGATTATGTTGTACGTTACTCGAATGAAAACAAAACAGTGCTAATTATTGCAATTTCATAGACAATATTTTATTAGAATAGTACATGTGTCAATTTCATAGTTTCAAAGTAAAGTATTTATGTACAACACTGTCCATTCTAATTTATTTAACGTTGTGTGTATATATAATTTTAGCGTGAAAAGTTCACAAGGGAGAATATAATTGAATGGTCACCGTCAAGTCTCTGTCTGTATCAGATCGTAATTATGAAGATGAATCTTTACGAACGTGTAACACAATACGACAGCAAGGCAGACATATGTGGGAAGAATCCAAAGCATCATGTTGGAATTGAAATTATGAAAGTAAAAACACAGCTATAATAGATTTGTGTAACATAGCGCTGGTGGCAATATGTAGATGCATCTGTAAAGAAAAAAAAAGACTATAAAAAAGAGAAAGACGACGATCACGGGAGCGACGTGGAGCACAGGACGTGATAACATTCAAGATCACGTGAGAGGCGTGAAGAACGTTCGAGATCACGAGGGTGACGTCATAGCCGTAAAAATGAAGAAATAAATGTTGATGTTATACAGAAAAGGCAAGTTGAAATGTTTTTTTCTATTCTTTGTCTACTTTGCAACAGCGGTCACAACGTATTTTATGGTTTCCATTTGTTGGTTTCCGGACAATGTTACAGCTAATGTGACCTTGCAGGCCGGTAATAATGAAGACAAACACAAGTATATTAGCAAAATTATACTACAGAAGTACGCGCCATGATTCTCGGGGTCATTTCTGCCAATGATGATAGTGGCTAAGTGGTTAACGACACGGATTTAAAACCTACGTGTGCCAAGTTCAAATCCAATTTGTTCCAAAGAACCACTTTCAACAAAACAAAACATGGACTTGTGTCTAACCTCCTTAAGGGAACGTAAATAAAATAACTGCCAGCAATACCTGTATTTGCTTCATTTCCACTACAGGAAGATGTGACACAGGGTTGGAAGATAGGGAGAATCAAGACAACGCCTCTAAAGAGGACTCCAGTCTATTAATTTTATTATTAAATATTGCATGGCAGCTATGTTTACATTTCCCTGTTGCGACACCTCAGATAGTTAGAAACAAACCCACCTAATCTCAAAGAGAAAGGGTTAGGCCTGGAAGGGTGCACCTCACCAAACTACTTAGGAAAAATACTGAGTCCGACGGATAAAAGGCCACTGAAATTGTCCAGTTTTTGTTGAGTTTGTTGTCAAGATTGGATTCTCAACTGATATGAGCTTGTTATAGTCAGTGGACGGCAGATGAATTCCATTAATACAGGGTGGTCGCTAGTAAAGCAGGAAATTTGTCAAACAACGATTTATTTTTACAAATAATAATTTTTACAAAGTTTTTCAAAGACAAATGGTATATTATACTCATATATACTAAAAAATGTCGTCCGTGCACTTCACTGCAGCATCTTAACCTAGAAATCCAAGCTCGTCTGGCGTTTTGAAAGGTAACTTGTGAGATATAAAATGGCGCCCAAAAGTTGGTTGTTCGGCCATATTCTTTTTAAGCGCTTTCTATCGGTGCATCCGATTATTATCAGGAGTTGTTGTTGTTGTTGTTGTTGTTGTCTTTTTTTCTTTTCCTTTTCCTTTGATGCTTGGTGTATTTATAGATTTTTTTAATTGGCTACAAAGGTGAGTGCAGGAGGGTTGGGACGAAGTATTTTTATTTTAATGTTATTTATTTACTTTTTAATTTAAATTTTCCTATTTTATAGTTTATTTATTCAGTTCCTTCTTTATTAATAAATACTGTTAGCATATTTGTCCCGGTGTTTAATATATATATATATATATATATATATATATATATATATATGTGTGTGTGTGTGTATGTGTGTGTGTGTGTGTGTGTGTGTGTGTGTGTGTGTGTGTGTGTGTGTGTTCCCAAAACCTCTGGCCTAAATAAAGGGGGAACAAAAACTTACTACTATGGTTTCAAATGATCTAAAATAATTCCAAGGGTGACTTGATTCCAAATAATTCTGATATGTTATACCTCCCCTCTTTTGGCAATAGGATACGATTATGAATATCTCTAGTATCAAATAATCCTTATACACTGTGAAATTTACTTTATGTATGAAAACCAAAAAGGGGAAATATAACATATGAGAAATATTTGGAACCTAGTCACCGCTTGCTGTTATTTCTGATCATTTGAAGCCACAGAAGCAAGTTTCTGTCTCCCCTCCACTATTGAGCATCAGATAAATTTATTATATTTGGTATTGTACTATCTATATATTATTGTCTATCCTGCTATAACTTGGAAAGCCATCGCTCGTGGAATCTTAACAAAATAAAACCATAAAAGTGTGCATGTATATATATATATATATATATATATATATATACTAGCAAAAGTGCCTGTCGTTGACTGGGTTCAAAAACAGCCTACAGAAAATGGACTCTGATTTATGAAAGTATGATAGGTTATGAAAAGAAAGGGTTGTAAAGGGATAGCTTCGAATTTGGGGGTATCAAAACCAAAGCAAAATATGATGAAAGTAAAAATAAAATAGATAAACCCCATAATTTATTATACCATACCTGTTCACACTGAAACACTTATCACAATATTCTGTGGATCTATATTGAAAAACCTTGTTAAACTTTGTGACATATTTCCATTCTATGGAGGTCAGGCGCGAACAAACACCCCATAATTTTATTGTACCATATTTCTTCAAACTGAAACAAATTATCAAAGTATACTTACGCAGATAGATATGAAAAGTCTTTATTAAAGTTTGTGCCTATTTCCATTCTATGGAGGCCAGGCGCGAATGCAGACCCTCAATTTTATTATACCATCCCTATTTAAGTTAAAACATAGTTATCAAAGTATTATTATGTACATCTATATCAAAAAACACTTGTAAACGTTTTTTTTTAATTTTTTATTTCCATACTTTGCGGACCAGGCGCGAACGCATACCCCAAAATTTTAATGAACCACTGTTCTCCCAGATCAAACATACCTATTCCTGTGTCTCGATACATCTTCTATCATTATATGGAATCAGTTTTTTTTTTAAATAGTCAACCATATAGGAGCCTATTTGTGACCAGACACACACACGCGCGTGCGCACACAAACACACACACACACACACATGGACACAGACATTCACCTTTATGTATATATATATATATATATATATATGAAAATTTTAAATAATTATTTTTATATCTACAGACACTAGTGTTTTATGCATTCGTAATCATTTGAACCCTGCAACGAAGCCACTTTTGACACCGTTAGCAAAGAATTAAACCCCTAGGAAACCATCAACCGCCATGGAATGAGGGAAAAGCTTTACATTAATAAAGCTTAATGATAATTAAGACGATCTATTGTGATCAAGCGACAGGAAGTCGCGATCTTGCAACAAGAAAAACTGACTAACTTTTTTTCTATTTTTCTTTGACAGTGCTCAACATTCAAGAATGTATTTCTTAAATGGACGAAATTTTTAAATAATTATTTTTATGATTTTATGATTTATGATAATCATTATGCATGGTTTCAGGCTTTTGCAATTATCAGTGCAGGAAGTGACGCTTGCCGCTGGTCGAAGCATACAAACCCCCACAACGAAGCCACCGATGACTCCGCTAGCGAGGATCTAAACTCCTAGGCCACCGTCAATCGCTGCGAAATGATGAGAACATTTCACATTAATAACGCTTAATATTAATTAAGACGATCTAAAGTGATCGAGCGACAGGAAGTCGCGATCTCGCAACAAGGCCAGCTGACCGATTTTTTTCTATTTCTCAGGCAGTGCTAAACATTTAAGAATTTATTTAATTTTCAATTTTTTTTATACCATACGAACGCTACTGTTTCATGATTTAGCAATCACCATTGCAGGAAGTAGTGTTGTAAAAACAAACAAAAATAATCGATCAAATAAAGTGAGCTACGAGTCAGCAGTTAAGTATAATATTTTGACTCATTTGATTCTGTTGACTTTACCAATTCAATCATGTATTCACAAGAGAGATCACGTAAAAGTTGACAGAACTCATCGGTTCATGCATGTACTCGCGTCATAGCTGCTAGCTAGTTAAAAATGATCAGTTAGTAGAGTGTGTAAAATGGCGTCTTGTGTTATCTTACTTCAAGACCAACCCAATGGATATGGCTTTCCAAATATGTTTACAATTTTCAAAAAAAAAAAAAAAAAATTATCCATTTAACTTAACTTTTCATATCTTTCGATTTCCTATAAACAGTTTCATTTCTATTTGACGTTTCACTTTTCGATGATA
>NC_136492.1:70070144-70130144 GCF_053919585.1 Euprymna scolopes
TATGTCGCGGAATTTCCACGGGTGTTACTAGTTATTATTATTATTATTATTATTATTATTAGTAGTAGTAGTAGTAGTAGTAGTAGTAGTAGTAGTAGTAGTAGTAGTAGTATAGCGAAGTAAATATACTTACTATTTTGCAATATAATTGACTTAAATGTTTGTTGTATGTTTAGACACAGTATGTGAAATACATGACCATCTGAAAAAATGCCTTTTTTGGAATGTTCACAGCGATATTACAAAATGAACATAAGTGGGAGACATGCAGAGATACGTGCATAGATTGAAAGAAAAGGATGTTTTACTGGTTCAGATAATTAAAAATTACAACCAATTAGAACGACTAGAACAGAATTTTTTCAAGCATAACTCAATCCCAAAAGTAAGATATAGCATTCTTAAAATATATCTGAAAAAGAAAATAGCAATAAGAAAACGAACGTTGATCAATTCACACTCAATATAATAAAAGGTTGATAGATACGCAGGTAATCAAAGCAAAAAAAGAGTTAATGAATTCGAATATAAATAAAATGTTTTTTTTTTAAACATGGGAGAATAGTTTGTCTAAAGCATAATTTTTATAAGAATTCTGTTATGAAAACTATTTCGGTACAATGTAGAGGGTATTCTATAGCTTGAGTGATTGTTTGTGCTAGATATGTCCTTGCCAATCAGTCTTACAATGACTTAATTACTGTCCGGCTGGAGTATAGTTCTGTTCACTTCTAGGAGGTTTATCTTTCCAAGCTTCACCTTCTCTCTGCGCAAGGGATTAGTTTATTGCTAATCGCCTGATGTCCTCCTATGCTGGAATACGGACGTAGGCCAAAGTGCACTTATCCTAGTGTGTTGGCTTCTTGAACCAATATCTGACATTGCGTCTAATATCCTTGAGAGGAAGTAAATAATATACTTTCTCTCTTCCTCTCCCTCTCCTCTCTCTCTCTCTCTCTCTCTCTCTCTCTCTCTCTATATATATATATATATATATATATATATATATATTAGGCACCGCCAAAAATGGCCGCAAAATCAAGTTGTTGTTGTTTTTAAAACTAAATTACATTTATTAAAATCCATTATTTCTGAGTAACTTTTTTTTCCAGAAAGATAAAACCCTGAATTTTATCATATAGAAAACAGAATAATGTAAAACGTTTTCTACTATTTTTAATTAAATTTTAAATGTTAAATTTTCCCAAAAAGTTAACAATTGACATTTTTTGTCTTGCACAAAAAACGTACTTAAATATTAAAAAAAAAGGTTTTTGAAATAATTAATTTATTTATTTATTGTCTAACTAAGATTTAGGATGATTTTCTAAGAGAATATGCAAAAATATTATAATATAAGTACCTGAATTTCAAATGATTCCACTTATTCATATAGGTAACCAGATATTTCGCGTCGATGTAGAGTCGAGATCGACTCTGTTTACGTTTGCGTTTTATAAGAAGAAAACTATGGAAGACCAAACAGGCCAAAAAAACTTATTTTTCAGTGACGAAAATTTAAATGTATTATTAAGCTGAGGCTGGCCAGTACTAGATGGGTGACCATTTGTATGAGTTTGGTTTTTAATGTGTATGTGTGTGGGGGCCAGGCTCCCCAAAATGGGGGGGGGGCAATTTAAAGCAGAATAAAAAAAAATTATTTCAGCGCGTTTGGTCCACCGTAGTCGAAAGGCGGCAAACGTTTTCAAACGGGATCGAAAAAAATGATGCCATTTTTAACACAAAGGGCGCAACATTTATCGAATTTTGTTTTTTGTATCGATTATTCAAAGCATGCCCTGTTTAATAATGGTCATGCATTATTCGGCTCGCTAAAAAAAAAATTGTTAATTTATTTATCAAAAATTTTAAAATGGCTTTTTTCGTATAAATATTAAAAAAAAAATTTTTGTTTTGCTTAACTTAAATTAATTATTTTACTTAACATATTCACCGAATCTCACACTTCAAAACTCAAAAGCGGGATAATTAAACACAATCGAAGTTCTGATATTCAGACGTCAAAATAAGGTATGCAAACAATTTTTTTTTAATCTATAATTCTGTCCCTTACAACAACACAATATGTTTTGTTCAGTTTCAGATGATTATTTTAAGCATATTTGTTCCCACTTCAAAACAAGGGGGGTTTGTAAGCAAATATATATATATATATATATATATATATATATATATATATATATCGTTTATGAAAAATAAGTACACTGTTATAAAGTTCATTCTGCTCCTAATAATCGCTGAAAATTTCGTATTGATCGGATAATTACCTGATTTTTGGTAGATTTTTAAAAAGACGGTCCGTCAAAAAGTACTAACCTGCCCCCCCCAGTTTTGGCGGTGCCTATATATATATATATATATATATATATATATATATATATATATATATATATATATATATATATAATCTTTATCAAACAATAAGTTTTGTTGTAAATCTACATAATTTTATTCAGAATTTCCGTATATATATATATATATATATATATATATATATATATGTGTGTGTGTGTGTGTGTGTGTGTGTGTGTTATTGAACTATGAGCATCGTCAAATCACCTAAGTGAGGAAATTATTATTATTATTGGCTCACATGGAGCTTTCATACAAGTCAACAAAAGATCTGACCTGTGGTGATCTCTGGACTGAGTGACAACCAGTCTCCCCAGACATCCAGCTTTCTCCACCTCCTTCGATAGCATTTGTAAATGAATTTGCGTGATCGCAACATCCTCTTACCATTGATTTCTCGCTGGCAGTGGCCATTGGTCTATACTGGAACTTGAGTGGCTCTAAGCCTCCCCAAAGTCCCAGTTCTCTTCGCGCTTGTCCAGCGGATGTCTGGTCAGCGCTCTCTCCTCGGTCTTTCCATCCTCATTGACCCTTCTCGGCTCTTTGGTATCATTTTTCTTTTTTTTTGGGGGGGGGTATGAGATAATGGGAGGGGATTATTATTATTATTATTATTATTATTATTATTATTATTATTATTATTATTATTATTTTCTAGAAATGTAGATGTTCTGGAATAGTAATATTCAGAGAATGTGTTCGATAATAAAAAGGAATATTGGAAAATATATAAACAAAATTTAATTTAGAATAACAATAAAACTGACCTCTGACCTCATAGAGTTGAACAAAAAAGCGATAGTTTTTATATATAGACCTTAGTCTATCAAAGAGAGGTCGAATTAGCGAGCCGACGGGAATTAGGTCGGAAAAGATTTTAGTAACGAACATTATAGAAAATGTAGAAATAAGAAGAAAAAGACGGGAAACATCAGGAAATAAAGTTGCATAAGTCGTTCTTTTAGATGTAAGAAATCTTCCTTGTAACTTTTACAGACCCCTTCAATCGATGGAAGAAAGTATGTTCCCCTTTTGGTCTAATGTAGCCCTTTAGAAAAAAATGTTGTTCGTTCTGGTAAAGAACAGTGTTGATTGACGTAAAATGAATGTTTCGTGTTAACTATTATTTGAATGTCTAAAACACTGATGCATACATGCACCTACTTAATGAAATAACGGCAAGGAAAAACTCGACTCACTTTTTTTCCATTAAAACATTTATTTCTGGGTACTCTCCCGAATAAGGTCTTTTCTTTTGTTCAAAACTGTCCATCTCAACCTACACGTTGATTCTGATTATAAGTCTGCGCACTCTTTCTTCTTTTTATAATTTTTGCCTTGCTCTGTCGTGACGTCACTTCGCACAGGACTCAGTTATTTGCATACAGCTGCCATACGAGCGTCCACACTGTTATAATAGCTGATGAAAATTCTTACTGTGCAAATTTGCAAAAGTTTTTTTTTTTTAAAGAAAGATTTTATCATAATTTATCAACAGTTTTAAATGAACAATGAGAGTGTAGCATAAATATTTATTTGAATTAAACATTTCTTTTTCTTTCATAAAATAAAACTTCGTGCACAAAAGTATTTTTTGCTAACGTTAAATTAAGCAAACACGGCAGATATTGTTATCCAAACAAATGTTCTGCGCTCAATCTAACGCCATCTTTCTTTTGGAAAAAGTAAGCTTAATTTCATGCTTTCTTTAAACATTTTTTTTTTATTTTCATTTTATATCTTCATGTCTCATGCAGAGGTTAAACGTTTCGTTAATGGTTTCCAACTTCTCATGTTCTTTTTTAAAAGAAACTTTTATTAATGTGCCACTGCTTCTCACGGCAAAAATATACGCCATAATAATGTTTAAAACCCGGTTCTCATTAGCTAACAAGAGTTAAGCAACGTTGGGCCTGCTCAGTAGCAGATGGGTGACCATTCGGGAATACCAGGCACAATCACGTTGACACACTGGTTCTCGCCAAATCATCGAAATTAAACAACGTTGATCCTGGCCAGTATCAGATGGGTGACCATTTGGGAAGGTGAGGAGCTGTATGTATATAGATAGGTAAAATACCAGGTTTAGAAACTGGTGCGTCTATCCTTCTCTCGAGGGTAGATGGGACTCCCTTATCCCGTGGTAGGCACCCCATCTAGTGATGGCGTCACGATAAAAAAATACCTTTGATAGCCCTGGCCAAGCATCAAGTATTCAACTACCGACAAGATTTGAATTACACTACAAACTCGTGTAGTGAGTTCAATCTCGGCTACGGCTACGCTGGATGGATGAATGATGGAGGCGCTGTGTGTAGACGGATGTCAATACCTTTCTACCAGAACTTCAATAACCTAACATTGTCATTTCCACTAAGGGAGATATATAAGCGATGGGTGACAACTTATGAACTTGATATTCCCGTGAAAATGCTCTCTTTTGGAAGAAGCCAGTTCAATCCATGTGGGGTGAATACCGCTTTTGTATGGTAAGGCAATTCAAAGAGAACGATTGTCCACTTTGATCAGGTCATCATCAACTGATCCCATATCTAAAATAGCATTGATATCAGTGTGGATAATGCTTTAGATGTTCCCGATGATTGACGGCAGGTGACATGAGATAACATATTGAGATGCTTTGTGTAACGCAGTTTTATATCATAGACTTCACAATGAGACTAGTCATTTTTGCCATGTTCTTGAAATTAATGGAGATTAGAAATTTCAAGCGCAATAGTAAATTTTAAGTAAATAACCTTTGCAATCGAAAAAAACCGGATAAAAATATTGTTCTAATGAAATCAACATGCATGTTAACGGATTTAATGTGGAACAATTTTGATTATTAATGGATAGTTTAAATAATTTTAATAAACAAAAATGGTTCGGTTTCTTATGTTTTTTTTTTAGATGGGAATTGATTATTCGTATTATTTGGATCCTTGAACTACTGTTCTCATCTTTAGTTTTACAATATTTTGGCCGATGTCCACAAGGACTCATAGCGCAGTGGATAGAGTAAAAAATTCAAGTGTAAAAGTTACACTTTCCGAGGTTAAAGGTCCAATCCTTAGTGTGGGCGACCCTTAAAAATACAATTGCGAATTACGTAGGACTTCTACCCAGTTATGCATGATGGATCGAGAGCATAGGTTTTGGACACACAGACAGCACAATTGATTTTTTTTTCAAAAAGATCTAGTGCCCATGCTGTGGACTAGCGAAGTAACGACACCATAGAAAACTGGTGGTCGATTGTCTAGAAGTGGAAATCGCTGATTCTAGATTATTTTAAACTTTGTAGACACAAAAGTAAAAGAGAAATAATCAATAACTTAAAGGCCGTCATTAAATAGACTTGAATCTGTAATGCTTTAATGTTACCTCATTAAGATAATTAATTAATGTGGAATGAGTTGATTGCAACAGAAAATTATGCGTTAGTCATTTGCATTCTATTGGAAACAAAACTAAGTCACACACGTACACATGCACGCATACACGCAGACGCACACATACATATTCAAAATATTTTTTTGTTTAAATTTTTTATTTTTCTTCATCAAGCTTGGACTTCATTTGGAATATCATTTTAAGACATAGATTTCTGCATTATTATCGACTTTCATACAAATATCTTCTCTTTGCATAAATTACAGGTTTCAATGTATGTACCAACCAGCAAAAGTGAATGTTTATCTATACATACGTTTGTTTTCAAAAAATAATTTACTAGTTTATTTTTCTTTATTTACGTTCACCCAAAACAAAGCAAATCGCTATTTGGACTTAAAGGGTTACTATTTGCGACCATATTCAGGAGAGATGAGCGATATCAATATAACGTTCCCCCTCGCCAATCTTTTACGAGAAACACCCGTCTGGCTGAACTACTGTCAATAATTTTCCTTACTCTTTATCTGTACCTAAATCCACGCCAGTGGAACTCTCTTCCGTTCGCCTGTTTCCCACATGACTACACTTTGGATGTCTTCAAGTCCAACATAAACAACTCCTGACAAACCTCCAATACTAATGATTACTACTATACTATCTCATTGATTACTGTACACGCAATAACCCTTATCCCTGAGTGGCCTTCGGGCCTTGATAAGTGGTGACTCCCATATAAAAAAAAAAATTAAAAAAACAATGAGGGAAGAGGGGCAACGGGAAGAGGATTCCAAATCTTGTTGTTCGAGCGAAGAAACTATTAGAGCGAAAAGCCTTCCGGCATTTAGAGACCTCTACAGTAAAGGTGCGCGATTTTGTTGCTAAGCAGGCTTGCTGGGAGTATGTACGTCGAGGAGGTACAAGTGCAATGATTGTATCAGAGCCCATTCCATTAAAATATTTGTAAAATAGGCACAGGGATGCAACATTGCGGTGATGGGACAGGGGTTGGAGGTAGGTGACAATGCAGCACCTATTAGCTTTGGAGACTCTTCTTTGGATTGTCCAAGAGGAAGAAACTAGCGGTAGATGCACCAGCTCAGATGTGGCAACAATACTATATGCATGGACGAATGATGGCTTTGTAGAGTTACAGGATACTCTTCGGTATGAGTAATCTTTTTGCATGATAGACGGAACTCACCCTTTACATCAGAGTTTGGTTTTGTTACTAATAAAAATCCTAAGAGTTATGAAAAAGACTATGATTAACTGACAATTTTATGATTGAGATTATACGTTACGACTGAGAAAAAAATATGATTGAGAAACCAGATGCATTTTGTTGAATATATTTCTAACTTAAAATCTATACGGTATTTCGAACGGAACTCTTTATTTAATCAACAAAATAGGTTGCTCTAATTCCGTCAGCCATGACTGGGCAGAAATCTTAAGTAATACTTAATTGTATTTTTAGTTATCGCTGTACTGTCTTAAATGTGTACTTTCACTAGTGATTACTATATATATACATATATATATATATATATATATATATATGTGTGTGTATAGATGGATAGATAAATCGATCTATATGTGACTGTGTAAAAAAGGCTGACAGATAACTACATTCCAAGGTCAATACATTTATTTTTCATGCAAAACAGGTTACTCTTATTCCGTCAGCCATGACTAGGTAGAAATCTTAAGTAATACTTAATTGTATTCTTAGTTATCGCTGTACTGTCTTAAATGTGTACTTTCACTAGTGATTATATATATATATATATATATATATATATATATGTATATACATAGATGGATAGATAGATAGATAGATAGATAGATAGATCTATATGTGGATGTGTTTGTGAGTGTGTAAAAAAGGATAACAGTATAACGACATTCCAAGGTCAAAACATTTATTTTTCATGCAAAACAGCTCCTCCAGCATGTTAAAATTTCGGTGCATTTTCTACAGATCCGTTTCGTTATGCAGAAACAAACATGTATTATTATGTCAATACCGTATCTTTTTTGTCACTTGTTATGTTCCCATAGATACGAAATAATTTCTACTTGAGTATCTATAAACTTAATTAAAATATATTAATTCATTTGACAGACAATTATGCTTTATATATATATATATATATATATATATATATATATATATATATATATATATATATATATATATACCTTATTAGCATTTACCAAAAAATCTTACCGTATGGGGAAAACACAAAGAATTAGTTTTGTATTTTAACCGATCTAAACCATTTTAAGATATAACCGTAGTTAACCAATTGCAGAAAATAAATATTAGATAAATAAAGTAATACTACTACTACTACTACTACTACTACTACTACTACTACTACTAATAATAATAATAATAATAATAAGTAAGTAGTTTATAGGAATTATTTTTCAAATTTTGTCAAAACACTTTAATTCATACGTTGAATAAAAACTGTCTAGCTTCACAACATGTACAAAGATAGCTGCCGGAACAAACATGCCATGGTAAGTCTTCTATGAACATCTTTCTTACATTATTATATTGTCACGCATTTTTGTTCTATCTAAGCAAAGAATTTCATATACTTTTTGAAGACTTCATGCACGAAAAGAGACTGTATTAACATAGTAATAACCGTTTGTTTCAACATAACAAAATTGACCTGTAAAAATGTACCGAGATTTTAACATGCGTTAACAGGAGGTTGGCAGCCTTGGTCGCAAAGGTTAGAATTAGCTGCAAAGTTCTTGGCAAGTGTTTGGCTTTGTCTGATTCTGACGAGATTACCTCAGGTCCATTTATGAGAGTTGGGATAGAGCACACGCTTCTGTTCAGGATTCTGTTTGCTATTTGCCAAAACTGGTGGGAACCAAGCCGCTGCTCAGCTACTTTGGACTTGACGGACTGAGGATACAACTCTCTTGCGTTCTTTATTACTTTTTTACAGTGGTTGCTGGCAGTTCTGAAAGCGGCTTTAGTCTCAGTACATTTATTACGTTGGAAGCAACGGAAAAAGTGATTTCTATGCGCAATGGCAGCAGCACATTCCGGAGAGAACCACGGCTGGCTGTTAGGTTTTTGCTGGAATTTTTTCGAGGGTATGAAACAGTCTATTTTTCCCCATTATTAAATTTAATACGATTAAAAAAATATGAGTTTGAACGTGTCCTACCAGAAAAACATTAGTTTTACAATTTAGTTAAGCTTCGTCTAGAATGAGTTAATCTTGTCAGTTGCTAAGCCATTTGAAAACCACTTCAAACCATCAATATCTTCTTAGTCGGTTCTCGTTAAAGTCTGCTATTTACAATGAAGATGAAGTAATATTGAATCAAATATCAACTCGGGCAAATGTGATTACAGAACTTTTCTCTTCTTTCTCGTCTGTCGCTGTAGATAATATCTAGACTTGCGACAATTGAAGTGTCTCTGTAGGACACGCAATTTGCCACTGGCTTGCTATTTGCTTTGTCCCACAGAGGGCATGATTTTTTTTTATTAGACAATCGTCTTTCTTTTCTTATTACTACTCTGAAAAGGATGAAACACGCAGGGAACGTCTCCTCTCCTTCGTTCGCATGTTTACTTCTGAAATATCGACAGAGGTTTAGAGGGGAATTGCATTGGCTTATTGTTCAAAGGTTGGTCCTTGGCTTAGAAATAGTTGATTAGATTTGGGAGGAAGAGAGAAAATATGTCCATTTTTATTATTATTATTATTATTATTATTATTATTATTATTATTATTATTATTATACGTTTCATATTGCAAGATTTTACGATTTGGGAGATTCGAATGTAATGAGATACGCATTATGATAATCTTTCTTATCTCAATTTACCTTTTATATATACACATATATATGCATGCGTGTATATATATATATATATATATATATATATATATATATATATGTACGTATGTATATATATATACTATATATATATAGTATATATATGCATATATAGCATATATATGTAAATGTATGTATAAATATGTATATATTTGTACATAATTATGCATATATGTATATGTAGATATATGTATACATGTATGTATATATGTACACACATATATATACATATATGTGTATGTATCTGTATATATGTGTTCGTGTATGTATATAGCTTCCTGGGATGAAATACATCGAACATTTATGCTTTTATTTTTCTACTTCCTTTTGCAAAACTTAATTATATTCTGCAAAACCGAAACCAAAAACAACAACCCACCTTTCCCCCATTTTCCTTCTTCTCATTTCTTTTTTCTCGTTGTACCCCTTTCTTCCTGATTGGTTTCCTAACTTAATATGTACCAAACATTAACATTGTCACCCTTTTCCCCTCTCCCATTGGAAAACTCATTCATGCTCAACAGGACAGAGAACAAAAACGATAAAATCCACTACAAAACAACCGAACCAAACACTACAAATTAGCGAGCGAAGATACAAAAAGCTTGAAGAATAAAATATTTCTACTAAATAACTGAATGCGACATAAATACTATTTTCAAAATGGACTGGATTCGGCATTAATTAATCCGAAAAGGGTTGATATGCTGAAAAATAATCAAACCAAATTCTACAAATATTTGAAGATATAAGGAACTTGAAGCTTTAAATCAGTTTCCAAAATAACTGAATTCGGCATTAAATAAAAAAAAAGGGTTGATATGCCGTAAAACAAGCAAACCAAACCTATATGTATATATGTACATATATATATACGAATATATATATATATATATGCATGTATATTTAGTCGAAATGGTAATTAATAAAAGTCTGAGGAAGCTACAGACGGCCAAAAAACGGCCGGTTAGCTGAAACAATAATGTAACTTAACAGAAAGATACGGTAATAAAAAATAAAACGTATATATATGTATATATATATATATATATATATATATTTATATGTGTGTAAATATGTATATATATGTGAACATATATGCATATATGTGCGTATATATGCATTTATGTGTATATATATATATGTAAATATATGTATATATGCATGTAATATATACAAATTTGAATATGTTTATATTTGTTTACATATATATATATATATATGTACATATACATATGCATACATCAATATACTATGTATATATGTATGGTATGTATATATATATATATATGTACATGTATAACTATATATATAAGTATTTGTGTGTGTGTGTGTTGTTAATAAGCAGAATAATGATACTAGACTAGCCAAAAAAGAATTTCAAGGTACTGACTCAAAAAGAAAAGGAAAAATAATCGAACATTACAATGGAAAAACTTCTAAAGATTATATCTGTAGAATAATTTTCAAACGTTAAACATTACCTTTTCTCATATGATATTTTTTCTTAATACAAAATAAAGACATTGGCTCCAACAATAAAGTAAGTCGAAGAATAATATAATGATAATGAAGAAAACCAAATGGGATCTATATAAATTAATGTTCCAACTAAAATCCAATTATTTTTATATTATCAATGCATTTTCCACTATACTATATACGTACCTGACCCCAGAAAGGGGGATATTAATTCAACAAACAATAGCTTTGCACCACTTTTATGCCCGCTTTAAAAGATTAAAATCAAAATATGATATTAAACCTAATCTCTAGAATCCTTATTCCAATTCTGATCAAAATTTATTACATGACTTTTATTCTAGAAATATTTTAAAGTTTAAAGCTGACACTAAATGGATCTTAAGAAAAAAATTTAGATTCAGGAAACCTTGCTTAATGATTAATGAGTATGGATCAAATTTATCAAATTTAATGCAAATCTGAAATATTGAACATTTTCAAATAAACGTTGCCTCATGTATCATCCTCCTAAAATCCATTTAAAATAAATTAAAATTTGACGAATATTTATTAATTAAGATCTAATACCTATCGTTAAAATTTAAAAAATATTAAAAGTATATGAATTCTCACGAAGTGCAATCACCTCTTTTTAACCCCCTTTGCATGAAACTAAATTAATCTGAATATAGCCCACATTGTAGTCACTTACATCTTATAGCTGCGCTGCAGAAACATAATGATCGGTTTATTAGTTTAGAAGTGAAGAATGTACACGGAAATATATAAACATAAACACATACCTAAAAAAAAAAAAGACTCATGCATGCCAAGCAATCTCTTGAAGGTTATGTAGGTCACCGACAGAATTGTTAATAAAATTCACAATACTGTACAAACTGTATTAGTCAGATCTTGTTGACTCTCTAGATTTCTACATTTTTTTCTTTTACACTAAAAACCCTAGTTTTCATCTTGCCTTTTTAACGGTACGGTGAGACTAGAATTCAGTATCAGAAAAAATTGAATTAACTTTTGTCTTTTTTCTCTTTTTTTTTTTTTTTTGTAAAACGTTCTAGGGAAGAACTTAAAATTAAAGGCGACAGCATTTCACCTTTTATAATTATACAGTTTCCTGCGGTAAATCTGTTTATGTGAATGCTAAGACTACGATCTCCTGAACTTAATTAATATCAGTAGGAATTCAGATTGCATTTTTTATATAAAATACTCAAATATTCTTTAAACTATATATATATATATATATATATATATATATATATATATATATATATATATATATCTTTAGATTATATATATATATTTTTAGACTATATAAATATCTTTAAACTATATATATCTATATATTTTAGACTATATATATGGATATGTATATATATCTTTAGACTATATATATATATATATATATATATATATATACCTTTAAACGTATATATATATATTTTTAGACATATATATATATATATATATATCTTTAGGCATATATATATATATATGTGTGTGTGTGTGTGTGTGTGTGTGTGTGTGTGTGTGTGTGTGTGTGTGTGTGTGTGAGGGGTGTTAGGGTATGTGTTCCTTGATAGAAGCGCTGGTTCAGCTTGAATAAAATAAATACATATTAGATATATTTGAAGCCAAAACAAAGATGAAGTGTGTCTTTGAAATATATTTATAAATTTCAATATAAATTTTAAACAAAATAAATATATGTTTATTTTGTAATAATGCGTTGTTTTGGCTTCAAACGTGTCTAATATGTATTTATTTTATTCAAACTCAACCAGCGCTTCTATCAAGGAACAAAAACTCTAACGTGAATTCCGTGTGACCAACGCACCGTCGTGACATTTGAAAAGACTTCGGCAAAAACAACAAACGGACTTCTACTGATTCTAACAACAAAATGGCAAAAAAAAAGGAAAAGAAAGAAAGACATACTGATGATGAAGTGTATCTTCGTAATATATTCATAAATTTCAATATAAATTTCAAACAAAATAAATATCTGTTTATTTTGTAATAATGCGTTGTTTTGACTTCAAACGTATCTAAAGCGTATTTATTATACATATATATATATATATATATATATATGTATGCATGTATATATATATATATATATATATATATATTCGAAATCGTAGGACTGCCTGAGAGAGAGAGAGGGAGGGACGGAGGGAGGGAGAGAGAGATTTTCTCCCTTTATGGTAGAGTTCTTATAAGGAAATCGCTATTATGCGTCATTATGCGGGTCATTATGCGTTTGATAAAAACTGATTAGAGCTCTCAGACTCGCTGAAAAGATGTTTTCGTTTGTTGAAATTTAGATTTCGTTTACATTGGGTAATTGCTATATGGTAACACGGGGGTAGAGACTTAGACTGTCAGTTCGACAGTTGAATTTCGATCCTGGCTTGAAGCATTTGCTTGTTTATCCATACTGATGAGGTGTAAACAGCGAAACAACACTGTCTATGGATTACTTTATGTATATATATACTTGTATTTCAGCCCGGCGTTGCCCGGGTGTTTGGATGTGTATGTTGAGCAAAATAAAAAAAGTGGTAGTAGGAAGGCAGGCTCAGACCCGTACCGCGAAGGAGGAACAGTACGGAGAAAAACTTGACGTCTTTGATGTTACGACCACCGCCAAACCGGAAAGTGACTTATGTGTAAATTAAGGCTAGACAATAGAAAGAAGATGATGACTGTACACAATATCTGCGAAAAAAACAACTCTTCCCCTGTAGAAAAGTGTCCAGTTGAAGGTGAAGATATTAATGATTTTAGCCAATTTTTCAATATTTGTCGTCTGAACAATTGAACTTCAAAGCGATACTGATTGGTAAAATCCGTCGCCTCTGTCGAAAGTTTTAGGCAGACATGCAAACATACATACATACATACATACATTTATATATTGGTAACTAAAAATTTTCGACCCAAATCGATTAAAATCTTGCCCTATCTCTGAATACCTTTATGTAAAATTTCAAATGTTTAGACCAGAAATTGTTTGAGTAATTTGGTAGAGACCGTAGAGGTCAATTTTTTTAATTGACCTTTATTATGACACCTTAACAATTATTGTTTTGGGCTCAAATCAAGTTATTAAATTAGATCCATGTCCAAGGAACCTATATCTAAATTTCAAGTGTTCTGACCCAAAATTGTCGGAGAAGTTTGGTATAGTTCTTAAAGGTCAAATCGTTGAACTTTGACCCCTTAACAACCAAATTTCTGGTTGGATACGGATTACAAAGATTTTCCCAAATCTCAGTAACCTGTATAGTAAATTTCGAGTCTGTAGACTTTAAATTGACAGAGTTATTGCGTAGGGAAATGTACACATACACACAGACACACGCAAACACAGACACATTCACTTTTTATATATATAATAGATAGAGTAAACAAAAATATATATGTATACATAAATATATATGGAAACAATTTTTTGTTTACTGGAAAGATTTTACGCAAATATTATGCCAGTATAAATCATGTAGAATATCTGCATGAATATAATTACACGTAATAGTTAACTAAAGACGATCATCCCATAAGAAAACCGAAAAAACTAATAGGGAATTAATTAAAATGAATGTTTAAAAGAATATGCAAACCTTTTGCTATTGAATGCAATTGCACAACCTATATATAAGAAAATTGTATTTTCTTTTTAAAAAATAGAAAGGAGGCTTGCCTTTTTTTCTGTTGTTCTAGGCCTTCGGGTCGGGATCAAAGTGTAGTATTTGTTCCGGCAGATACTGCAAGCAAAGACCATATGTGGGGGTAACCCCACAGATAAAACCTTGGTCAATGTAGGGGCAACCCTTCATACCAATTATCACTATCCAGCTCCCCTACTCACCGGGGAGTTGGTCCCCATTTCCTCTTCACTCCTCACATTAAAAATCGACCTTGTGCCTAATTTGCTCGGTGGGGGAGCAAATAAATATCACCTTGGTCAATGTAGGGGAAAACCTTCATACCAATTGTCACTATCCAGCTCCCCTACTCCCCGGGGAGTTGGTCCCCATTTCCTCTTCACTCCTCACATTAAAAATCGGCCTTGTGCCTAATTTTCTCGGTGGGGGAGCAAATAAATACCCTGTTGTTATTGGCCTTCGGGCCAGAATCAAAGTGTAGTATCTTTCTGCAGATGCTGCACTTAAGGTAATTTGTCCCGGTCAGTGGAGGGGAAACCCTCTATACTGGGACAATTACTATTTTGGGACCCAACCAGAGTACCTCTTTTGCCTTTTTTTCAGGGAGCTGGTTTAACCCCATATTAAAAACGATCTCGTGTCACAGTTTGCTTTGGTGGGAAAGCAAATAAATACTAATAGAAAAGCGGGGTTTTAATATGAATATCAATACATACAAAAAAAAACGAATTTATAGGAGGATATATATATATATATATATATATATATATATATATATATATAAAGCAATCCACTATATATGTGTGTGTGTGTGTGTGTGTGTGTGTGTGCGTGTGTGTGAAGTAGGCATACACTTATTTTGGAGTTTATTTTCAAACATTTTTATATTTAACTGGCTTTGCAAACTCATTGTTTTTTTCTAATTCAAATAATATCACCCAAGCTCTATGGATGACCCAATAGGGAACATTTATTCTTATATTTATACACTTGTTTCCTCACTTTTTCTGTATCTGTATTTCTTGTGTTAATGTGAATTTGATCATTTTACACTGAATTTTACATTTTTTATTTATTTTTTGAAATTCAAAATGCAAAAGCATAAAGTAAAAAAAAAAATCTGTTCGATCAAGTTCGTTTGTCATTATATGTGTTTGTTTATGTGTGTACAGCCTAGCGTCCACATCACCTGACCAACCATGGCCAAACTTGGTCAAAATATCGGCGGTTTTGTAAATTGAGTGTGGTTTAATTTAGGTGATATCTCGATTAAAGTTCAATTCTAATATAATGGGGAAACGTGAAAGTCACACTTAGGACCGTAACTTTGGTTCTTTTCATGAGAGAGACTCACTATATGACCCATATAATAGCTAATGATGTTGCACATCTTATATAACCTTTGCTTTGAACATTAATCATGATTTTTAAAATTCCGGCCCGGTCGAAATTTTGAAGTTCAAATTCCGAAATTTCCAAATTTCATACACGGTTCAGACAGTGACCATCATACAAAATTTTAGTCTTATTAGATTAAATAGTTTTTGAATTACCAATGTTTTCACGACATAAATTCGCGGAAATACTTCATTCAATATGAAGAAGTTAGATTCAGATAAGACTTTGAGCTATCCTTATGTTGTCACGTGGAGATGTGCAGTGTCCCGATCGGCTTATTTTCTTGTTCATTATAGAATGCTTTCAGATTCATGTCACAGTCTGTCCTAATCTGATTTGTGACGGCAGATAATTTGTTACAAAGCGACTTGATAGTCGTGTCACAGATTGTCCCTTTTGATTAGTTACACCATTAGTTTAACGATTTCCCTTTTCCAAGAATGCGCCATTGTTCAGCCTGAAGCTGTTTGAAACAGAGTATCAGCTGAAATCTTTCAGAACAGTACTTATTCGATCCGATTCGCTTGCATATTCCTATACGTTTCCAACCTCTGCAATGTTTCAATCGATTTCGGTGTGGGTGCATTCAAAAGTGTCACAGACCTACTAGAGAATTAAATGCACACGAACAAAAAAAAATTGAGGATATTGTCAAAGGCATTTTGCATAATGGCATATTGAAGAGTTAAACATTTTAGGAAATAATTTTTTGACAGATTTTCTTTTAGGAATAAGAAAAAACTTACTTAATATGAACATATATGGTTTTTATATTTTTCAAGCTATTATTTATCATCGTTTAACGTGTGTTTTACATGCAGACATTGATTTACAAACTAACCTATCTCAGACCAGATCTTTATTCATCCCACTTTTCCCAGGTCCATTTTTGTCACTTCCACTGTTCTACATCTATAAATCAAAGAACTCTCATTAACATGGCTATACCATTGAAGTCTCCTTTTCTGCACACATTTTCTTATTGTCCAGCGTTAATCTTTCCCCGAGTTCATCAGAATTAAGTCTGCCTTAAGGACTCACATTACAAATATTAGTGACCGGACGATTCCAACATTTTTCCCGATTCAGATACAATTCCTGATTTTGTACTAAATTCTCAGTTCCGATACAATTACCGATTCCGATTCTTTATAAATCTCTAAATATTTAACTATAAAATGATTATTTTGCCCCGATAGCCCTGAAAAACGCACCTTAAACGTGCAAATACTTTCTCAAACGTTTCTCACACACTTGTAAGGGGATGATCTATAGATTTTAGTTTTATTGGTAGTAAAAGTTTTGGTTTCGATCTCAGCTGAAGTTGTCTTTTTGTTTTGTTTTTTTTTGTTTTTTTTTACTTACAAGAAGTGAACTGTTTAGAAAAAAACATAATACTCGCATGCACATATCTCAGTTTATTTCCGTTTTTTCTTATTTCATTTTTTTTAAGGAATTAAGCGTTACGTTAAAATCTGGCAACTTCAGGTACATCTGCTAGTATATATATATATATATATATATATATATATATATATATTTATATATATATATATGTATATATATATGCGTGTGTGTGTTTGTGTGTGTGTGTGTGTGTGTATATATATAGCTACCGTTAAAGGTGCCTTACTTTGTTTACGGCATATCAACTCTTTTTCCTTACAACTAATGTGATTTCACAACGATGGTCTTCTTCATGTATTGAACAGTTATATAATAATTTAATCAACTGTATATAGTTTCATACTAATAAAATCTTCATTATAAATATGTGTGCGTGTTACATACCTTAGTCCGCTGTCTTTTCTTTTCTCTTTTAATGTCGACTGACGCCGCTGTTTCATTTCGTCTGTTTTTCATTGTAGCATTGATTCTTCTCTTCAAAGAAATCTTTCATAACACACAATAATGAAAACGCTGAGTCTTGTGAGTTTTTGATACAGTTTCATCTTGGGGGGGTCACTGGCTACACTCTAAAACACGTATGTGTTCCTCTCGTTCCCCAGGACAAAGAAAAAAAACTGCAAAAACTCTTTTTCAATCTTTCTCAGAAACGTGACTTCATCAAACTCTCGCCAATTCTCATTCTCACGAACCAAAGCCCCACTTCAGGTGTCTGCCTCTATTAACCTTTTTACCGTGACTCCATAAACTCTTCCTGTTACATCAGCCATCTGCGACAGGTTGTGAAGTTAGTGACTTCTTAAACTGGAATGCAGCCCGTTTCTAAATCAATATACTAGCTAAAATTGCTAGTCTGCTAACGTAGGACTTCATTATATAACATATGTTAACTTGAATGTTGTTCAAGTGTTCTGCAAATTTCCTCCAGAAACATGTGTAAAATTATTTTACTCCAAATGTTTTGTTTTGTTATATATTTTGATAGATAAAAATGAAAAAGGTTACCTATGAATGGGCTAGAATTCAGGCTAAGTTGCCATTTTGAATATCATCTTAGATGCTCTGTCATATATTCCAGAATCCTGAACAAGCAGACTCAAACGAATACAAGCGAAACTGAGTGAGCATCACTTATTTATTTTACGCGTCTAGTGTAGTACGACAAACTTGTTTAAAAGATGTTCGTAGCAGCCATTTTATCTTGATGATTTGTAATAACGATGAACTGAGTTGATATAAGTTGTACTTTTTGAAAATATACGGTTTTTCTATAGTTATTTATAGGGGGAAATGCTATAGCTATTTTAAATGGGGATATTCTTAAATTACTGGTTGAATGGTAAAATTATCGCTTTGGGGAAGTAAAAATTCAGTGAAGCATTTTAAAGGGCTGAATTCTCAATAGATTAAAACCTTTTTCAAGAGAGTACAAATTCTCAACTCAATTCAAAAATGCAGCGAATATATATATATATATATATATATATATATATATATATATATATATATATATATAGAGAGAGAGAGAGAGAGAGAGAGAGGGAGAGAGAGATGTTATTTGTTTTTGTTTTGCGATACTTTTTAAATGAATTCAATTATATATACGAAAGTGCATTTTACCTAAATGCTAGTTGGGAATGATTTTCCCTTTAACCAATTTTGGTACCCCCAATTATTTTTAAAATATAATTATGCGCTGACACGCGTTTTGTCCTCCACAACCCATCAGACTGGCTGAATTTGACCCCTACCACTAGGCTATTTCACACGAATGTATCGACGACGAAACACTTGTCAGTGCATAATTAGCCGCCGATTTCCGTAATGGTTAGGAGCTTTCACTGTCGTACAGTCGGTCGGGTTTCAATCCTGGCTTGAGGTAGTTGTCTGTCTAGCCGCATTGATGATGGCGAAACAGTACTTATGTGGATGACTATATATATATATATATATATATATATATATATATATATGTGTGCGTGTGTATGTGTGTGTGTGTGTGTGTGCAATGTACATACGAAAAAATTGTCAGCTAAACTCTTTATGAATCTTGTTTGACAGAATATATATATATATATAAACATGCATGTCAGTGAATATAAAAAATATATATCTATGTGTGTGTGTGTGTGTGTGTGTGTGTGTGTGTGTGTGTGTGTGTGTGTGTGTGTGTGTGTGTGTGTGTCCCTGATATTAAATCACGGCAATGACAAAAGTTCTTTGGTTGGAAATAACACAATAATTCCCCTGATATTTTTGCCAATCCTCTTTTTATAGGCTTCCAATTGATTCCTCTTGATAACACCCAATCTTCTCATCCATTTGCATTTTCTTTTTCTGATATGGGCGCAAATGTACACATATCATTCCAAACCGTGAACGAAAATTCTGTATAAACCTCTGACAGGTCGTAAGAAAGAGGCTATCCTCTCTCTCTCTCTCTCTCTCTCTCTCTCTCTCTCTCTCTCTCTCTCTCTCTCTCTCCCTTACTTCATCCTTACCCATTGAATGCTACAGTTCGTGCAAAAAAATAAAGCAGGCTTACATTAAGTAGCAAGTCAGATATATGTAATGATGGAATGGGTAGAAAAATAGCAGATCAGCAGGCAAAGGAGTAGAATAAATATAAACCAGTATAGGATAAATGAAGCATCTCCGAGGCTCAAAGTAATACTCTATTTTGAAAAGCTCTCATTAAACAGAAATGCGTCATGTATATATATATATATATATATATATATATATATATATATATATATATATATATATATATATATATATAAAACTACTTCATAAAGTTAATATACGAAAGTATAGATTTATGCGTAAACTTTAAGTATTTACTTCAAAAGTGCTCAATACGTAGGTAGAGCTAGTTAGTAATTTATAAAATATATATGGCGATTAAGCTACACTGAATATTCGGCGTTTCATCCACTCTAACGACGTAAACGCCGAATATTCAGTGTAGCTTAATCGCCATATATATATATATATATATATATATATATATATATATATGTATATATACATACATCTTATATATATATACATCTTACATATATATATGTATATACACACCTTATATATATATATATATATATACATCTTATATATATATATATATATATATCTTATATATATATATGTTATATATATATATATATATATATATATATATAATATCGATGATTACAAATATATTTCAAGCCCCACCCCCATCTTTGGGTAGAGCACTGTCATAAATAATCTCACCCGCTACTTAATTGGCTGAAAAAATGTAAAGCTCGCCGTTTGATTACAAACAAGCGGTTTCAACACTGTAAGTGGTGGACGGATGTTTGTTTAAATAAACATTCGGACAGGTTATTTGCGGGCATCGCTTCCGTGGTCGAGTGGGAGAACTACCGACTGCAAACACGACGGTTCTAGGTTCAATCCTTGGCTTGGGAGAGGTGCTAGTCTAGCGGCACTGATGAGTTGTGATACAACGAAACAGGACTGTATGTTGATGACTACAAAAAAAAATTATATATATGTGTATATATATATATATGATGTACCTGTCGTTGCCCGGTATTAAACGTGCCGTTAAATTGTTTTTAAAATAACGAAGTGAAAAAAAAAACGGAAAACAACTGAAACATGTGCATGAGATTATTATGAGTTTTCTAAACATTTGACTTTTTGTAAGTAAAAATAAAAAATACTTGAGCTAAGATCGAAACCAAAACCAAAAGACAGTGAATAAGTACGATAACCATTAAGTCAGCTTGACACGTCTTTAAAAAAGCGTTTTCAAACCTACTTATTCTTAACATAATGTGAACGAATCTCGCAAGCGTAGTTGTGAAACGGTTGACCAAGAGATAAAAATCCGATGCTCCCCTAAGTACTAAATGTTCGATTTTAACCCGGTAATAGCCATTTTTTCCGGATGACAATCGATTAAAAAGTTTTTGATATGTCTTAATATACTATATACCAAATTTCAATTCTACAGAGTAAAAATCGTTAGGTATATATGTTGAGAAGTATCCTCACACCTACATTTACCTTTTATAGGTGTATAGATATATAGATAAATAAAAGGAATTTGTTTGCGTTTGAGTGAGTTCCTTTCCTATGGATTCCGAAACAACTGGACCAATTTGTTTTAAATCTCGCACAAATGGCTTTCTTTTATGTAGGAGTGTTATTAGATAGGTTTTGTATCGGAATGCCTTTGATAAGTATCAATAATCGAAAAAAATTTGATTATAGAAGGAACAGTCCGATTTAGATCAAACTTAACTCCTTATACAGCGTGCAAGCGTCACAAGCGCATTTTAGATGTGTTTTCACCACACAAACAGAAGAACCCGAACCCGACTTATAAAACCAATAGTTGATTCTTTGATAACAGAGAGGCGCGTTCGAAATGAATATGTCTGTGTAGATATCAACTGACCCATGATACTTAATTTTTGCTTTTAACACTTTGATTCATGTCATTATATAAACATAATATTCTAAAATAATAGCTTCTCTACAGTGCAATGAGGACTACAATTATTGTGAACTAAGCCACTGAAAGTAGGTATATAAATCTTCCCTCCGGTACACCACGATGGGTCCTCGACTAGAATAGGCAATAAATCGATTTGACTAAAAAAGATGTGCAATATAATCGATTTTAATGACAATATAAGTATTGGAAGTGTGGAACATTCATTGATTCTCATTCAATCTCCAGCAACACTGGATATCTCTGTTTGTGTGTGTATATATATATATATATATATATATATATATATATATATATGTGTGTGTGTGTGTGTGTGTGTGTGTGTGTGTGTGTGTGTGTGTGTGTGTGTGCATGCATATTGGTAAGGCCACAGTGGAAACAACCAAACAAAAAACCTTAGCAAAATTCAGCTCAAAGCAGCAAAACTGAAGCTGGCCTGCCAGGACACTATATATATATATATAGTAAGTTATAAAATGTATATGGCGATTAAGCTACACTGAATATTCATAAACATAAAAAAAACACTAACCTAGATTTAAAACAGATCAAGAAGCTAAATATCCAGGTTAAATAGAGCACACACAAAGGAACAGGTCAACCAGAGGTCAAATAGGCCTTTGTCCGATAAATGCATTCTCATTAGCTGATAGGATGGGCGCGGTGGATACTAGAAAGCTGATTGGCTAACTAAAATTTCAATAGAAGATGAGCATATAAAAACGACAAACAACCACAGAATTCGCGCATAAGCCTGAAGAATCCTAGAGTGAATGAAACACGGAATATTTAGTGTAGCTTAATCGCCATATACATTTTATAACTTACTAACTAGCTCTACCTACGGATTGAGCATTTTCAAGTAAATACTTAAAGTTTACACATAAATCTATACTTTTGCATATTAATTTTATGTGAGTAAATTAAGTAGTTATATATATATATATATATATATATATATATATATATATATATATATATATACAAATGAAAATAGGGCACGATTATTAATATCGCCAGTATAAAATAATCCTTATACACTGTGAAATTTACTTTACGTATGAAAACCAAAGAGGAGAGATATAACATGAGAAATGCCACGTCAGTGCTACAAATAACTTTATATATATGGAGAGAATATATATATATATATATATATATATATATATATATATATATATATATATAAGTAGATTGTAGTTTGCTTGAAGTATTGTTGAAGAAAATTATAAGGTAAAATTAAAAGACAAGAACAATGCGAGATTTTTTTTATATAGAGCAAAATTAAATGAAAACAAAAGAAATACATTTCTTTTTTTTTGTTCTTTGTTTTTTCTTTTTCACACAAATTTTAACTCTAAACAACAGTCTATTTTTCCTCTGTTGTATTCAATGGTGTTATAAATCTCAATATATTTCAGACCTATTAGTCCTTTTTCAAGAGAAGACAGCGAAAAAGGACTAATAGGTCTGAAATATATTGAGATTTATAACACCATTGAATACAACAGGGGGAAAAAAATTACTGTTGTTTAGAGTTAAAATTTGTGTGAAAAAGAAAAAACAAAGAACAAAAAAAAAAGAAATGTATTTCTTTTGTTTTCATTTAATTTTGCTCTATATAAAAAAATCTCGCATTGTTCTTGGCTTTTAATTTTACCTTATAATTTTCTTCAACAATGCTTCAAGCAAACTACAATCTACTTATATATATATATATATATATGTATGTATATATATATATATATATATATATATATTATATATATTTCATAAATTCAATGTCGGTGTGTAGACATATTTGCATGATGTTTGTATGTTTTCTATATGAAAAAAGTTTAGAGAATCTACATAAAAAGTAAGAGTCTACGCATATATACCACTTACTGTGTAAGACAATGGAAGTGTTCTCAAATATCGAAGTTAACTCCTAAGGAAGCTATAAAAGTATTAATCACATTAAAACTTAAATGATGTATCTCTCGGATTTTTAAAATAGAATTTAAACTATACTTATTTACAAATTTTTCTAAGATTTCAGCATTAGAAGTTGAAATAGGATACAAAGGCAATAAAAATAACTATAAAAGTAATATGATGTTATGATAAATAATTTAATAAAATTTTTTGGGACAAAGAAAATGGAATTGGCCTAAAATATCTAAGTTATCCTCTATCTGGCTAATATATATGTGCTCATACTTCTAAGTGATCCATGCAGACAGAATCCCGTTAAAACTTCAAATATATATATATATATATATATATATATATAACTACTTCATTTACTCACATAAATTTAATATACGAAAGTATAGATTTATGCGTAAACTTTAAGTATTTACTTCAAAAGTGCTCAATACGTAGGTAGAGCTAGTTAGTAATTTATAAAATATATATTTTATAAATTACTATATATATATATATATATATATATATATATATATATATATATATAGCAAAAATGGTAATTAGTAAAAACCTGAAGAAAGTGCTAAATACTATTGCAGAGCAAAGATGTGTTTTATTTTTTATTACCATTTTATCTTATTTTATATGTTTAGTTACACATTTTTCGGTTACCGAATCGTATTTTTCTGTAAAGTCTGACGAAGTTACTGGATCGTTAATACGATTCGGTAACTAAACATATAAAACGGTAATAAAAAATAAAACACACACACCCACACATATATATATGTATGTATATATATATATATATATATATATATATATATATATATATGATTTTAATGAAATTATATATATATATATATATATATATATATACATATATACATGATTTTAATGAAATTCAAACTATATATATAAAACATTAATTCAAAGAGTTTTCTTATATTTCAGCCTTTTCCATTAAGATTTGAAATGGGAAGAAAAGGGCAGTAAAACAGAAACAACATAAAAAAACATGGCGTTATTTGCATAGTGAAAACGTATAATAATAGTGAACCGCATTCAATCCTGAAGAACATTGGGTTTTCCTGCTAGTCCATATATCGCTTTGATAAGCGACTTAAATTGTTAACTGGAAGTTTCGTAAGAGTTTTCGTGAGTAAACTGAAACCATGGATACGACGAAGCAGAATTGAAAAAAATATTTGGAAATAATTGTTCTGGAAGCAGTTGAGAAAAATAATAATAATAATAATAATAATAAACTTGCACAGCAGTGGCTCTGGCTAGAGGCTAAATAATGCAGCAGACGTTTCCTCATCTGAAATGAATAATGCATCTCTATGTTGCCTCTTAAGTGTTTTATTAAACAAACAAAAACATATATAAACAAAAATCTGAAATTGTAAACTTCACCAAATCTTTTAAATATTCTAATAACATGCTGAAATTAACATAAGTTTCCGAATGTAATTACGAATAGAAAAAGAAGGAATAAAAAATGAACAGTCATTCAAGGATCGTTTTAATGGAATAGTGGTTGATAATTTTGAAACACAAAAAAAAAAAATTGAAAAGAAAATTATGAATGTGATATTCAAATTAAATCCTTTCTCTCATTGCTAAAAAAGAAAACAGAATATGTAGTTATGATTGAATTATTTATTAAAATTGGAGACTTGGTTAAAATAAATTTCATAATACAATACAATTTACGGAGAATTAGAAAGTGGACTTCTAGTTTACTGCCGGCACTCTCGTGACTGTTGCTTTCCTAATTTTGTCCTTTTGTCCTCACATTCCACAGGAAATGTTTCTGACAAGGGGAGAAGAATTGCTGATTTTAGGGTCTGAATCTCCCCATTAAACTTTATGATTGGCTAGTTTCTGGCTTTGAAGTAGAATTGTTTTTTAGCTCCTTACATCATGTGGCTTTATGCCTTGTCTGGAAAGATTTCCTTAAAAAGTCAATTTATTTTTCCCCTATTTAAGAGTAGGTTGATTTGGATGGTGTCTTTAAAATAAAGAGATTGAATTACGCCAGCTATTGGCAGTAAGAGCATAAGGTAAAAAAAAAACAATCTAACACACTCCATTCTCTCTTTTGATGAGAAACATTAGCCTTCGAAATACCTAGGCTTAAAGAACATTTATACCCACCCTACTCATATATTTCCCTTAATGAATTGATGATTTAGTCTATATGCACTAGTATAGAATTTGTATTGTCAATTTTTATTTCTACACACACACACACACACACGCACACACACACACACACACATATATATATATATATATATATATATATAATTATTATTTACTATAATAATTATTAAATACCTACAGACACTAATGTTTCGGGAATCATGATTACCGTCGGTCGGGAGATTCGAATCCAGCAACGAAGTTATCTCTGACTCCATTAGCAAGGACCAAATACCCACGGCCACCAGCAATCGCAAGAAATATCGTTTAAATTTAAACATTTATTTTTAAATGTCTTTAACGCCTGTCAGAGTGATATATATATATATATATATATATATATATATATATATATATATATATATATATATATATATATATATGATATATATATGTGATATATATATATATGTGATATAGAGCTATCAAGGCCAAGAGCCACTTGAGGATTAATGTGACAGAGTGATTATCAGATGAAAGATGAGGAACACTATGGGAATACTTAAATTGATCAATGGTGTAAACTGCATATGATTATTAAGGGGACAGTTCATGGCAAGTGTTTGTTAACCAGGCAAGGCATGAAATCACTTGATGTAAGGTGTTTTAAAGAATATACTACTTCAAGATCAAAAGCTTGCACACGTTTTAGATGGAGCCGATTCTCACGCAGAAACTTCTTCCCTCTTTGTTACAAATATGGTTCGTGGAATGTGAGGACTAAAGGACAAAACAAGGGAAGCAAGAATTGCGAGACTGCTGAAAGTAAACTACAGATTCACTTTCTGCTCTCCTTAAATTATAATGTAGAGTCGTGTTAGTAAGAAACACTTGTGACTCGAACCAGAAATAAATGTTCAATCATATTTTGTTTTTCTTCCTTACATCTTAATAATTTTCTCATCCCGTCTTCATTTTTTTGCAACTGAAAAACCGATGCGTTCCTCTAATCGATCCATTTTGAAAATATAATATTGTTACTGTTTTCGTTTCCTTGTTTGTTTTTATTTATTTATTTTGTTTCGATATCCGCTGCATTTTCAAAAAATGAAAAACATGGCTAACTTACAAGAAATTAACTTTTCCAACTGAAAAACCGATGCGTTCCTTTAACCGATCTGCTTTGAAAATATATTTTTTTGTTGCTGTTACAACGAATACCCAACACATTGCAGCCTAGTCAAGTGCCTTTCATAAAAATAAGGATAGAGTAAAGAAATACTAGCAACATCACTTGCATTAAAAACCCTTATCCCCGAGTGGCTTCCGGGCCTTGATAAGTGGTGACTACTCTGTAAAAAAAAAAAGAAAAGAAAGGGGCTGTAGAAAAGAGATGGTATTTATTTCTCTCTCACTGCAAAAACTTAGACATCAGAGTCAGAAAGTGGGATTGAGAAGTCTGCGTCCCCGAGGAGGGGCACTCTGACCTGCAAAAAATGGGCAGGTGGGGCGCCTCAATCGATTAGCAATAAACTAACCCCTTCTCAAAAAGAGAGAAGGCAAAGCCTGGGAGGGTGGACCTCCTAGAACTGCACAGAACTTTACTCCCACCACAAAATCAACAGAAATGGGATCATTACAGAAATGGTCTAATCTCTGCTGATTTTCGAGAAGAGTTCACCCACAACTAAAAAAGTTTATTTTTACTCTGTCAAGAGAAGAAAGAGTGCTCTGGACAGCACCTCCCCAAATGTGACAGCATTATTTTATCTTAGGACGTAACTGACTCTTACACACATAGAGGATCGCATCAGCAGTCAAATACTTTTGGAAGCGGTAGAATGATCCAACCATTTTTTTTCCATTGACCTTAACAAAAGATGAGATATAATTCTCCTAGTTTTAGATCTCGAGTGAAAGTCAGTCCTCTTATCAAAGCAAACTATTTTGACTGGGCAAAAACAGATTCTGAGGATTGGTGGTTAAAGGAGAGAAGCTTGATTTTGGAGGTGTCAAAAGCAACCAGCCACCTTTTTCCCTATTACATCACGTGCTCCAGATCAGAAGAGATAGGCTTTGTTAGATCTTGATCACCAATGCTCTTCGAGGTGCAGCCATATACAGTTGGGTCGTTTGCATAAATGTCAACAATTAATCTAAGAATATGATTTCGAATATCATGAATGAAAATGAGGAAGAGGGTTGGCCCCAGGACGGATACATAATAGATACGTTTTTAAAATAAATTTCTCTTATATACGGCAATTGGTCTTTCTAAATTAATACTGTCCCTGCACAACACTGCTTAACTTTGGTGATATTACGTAACCAGTGTATCCAAGTGATCATAGCCGTATAGCAAACAATAGTGAATAAATTGAATTTAAAACGTTGTATGCATAATAAGTAAGATCTACAATGTCAATAAAACATGATTTATCATGTTTTGACGCCCATAAATATTGAATTATTATTCATCTATAAATTACCATACATACTTATTTACGAGGGACGTTCCAGATGCCTCCTATTTTTATTCCACCTTGAATCGATCAGAAAGAATTCTAAATTGTTTCGTTATAATGACTGAACTTATACACGACCTGGCGAATGTTGATCATTTCAATTTTCTCTACATGGAGGAATTCAATGACGTATTTCTGCTTTTGACACACTTCCATGACAGGGTTTGCTTTCTTAGAGTCTCACACAGTCAATATCTGCAACAGAGAGAGGAAAATTTCAGGTTATGAATGCATAAGTTCAGTCATGATAACAATGCGAATTGCAATGCCCTCTGATCAATTTGAGTGGAATAAAAACTAGGAGGCGTTACATTTGGAACGTCTCTCGTATACAAACATGCACATATTTTATTTTATATACAGATAGTGATCAGAAGAAACTTTTTTGACAAATAAGCTCATCAACTTGACAATATCCTGAATCATGATGTTCCTCCGCTGTTGTTGATGATGATTCTGAACATCACGGGTTTTGTGGAGTCACGGATAACTTCTCAGACCGATGCGGCCTCGAAAGCTTTTCAACTACCCAATAATGCTTTGAATTGAGCATCAAATTTTTTGTTGTAAATGTTGAGCAATCCCCAATCAAACCTCTCCTGAGTCGGCACTTTTTTTTATTCCAATGGCAAGCAGAAATTCAGGACAACTGGAAACAATGCTCTGAGATAAGCGGAGAGCACTTACAGCACCCGCTGTTCCCAAAATAGTCACCCATCTGGCACTGGCCAGGCTTATCATTGTTTAACTTGGGTGATCTAATGAGAGCAGGTGTGTCAACGTGATTATGCCGTATGCTGAATCATAAACCAATGATAAAATGCTGAATAATACATTGTAAAATGTCGCTTTAAATGGAAAATGAAACTTGAATAGTTAAATAACATAATGAAATAAATATAAGTTGCAGCGAATAATATGAATAAAAGATTTAAAATGTCATAAGAACAATCGATTATATTCACAATTTCCATGGAAAAATGATTGATCATCCTTCAATGTCGTGGAAAATAAATTTTATTAGAGGACCTCTCAACCGTTGGGTCAGCATTGGTAGATAGTGCATACATTTCCCACAGAAGAGATGTTGCGAGCCTGTTTCTGCTTTATTGTTATTTTCATGGCAAGTGCTCGTCGCTCGTCTGAGCTTCAATCTATGGTTCTCCCTCGTCAAACTTTCAAAATACTTGTCTCGCTGAAACCACGGTCAATAATTTTCCTCATTCTTTATCTGTGCCTAAACCAAAACATAAATTCCATGAACAAAGCTTCTTTCTTAGAACTGCACGCCTATGGAACTCCCTTCCGTTTGCCTGTTTTCCATCTGACTAAAATTTGGTTGTCTTCAAGTTCAACATAAAAACTTCTTGATGAGCCGTTCCCCTTAAGTAATCTGATTGACCAAATTTCAACTACTAACGATTAATATGATATTATCCCATTAACTACTGTACACTCAATTTCCTTATCCTCGAGTGGCCTCCGGGCCTTGATATGTGGTAATCCCTTTGTAAAAAAAACTGCTACCTTTTTATTTTTATTTACATCATTTGCATACTTACATCATCCTCTTGTACACGTCACAGAAACAGAGATAACATATTTTAAAAAATAATCACGTAAATTGATGAAGTCATGTTTTTATCAATAAATTCAAATTATATTAAGTAAGCCATATTGTTTTTAATTTTATCAAAATAAAAGAGTGACAATTCAATTCGAATACGAAGTTCGTATTTAAATAATTAAAATGTTTAGTCACCAAAGATCATAAAATTTGATTTTCTTAAAATAAATTACTTGATCAATCTACGCGATTTTTTTTTTTTTAGAATACGACAACTTCATCCATAAAATGGGGCTATAATACATATGTAGGGGAGGAAACTCATACGTATATAATGGCAGGCAACTCTCCAAGGCTTTTGTAAAGAAATCACGAGATGGCTTCACCAACACGCTATCGTTTTGCAAAGTTTTCTACTTGAATTACTTGAACCAAAACATTTGAATAATAAATATTTCATTGTTGCAGAAACAAAATAAATACTTTTGGCAAAAGTGTTTATTCCGTGTCTACAACAATGCACCATATTTCTCATGAAATATGAATTTTGAGTCACTCGATGAGGTTATTAGTAGACCGAAAAATTGGCATTGTCTTTGTCGTGGCTATGTATATTGTTGATCCAAAAGAAAAGATAAACCTTAAGATTTTGATAATTTTTATATAAATTCTTTTTTTAAAATTTATCTTTTAAATATGTCGCTAACGACAAGAACAGAAAAGAGGAAACCCATCAATAATCTGGTCAGTTCCTCCAAAGAATGGGTTGAAAATATACACAAGAGTGATGCAGGAACAACTGTCCTGCCATCATAGCCAGAAAACGAGAACTCAAATTTTATTCACTTGCTTTACAACTGTCCGTGGAATAAAAAATTAAGATAACTATCTGTTACTAGAAGGGAGACCCGACGTTACCCAGGATTGAATTAGAATCAACAAATATTCCATACTTCCAATACTTTTTCTTGTAATCAAAATCAATAACTCGATTGCTTGCTCTAGTAGGAGAGCCACCACGGCGCACTGGGAGGAAGCTCCGCATGCCTCCCTGCAGTAACTTAGCCCATAATACATTGTAGTTTATATTGCACTGGAGAGAAGCTTCGGTTGATTTATAAAATTATTTTTATATAATGCCTCCAATTAAAGTTTAAAATGCAAAAGTCAAGTATCATGCTTCAATTGTGCTCTAAACAGAAAAAAATCATGTGCAAGGTGCCCTTGTCTTATCAAAAAAAAACTACTGCGGATTTTGTCTGCTAGGTCTGTCTATTTGTGCGGTGATTAAACTTATCACATGCATTTTTCATATTAGGCTATATTAGAATGATAACTTTAGTTAAAATTGGGCTGTTTCCGTCTTTTATGAGATTTTTTATTTGCGATTTTTTATACTTATCAAGGCATTCTGATTAAATAAAAAAAAAACTATCAAAGAAGACGCCCAGACACATAAAGTACATTAGTGTGCAATTTCATAAATCAACCCAGCCGTTTCGGAGTCTATAGAGGGACTCCCCTCTCTCTCTCTCTCTCTCTCTCTCTCTCTTTCTCTCTCTCTCTCTCTTTCACACAAACACACACAGAGACACACACACGTGTGCACTCGTAAAGTGCCTTCCATTTATAAGTAGATTTTCAAAGTCGTATATTTCCAATTAACTCTTTGTAAATGTGAAGATATCAAGTAAATATTGTGAATCGCTGTGATTGTTGTGACATGACTGTTGTGACATGACTGTTGTGACTTGTGAATTGTTGTGACTGTATAGCGTAGTGGTCAACTAGGCTATACTACAGTCGGTTTCTCAACTTGTAATAATATTTCTAAATGCATCTGTGTACTTTTGATTGCAAGTGACTTGGTCTGATGCGCTTAAGATTTAAATAATATTTTAATCACCGAACCCGCAGATTAATCGAAGGCATCCCCTTACGAACGTCCGAACTGGTTTGTGAATTCATTTGAACAGAGCCAGCCCATTTATGAAAGGCCAATATAGCTTCGAGTGGCTTCCAAGAAACCAATTCAATCACTAATAGTCAATCCACTTGACGCAAAGTAATTAACAACCAATCGTCAATTCACTCACTCAAAACTAATTGACTCTCCCTATGTAAATCCATTTATCAAAAACGAATCCACGTATGAAGTGGAAATACACTCATCAAGTAGCAATCCATTCGTCAGGATCAAATCCATTCACCGATGGTCAAATCCGATGATAGAAATGAATTAATATAAAATATCGATTGATCACTCTCGTGCCAGATTAAGCTAGCCTGAACATTGACTCTTCTAAACAAAGACAAACTTTGACTGCACTCCTAAACTAATTAACCAATCATTATAATTTTAAAACACAGCTGCTGTGAGCTCTATTTGATCTATATATTAATATGATAAGGTGAGTGTTATTTTGTATGTAAAGCTCACATATGTTTTCTTCCAAGTGACTGTCGTTTAATCATTATGACCTTCAATTTCTTGTAATAAATAATTTTACCAAGAATTCTTCATAAGTTTTGGTTCGGTTTCGATTATAGCTGAACGAATCCAGGAAGGAAAATATACATATTTTTTCTTCATAAGTTTTGGTTTCGGTTTAGATTCAAGCTAATGCACCCAAGCCATATCGATATATTTTTTTTATTTTTGAAATCACAACTTTATAATATTCAGGAATCGATAGAAAATTGACTCTATAATAATATACATGAAATTGTATAAATTAAATTATTTTATTCATTTTATTTTTATTTTTTTTGCATAGGAGTCACCATTTATCAAGGCCAATAGGCCACTCGAGGTTGAGAGTTATTGAGTGTACAGTAGTCAATGGGATAATATCGTAGTAATCGTTAGTAGTGGAAATTTGATAAATTGTATTACTTAAGGGAACCGTTCATTAAGAATTTGTTTACGTTGGACTTGAAGTCTACCATATTGTAGTCAGCTGGGAGACAGGCAAACGGAAGGGAGTTCCGCAGGCGTGCAGTTCTAAGAAAGAAGCTTTGTTCATGGAATCTGTGTTTTGGTTTAGGTACAGATAAAGAGTGGCGAAAATTATTGACCGTGGTTTCATCTAGGCGAGTGTTTTTTGTGAAAGTTTGGCGAGGGGGGGCCTTAGATTGAAACTCAGACGAGCACTTGCCATGAAAATAAGGATAAAGCAAAGACATGCTCGCAAAGTCTCTGTTAAATTTTCCTGTCTTTCTCTTTAGCTTTCTTTTTTTTTTTCTTTTTATCAGTTGTCAGAAATGAATGCTAGAAATGGAATCCAAGGAAAGGAGCGTATTCAAAGGGTAATAGTGCTGAGAATAAGATACGAGGGAAGATAAAGAGAGAGAGAGAAAGAGAGAGATAGAGAGAGAGAGAGAGAGAGAGAGAGAGACGCGTATAGAGACACGTTTTAACTCTTCTATTATCTTAGCTAGGATCCTGGCGAACGCTAGAAAGCACTGTTTTTATTAGTAAACAAAGAAGAAAGCTGTTAAGAAAGCAATGAAAAAGATTAGTTTATTTAATACTGAGTTTCTGTGATTTTTTTACTTCAAATAAAGAACTGATATTCTAAATATGTAAAGAAACTAGCAAGAAAACTCAACGTTACTCGGGATTGAATAAGGATCACTACTATTCGATCTTTCACTATGCTCATAACACCATATTATTTTCTTTGTTTAAACTGCTTCTGTAGCGATTCCAGTGAAGATGTTTTTCAGATTTAATAGTTAAATATCTTTCATTTGCAAGCTCAAAACTGATTGGCGCAGGCACGCGGCTTGCCTAAGACGAGTTGAGCACGTGAAGTAAATAAAATAGTTGAACCCAGAGATTTTTTCTCTTTTTCCCCTCTCTTCCATACTAGAATCCAGAACTCACAGCACACGTGCAACAGTGCCCCATAAGGGAGCCTGTTGCCGCTAAAAAACTAACTAAAATCCATCAAAGGAGTACTAGTGCAATGAGTTCATCAGAGCACAGAGCACTTAGAGATTTAGGACCGCTTGTATTGTTTTCCCTAGAAAATGTTATACTATAATTTATATTTCATAAAAATAAGATACCACTACAATTGTGTTCCCCGATAAATGTTACATAAGAATACATTTTTCGAGTTTATGTAGATTCTCTCACCTTTCTTTCTGTAGGGATCACATAAATACACACATACACATGGATATTGAGTTATATATATATATATATATATATATATATATATATATATATATATATATATATATATATATATATAGTTTAAAGAAGCTTTGAATAAAAAAATGCAAAAATAAATATAAAGAATGCAGTTTAAATTCCCGGATGGAAAAATATATACTAACTTTAACCTATCGCAGACTTAGCACCTACATAATCCGACTTTTAAAATGTTAATAATGACCAAAGAGAATTCATTTATATAAGGACGAAAAAAAAAAGAAAAATAGAAGCCTTTACTAAAATTGTTAAATAGAATTAGACTCAGCATTTGCATAAGCCGATTTCGCAAAAGCTTTCAATTTTAAAACAGAATTTAACTACATAAGGATGAAAAGAGAAAACCTTAACTAAAATTTTGTAAATAGAAAACGGGGATCATCAGCTGCTTACCATGAAGCTGTTTCGGAGATTTAAAAACAGGACAGCTGTTTAATACGTGGCTCTCCAGAGGATAATACCACTTGCCCAATATATATATATATATATATATATATATATATATATATATATATATATATATAAAATGAAAAGTAATTTTGGATTTTAGACGATAAAAAAGTTCAATTATCCGTCAATAATATTTGAACTTATTTAAAACATTGGCTTATTATATAGAATGTTTATTTTAGAGGCAGTGGAATTCAAATTGACAACTCTATTTTCTTTAATTGCAGATTTAGAAACAATCGGTTCAGTTTGGTTTGGCAATTGACCATAAAGAGACTGACATCCAAGAAGTGTTTGCATATTGCAAATGATACGATCAATTTACTGAGAGAAACATTTGATGAACGAAAGATTTCAGAAAGTAGACCTGTAAACTGAGTACCTCGTTCATGTGTTTTAATTCCATTAGGTTATTTTCTTTTGGGGATATGTAAAGTCTCATAATTACGCTGATAAACCAGACACGATAGACCATTTGGAAGAAAATATTTGACACGTTATTGCCGAAATACAGTTTATAGTTAGTAAAAATTGTACTTCCTAGATTATTCCATATATGCGCAAGCATGAAATGCTATTTAAATTATAAATGCCAAAAACTAAGCGTTGGCATAAACCACATATTTGTATGATAAAAATGTTTTCCTGTGATTTATATTAATTTAATATTCGTTGCCTTTAAAAAGAGAACCCTTTATAACAATAAGACGGTTGATGAATAAAAGCGATTCTTATGTTAAAAAAAAAATAGTATACATATCTGATAATTCCTAGTGATGGCCTTATTCTGTCTATATTATTTGCAATTTAATCTATTTACTATTTATTTATTTGAGTAAGTATATTTCACTTCTATTACATTAAAAAATTGTGTTTAGAAATTGGAGATTAAGACCTAAAATATTTATTTGGATCTACTGTAACTTTTGAAATACTGAAATGGTGTTGTCACATTATTTTATTTTTCTAATATTATTATTACATACTTAACAATTTGCGAAAACTCTCACTTCACACAAAAAGACGTATTGACGAAGATCTTTCTTGATCAAATCATGCAATTGGGTAAAAGGTACGTGGTTAATTTTAATACATCTAAAAACAAGCTTCTTACTTTTCATCATAATCACTCTGACTCCCTTCAGCCCCAATTGAAAAGAATGGCTCTCATCTTGGAGAGGCGCCATGTATTGACATGCTTCTGGAATTGACTTTCACTCATAATCAGAAATGAAACATGTACATCAAATCTGTTGCCAATATCACTGGAAAATGGGTGGATTGTTCTAGCTTTGCAGTAGGTATCTCACTGTGGATTCGATCCTCTATCTATATAAAAGCCAAGTACATCCTAAAATGGAGCACTGTTGCCAGATCTGGGCAGGAACTGCTCGGCGTGCCTTGATAGAGTTCAAAACCGGTTTCAAAACCTAGTATGTAATGCTCTTTTTCTCTTCCCTACAATCTCTATCTCACAAAGATGTTGCGAGCCTGTCTCTGCTCTATCGTTATTTTCATGGCAAGTGCATGTCTAAGCCACAAACTATGGTCCTCACTTGCCAAACTTTCACAAAAATTACTCCACTAGATACAATCACTATCAACAATTTCCCCCACTCGCTATTTGTTCCTAAATCTAAATGCAGATTCCATGAACAAAGCTTCTTTCCTAGAACTGTCTGCCTGCGGAACACAGTTCCACTGGCATGCTTCCCAACTGATTACAATATGATAGTCTTCAAGTCCAATGTATACAATTTCTTGTTGAGTCGTTCCTTTAAGTAATTCAAATTATACCTAATACACACCATCATCGACCTTAAATTTATTAATCCTTATCCTTCATTGGCCTTTAGACCTTCATAATTGCTGGCTTCCTTGTAAAAAAAAACATAAAACCTGACTATGCAACTGCTAAATTTATGGGTGTATCAAAGCAAATGAAAAGTTAGGATAAGCAACTATCTTTATGCAAACTGGAACACCACCTTATTACACAAAGGTTGTCCATCAGGTTTTGGAAGCATCATTTGGCAAGGAGGATGCAAGAGAAACTGCCTAGCTCGTTTCCTTTAGACACACACTGGTGGACCTCTTGCTTTGGGGCACTTGAAGGTCAGAGTATTTCACTACCTAGCAACCGAGAGGCGTTGAAGAACTTCAAAGTCGCATTGAAGAAGAAAGCACAAGTTTCACGCATGAGGTGCTAAACAACCTTTTGGCTTTATGTTCATGGCGCATTGATTTGACTGTCAGAGGGAAGAGATTTAAGACTATGTTGCAGAATTCTTTAAACCTGAATTCTTTGATTGATGCATGCATTTTTGAAAACTTCTTGAATAGTAGTAGTCGATTCTACTTATACTTGCCAATATATTAAAATAAAATGGGAGCTTGGCATTAAGCACTTTTTTTTCCTTCATATGAATGACGAATAAAATATTTTTCTTCATATGAATGATTAATAATTTCTTTTTCTTCATATGAATGACGAATAAATTTTTTTTTCTTCATATGAATGACGAATAGAAATCCAATTATAAATAGGGAATAAATTCGACTCGTTGATTTAAACGTTTATCTTCCGGACATGGCTCCCTTACATTACAACCGCAATTATTGTTGTATAATAGTAAAATTTGATTTGAACCGGAATATTTATAATATCTGAGGAGGAGGAGGAAGAAGAAGAGGAGGAGGAGGAGAGTATATTTTTTCGAAATATTGTGATATACTTACATCTCTTGTGAGGAAAGTGATACTGAAAGCGAATAAGATTTATAAAAAGAAAATTAGAAAAATAAATAAAAATAAGCTAAAAGAAGAAAAAAAACATTTTCACTTTTACCTTCAGCTTGTCTCCAGTCAAATTTATACCTGCCCGACATATTGCTGCTGCTTTTCTTCTTCTTCTTCTTCTTCTTCTTCTTCTTCTTCTTCTTCTTCTTCTTCTTCTTCCTGTTCTCCTTGTACTTCTTTTTTCTTCTTTTTCTTCTACTTCTCCTTCTTGTTCTTGTTCTCGTTCTTCCTCTTCTTTTTCTTCTTTTTATTCTTCTTCTTATCAGTCTTCTTCTTCCTCCTCCTCCTCCTCTTCTTCTTCTTCTTCTTCTTCTTCTTCTTCTTCTTCTTCTTGTGCTACATCTTTTTTTCTTATTATTATTCTTCTTTAGTTTAATGGTTAATGTATTTCTTGCCATGCCTTTAATTATCACTCTTTCTCCATCCTTACCATTTCCTCTAATTTTTTTGGCCTATTCATGCGAACTGACCCTGCTACTTTAACTGCTGTACAGCTACTAATCCAAAAACTCTTATCCATTCTTTCAACGTTGTCATGCCACCAGCATCTCCTGTTCTGCACACATCTTCCCACATTGTTGAGATATAGTCTTCGGCTGGGATAAGAATTAATATAATAACTAAAAAATAAATCTGTTGAAAACTTTACCGTTTTTAAATGCTGCTATATACTGTACAGCTTTAAGAAATTACTTCAAAACTAACTTATATCTGGTTAAGTATTTATTTATCCCTCTCAAGTACATATTTATTACTCTCTCTCTCTCTCTCTCTCTCTCTGTTCTGCTCTGCTCTGTTGTTACTTTTATGCTAGGTGCTCGACTGCACTCCAATCTATGGAGACTACGAATATAATGTTCGCAACAAATATTCGCCCAGCCAATAACTTTCCTCACGCTCTACCTGTGCATCAACAAAAAAGGACATTTAATGAACAGAGTTTCTTTCCGCGAACAGTCTGTTCTGGGACGCAATATCATGTGTCTGCTTCCTTGCTGATTATAACATGATTGTCTTCAAATCTAATATGTATAAAGTCCTATTGATCTGCCCTCTTAACTAATTTGACCCTAACCCTAACCATCTACCTAACATTTAATCCTAGAGTCGCCTCCGAACCTTGATAAGTGGTGACTTCCCAAGCGAAAAGCAAAAACAAAGGTTTTCTTTTGCCTTTCCCCATAAACTGACCCTGCTACCATAACTGTTCTACATCTGCTAACCCAACAACTTTCATCTATTCTTTTAACCTGGTCATAGTATTAAAGTTTCCGTCTGCATACACCTCCTTATACTGTCTTAATTTAATCTTTCTATGGGGTTATCAGATTACACATTCATTGCGGCATTCTCTTTGATTTCTCTTCATTTGAGTTCTCTTCTTTTTTTTTGTTACACGGTGGTCACCACTTATCAAGGCCCGGAAGCTACTCAGGGATAAGGGTTATTGCAAGTACAGTACGTTAGTGTGGATATCTGATGAAGTGTTTAATTATGGGGGCGGTTCATTAGGAATTTGTTAACGTTGGACTTGAAGACATACAAGTTGTAGTCAGGTGGGAAGCAGGCAGACGGAACAGAGTTCAACAGGCGTGCAGTTCTAAGAAAGAAGCTTTGTTCATGGAATCCGCGTTTTGATTTAGGCACAGATATAGAGTGGGGGAAATTTTTCACAGTGGATTCAACTAGACGGGTGTTTTTCGTGAAAGATTGTCGAGGGAGGACCAGAGATTGGAGTTCAGACGAGCACCTACCATGGAAATAACGATAAAACAAGGATAGGCTCGCAACGTCTCTTCTGTGGGAGAGAGGTCGCAGGGTAGAGAAAAGGGCATCCTCCACTAAGCCAGGAAGTCTATTTTGTACTCTGCCAAGGCAGGATAGACTGTTTTTAGCCGTTCCTGCCCAGATATGGCAGCAGTATTCCATCCTTCGTGCAACGTATGTCTTCAACCTTCACTTGCCAGGTTTCACTTCCATACACTATTACACGGTATAGACATATTTGATAGACTGGTTCTTTAGTCGACAGTGGTAACGCTCTGCTGATTAGTAATGACAGAACTGCGTTGTACTTAATCCATCCAGTTCTAACACTTGCAATCGTAATAGTACCTGATCCACCCTGTGCTCCAATGGTATCGCCAAGATGCCTTCTATAAATCTAGTTTATCTATAAAAGTGAGAATGTATTTGTGTGTGGGAAGACACTTCTCAACCTATATACTCAAAAGATTCTTGATATACAGACTTGAAATTTGTTACATAGAGTATTCAGACATGTGGAAGATTTTTTAGTTAGTTTTCATCCAGAAAAAAACGAGCAGTAAGGGGTGAAAATTAAAAAAGTTGGCACGTGGTGGTTATCGGATTTTTATCTGTTTGTCAACTGTTTCACAAATGCACATGCGTGAATCTTTTACATGACATTATTCATGTTAAGAAAAAGTAGGTTTGAAAACACTTTTTAAATATCGTGTCTAGATGGCATAATAGTTATCGTATTTGACACACAATCTAAAGGTTTTGGTTTCGATCTCAGCTGGAGTATTAATTTTTTTACTTACAAAAGTGAACTGTTTAGAAAAAACCTAACACTCGCATGCATGTGTCTTAATTTCTTTCCGTTTATTTTTGTTTTTCTTTTTACTACTTCATTTGTTTTTAAAGAAAATTAACGTTACGTTTAATACCTGCGCTATTTCTGTTTATAATAAATAAGAATTGCATGAATTAAAATATCATATTTATGCGTATTTTACGACCAGGCAACGCCGGGCGGCCTGCTAGTTGTCTATATATTTTCCCCTTTTGTTTTGGGACATCTTGTATGCAAGCGTTTTCTTGACGTACGTATTATAGGTTTGGAGCTTTAACTGGACACACATGCAAACAGAAGAATGCGATTTATTTGTAGATAGCTTAATCAAAGTGGAAGCTGATCATTTTAGGTTGCTTCTATCTCTGATCAACTTTCTTTCCCAATACTGACCTCATCCTTAGTGAATCCACTTACAAAGTCCCAATCAAGAGTTAATGCTTTTATCAAGATCCCATCCTTTTAGATAGAAGCAATCGATTTACAAAAAACTAATCCATTTCCTTCAAGCCAATCCAGATGCCAAATCCAGTTAAGACATCGTGAATAGCACCTCGCTGTGAAGACTGAAATGATCCAAACTGAATATGGGGAAAATAAAAACCCAATATTATTTTTTTTATTGCTTCTTTAAGTTTATACTTATTTGCCTCAACTAAGGGAAAAAACGATGAATCACTTGTTTCCGATGTCCGATCTGAACGGTGTTGGAAAAGAAATTATATGTCGCAATTCTTTTTATATCGTTTTTTTTTTACGTGAGCTCATGGTTAATTATTTTCCATTTAAACGTGTTTTTTTGTTTTTTTGTTTTTTTTTGTATTCATTCATGGACACTACGATCTTCCCGTTTGTACGAGGGTTGTTCTAAAAGTAATGCCTCCTATTTTTATTCCTCCCGAAAGGCTCAAAAGAGATTGCAAATTTCATTATCATGGTGACTGAACTTATGCATTCATTCCTTCAAAGTTTCATCTCTCTGTTGCAGATATTGACGGTGTGTGACTCTAAGAAAGCAACCCCTGTCATAGACGTGCGTCAGAAGCAAAGCTGCATCATTGTCTTTCTTCATGCAGAAAAAAATTGAACCGATCAGTATTCACGGATGCCTGTTGAACGTTTATGAAGTCAGTGCGGTTGATGTCAGCACAGTTAGATGATGGGTTCGTTGATTTCAGAGTGGCCACAGTGAGTGACAAAATGCGCTCGGGACGCTTATGCACAGCCACCACCCGATCGTTGGCAAAAATGAATCGAAAATGATAGTTTCTATGTAGAAAAATAAATTCTTGAGCCCAAAAAGGTCGCTTGTTTTAATGGTACAACTCTGGCTTTTGTAGCTCTTCAACTTTGTTTTTTAGTTAAAAAATAGGACGCATCATTTTTGGAACGACCTTCATATCTTGTTTTAAAAAGCCGAAAAAATAGAACAATAAGGAGGTGGTTAACAATAGCATGTATTTACCGAAAGTACAGAAGTAGAGGATTGTCGTAATAACTTCCCCTGTGATAGACTGTTTTGCGTTTTTTCCTTATTACCTGCTGCTAATGGGTGACGTGCAGGGGAATCATTCAACAAACGCGATCCTGGTGTTAAAGTGGGTGCCTATTCAGGTGCAATAGGGGGCAGACAGTCCGGATTGATCAAAAAGTGAATGGTGGATTTGCCTGTGCTATTACTTTGCTCTACTCACTTATTGAGTTCTGTTGGAGTAAATGCTGAAAAGAGATACCTAAGTTTTTATATAAACACATAAAAAAAAAATAATGATATAATAGTAATATATATGTGTGTATGTGTGCGCACGTGCGTGTGTGTCACGTGTTGAAGCTGTGCACACACACACACACACACACACACACATGACAGCTGGTAGACAAAACGCACTGAAACATTTGAAGTGAAGCTGTCAAAATTGATGTCGCCGGTGGTGAAAGGTCAAGTACTTGATTCTCACAGCTGCCGAGGTTAGATCACATGTCAGTGAACAGATCACATATATAGATACCAGAGGGAAGGCAAAAGGGGTCAGAAGTGGTCAGCCAACAGCCAAAACAACATTAAACCCACCCTTTTTGCCACCCTCTCTATCTCTTTATAAAAAAAAACGAATTTTGTGTAACAAGTTTTTTTCTGGTTGACAAAAAATTGACCGACATGTATGCACCTACACAACATATATATATATATATATATATATATATATATATATATATATATATATATATATATATATATATAAAACTGAACGTCTGCGTGTGTGTCTGGTCACGAATAGACTCCTATATGGTTGACTATTATAGAAAACTGACTACATATAATGATAGAAGATGTATCGAGACACAGGAATGGGTATGTTTGATCTGGCATATTGATTCATTTAAATTGTAGGGTCTGCATACGCGCCTGGTCCACAAAGTATGGAAATAAAAAAATTTAAAATAAAAAAAGCGTTTACAAGTGCTTTTTATATAGATGTACATAATAATACTCTGATAAGTATGTTTTAACTTAAATAGCGATGGTATAATAAAATTGTGGGGTCTGCGTTTGCGCATGGCCTCTATAGAATGGAAATAGGCACAAACTTTAATAAAGACTTTTCATATCTATCTACGTAAGTATACTTTGATAATTATGTTTCAGTTTAAAGAAATATGGTATAATAAAATTATGGGGTGTTCGTTCGCGCCTGACCTCCATAGAATGAAAATATGTCACAAAGTTTAACAAGGTTTTTTAATTTGATCCACAGAATATTGTGATAAGTGTTTCAGTCTGAACAGGTATGGTATAATAAACTATGGGGTTTATCTTTTTTATTTTTACTTTCATCATATTTTGCTTTGGTTTTGATACCTCCAAATTCGGAGCTATCTTTTTACAACCCTTCGTTTTCATAACCTATCATACTTTCATAAATCAGAGTCCATTTTCTGTAGGCTGTTTTTGAACCCAGTCAATGATGGGTACTTTTGCTAGTATATATATATATATATATATATATATATATATATATATATATATATATATATATATATATATATATGGACCGACCACTGACCTCATGAAATGAACCTTTAGCCAGATCCATTACAGACATCTAGACTCATTTTCAAGAGCACATCAATGCAGTGCGAATCAATTTATGATGATATACAAAAGAAAATTCCATAAACCAAGAAACAAACTCTTAACTAAAATACGTTTAACTTTAAAAAAAGAAACTTTTAACTAAAAAAAATCTCTGAAGAGAGCTAATAAAAACTTGAAACGCATTATGGAAATATTTTTAAATCTTTTAAAATAATTAAAGTCTTAAAAATCCACAAATGTTGGCAACTTCACTCTTTTAAATATATATATATATATATATATATATATATATATTAATTTTACAAATGGAGATCTTATCAGGATTAAAGCCTGTTATGACTTTTATATCTTTATACTGAAAAAGAAAAAAAAACACGAAAATTAAAAGCTTACAATTTAAAATGAAAAGTGCACATCAAATATCACATAATTTTACAAAACTATTTATGTTATAACTATTACACAGTGTTGGGAAGAGTCCAGGTTGTGACACAATAATGTAAATCAACTTAACAATAGATTAATGATTATGTGGCATGTATCGCTCCAGGTTTCCAATACTCTATCTTTTGTCTTATTCTGTTCCATGCTCACTTTACATTTTCACAACGACCATTTACCATTTATAAATTGATAAAGCCTGATGAGTTATTCTGAGATTTTAGTGATAATAAGCCTCTACAGGATTTTAGTATTCACTCATACCAATCTTGTCAATATATTATTGATTGTGCTAAGTCTTTTTTATCTTTATGTTCTCCTTGATCTACGATGTCTATTTTATATGGTGCCAAACAATGTTAGTACCTAGGCGAGCTTTTTTATTGTTTCTTCCTCATTAGATGCCTACCGGCAAGACATTACTAATGATCACTCACTGACGAAAGACATGGTGTTACGTACAGTCTGCGTGATAACAAGTCCTTCAAATTTCCAGTATCCTCCATTTTTTTTAATTATCATAGCAAATCATTTGGTGTTCTCGCAACAGCCGATTTTTTTCTTTTAACCTATACTAGCTTTACTGCCCAGCATTGCTCGGGTGTTTGGAGGTGTGTATTGAGCAAAAAAAAAAGTTGTAGTAGGCAGGCAATCGAAAAGAGGCAATGACTTTCGAAAATGTTGAAAAAAAAAACAGCGATCCCTTCTTGTAGAAAAATGCCCAGTTGAAAGTGGAGGAATTAATGTTTTGGCAAAATTTTCGATATTTGTCGTCCGAATGATCGATCTTCATAAAGATACCGATCTAGTGAAAATCCGCCGCCTCTGTTGAAAGTTTTTGCGAGAGATACATACGTACATTTAAACAGACAGGTGAGATTTATATTATAGATAACTGCCAATGGCTTTTTCTGGAATTTGACTGAAAATAAATCTCATGAAGATTGCAGAACTCTTTGTGCTTCTAGATCTGGATTATGCTTTCCTCGCCAGGCATTCTATAATATGGTCACTTCCATTTTTTTTTTTAATTTTCATTTCGCACGAACACTAGTCTGGCACAAGATTGGCGGCCTCAAGTTCTCTTTTGAGTAGATGAATTTAATATCAATCTCGGTTTGGGAACTATTAAAGATGCTGCATATAATTTAGTCTTTAAACTTTTAACTAAAGTTTTTGGACAGTTTTAGAATTTTTAATGTGAAACTTGTCACCACCCAATTTTTCATTCTGTGAAATTAGTTTGGAATCAAATATTTATGGCACGAATAAAAAAAATGGCGAGAAGATTGTCTGTGTTAGTTAGATTTTTTTCTTTTTTAGTCTTATACATCCACTTAATATGACACACACTGGCCAATTGAAAATGGTAAATCCGTCGCAGGTCTTTCTTGGAAAATAACCAGAGAGACCAGACGAAAATAGCGTGAAATCTGAGGTGGGAATAAAAATTCAATAAATGAATGAATTATTAATTAAAAATGGAGAGAAAAAAACTGAAAGGTTGTTTAACTTAACATATGCACACGCATATACGAACGTCCATCTGTAGACACATCCATACACGTTAACATCCATACATATATTTATACACATCTACATCCATGCACACATCCACACACATGTACACATTGACACACATGTCTATATCCACACACGCATTTACGTGTTCCTATATCCACACGCACATATTCTTATATCTATGCACATGTTCACACACATATACATATGCACATTTACATACTTGCCTATATGAACACACACATTAACATACCTGTAAGTATCTCCAAACACATATTCACACACATGCCCGTATCCACACACCCCTTCACATACATGTCCATATCCAGACACACATTCACACACATGTATACACATACACATACACAGACACATTCACAAACATATTCTTACACATTCAAACATCCACTCAGCACACACACATTAACATGTGCACATAGCCATATGCACATTTACACATAGGCCCATATCAACAAACATATTCTCACCCATCCTCAAATGCACACACATCATTCAGAGACATGCCAACCTCTATACATATATTCACATCTGGACATACACACATACACGAATGTACACACATTCACCGACATACCACAAACACACAAATGGATGCAGACATAGAGACACATTTACTATATGTGTGCATATGAAATAGTTTCAGTTAGAATTGTCACGACTGAAATGCTTTGATGGTTTTAATTATTCGCAGCTAGGAGCATCACCTGCCGACACCAAATAATCGATCATATTAATAATCTCAAATATTGCATCTCTCACAGCTTTGTGTATGGCGTCTTACTAGGAAAGTGTATTAACCTTTACTGATAATCCTTTCGGCACCAAGTTGACAAAAGTCGACATTACATCATGAACACCGTTTTGTGCGTACATATTCACGCTGGATAATAGTAGATTATAATATTAATCGCAAATGTTGCATATTTTTCATGCCTTTATAGAGATCTACTAAAGGCAAGGATTTATCCTTTGGATGCCAATGTAAACTTCATCAAATGGCATAACGTATATATATATATATATATATATATATATATATATATATATATATATATATATATATATATATATATTATTTAAATGTTTTCATCTTGAGTGTTATTTGTACGTTTCAGTCTATGTAATCGCTGACTGTCGTCAGGTGTATCATATCTTACTATTCTGACCATAACAATCAGTTCAACAGAAACTGAGCCATTTCAGTGGCCTTTTAGTTGCCAAATTGACGTAAATGTTCTCGGTAGCTCTAGGAGGTTAACCCTCTCAGGCCTTGCCTCTGGCGTTCGAGAGGAGAAAGTTTATCACTTGTTATCTGAGGTGCCCTGATCAGGAAATGCCATCGGGTCTACTCAGTCTTATTTTGATAGGAACAGAGTGCTTTCAAATAAAGATAAAATACATTAAAACAATACGAGGCAAGTACAACCTAGAATGGAGTACTGTTGCCACACCTGGGCAGGAGTTGCTCAGAGCTCCCTACCCTGCCTGGACAGAATTCAAAACCGGCTTTGAAACCTGGTGTGATATTCCCTTTTCTCTTCTCTGCAATCTCTTTCCCACAAAGGAGGCATTGCTAACCTGTCTATGCTCTATCGTCATTCATTTAAATATCGTTATTTTTATGGCAACTGCTTGTAAAACTTTCAACAAAAAACACACATCTATCTACAACCACTGTCAACAATTTCCTTCACTCACTATCTGTGCTTAAATCTAAACATGGATTCCATGAACTAAGCTTTTTTCTGAGAACTGCCCACTTGTGGAACTGTTCCACTGGCCTGATTTCCGGTTAACTACAATATGATTATCTTCAAGTCCATTGTAAACAAGTTCTTACTGAGCCGTCCCCTTACAAAATCAAATTATACCAAATTCTCACTACTAACGATTACTACACTTCTGTCCTGGCGACTACCATACACCCATTAACCCTTATCCTCGAGTGACATTTGAGCCTTGATAAGCGTAGACTCCCTTGTAATATAAAAAGAACTTTTATTCCTACATATTAGCTACAGAAAAACTTGGTAAAAGAATTAAAATTTAAAAAAGAGAAATTACAAATTTACCAAAGGAATAAAAATAAAATCCACTTTTACAGGGTTAATGGGCATACAAGATTCCCCAAACTTTTCTGATTATTTGAAAATGATTCCTTAATTTCAAAGAATGTTTATGAAGAAATGAAAAGAGAAAACAATGTGATAATCGTTTTTATTAATCCTTAATACGCATGCTCAACATCTCCCTCACATATCTTTAGCTACTAGATTAAACAGTCTGATGATATTAGTTTCGTGACTTAAATGCATTAATTAATGTTATTGTTTTTGTTTTTGTTCTTTCATTTTCGTTTGAAAAACTCAATCATGTTCTGCAAAGCCAAAACCAAAACCAACAATTTTTCTCAACAGTACAACCAGACTAAACACCATGAATAAATATTCGAAGATATAAACAATTTGAAGCATAAACCTGTTTTCCAAAATTACAGGATGCGGAATTAAATACATAATGGCAACCTTCTCTCTCTTGAGACAATGGCATTCTGTATCTAGTCTGGTGCACTGCAGCATCTGATAGTGCCATACAGTCGAAGCTGGAGTTGTACTCCAGATGCAGCCTGAGCAGATGATAAGGAGACCTAGGTTTGCCTGGTTACCAGGATCTTCCTTTCGGTGTTGCAGACTGTTGTGATAGGATCCACCTAATTAGCATATGTGGAGTGCCGACCATATAAATATGGTTGGTACCGTAAAGACGGGAGAAACCCGATGAGAGACCCAACGAGAGACTCAGAGTGACATCGAGATCGAGAGTGGACGACTACCCAGCAGACACCTTCTCCAGGGAAGGTCTCTCCAGGACTATATCAATGGACTCTATGTAAATATTGTATATACTTTCTTGGTCTCAATATATCTGCTCTACTTTACTTTTGTGTTGTAGTTATTTATTTCCATGTGTTCAGTCGAGTTTCAACAGAGAGGTAAGCCAATACAGTCGGGGCTAGCGTAGTGTCAGGCGTTGCCAGAAAAGTATTGCAATGCTTTATCATCTGCCTATTAGCACTTTAAACCTGATATTTTTCAGTGTTTACTACGGATTCAGCATTAGCTCACCTGAAAAAGTGTTGATATGCTGTAAAACCAAACAACCAAGCCACCCACTTTACAACGCTCTCTCCTAAACTGCACAAGTAACCATTGAACTATGTTCTATTACTTAATACAATCGATCACACAAACAGTAAATCGATGAGGTAAAGATTGCTAAATCGAGTTTTAAGATAAATAAATTTTAATTGAGTTCGTTTTCCAGCTTCTCTCCCTCCACTTTCCACACAACGCAGAGGAAATCTTTTTTGAGAACGAAACCATTTCTACAGATGTTCCTAATTGATATAATTTGCTTTTCCTCATTTTCACCATTGTAATAGTTTACCAGCTTTAAATAAACTTTAAATTGTGTTCTGCAGCTGAAATGCCTTAAAGGATGTTTTCAATTAATTAATTTAATAGTTTGCTTTCAAATTCGGTCAGAGAAAATGAGAAAAAAGAAAACTGTGTAGCATCCATATTTAACATTTAGAATTTTGTTTTTACGCTTTCATTTCTTTCCTCTCTTCATTTTCATTCTACATTCGAGGGGCGTTCTTAAAATAATACCGCCTATTTATTTTTATTCTGCCCGAATGTATCAGATAGGATTGCAAATTCCCTTGTCGTGATGACTGAACTTATGCACTTATGGTCTGAATGTTTAATGTCTGTGTTACAGATATTGACGGTCTGAGACTAAGAAATTATAAAATGGGAAGGGAACAAAACAAACAAACAAAAACTAGCAGTGTTAAACCGTCCTCTTGTCAATACAACGCACAAAAGTCTTTTTTCCTTTCTTTCCTCAACATGCAACAAATCCTCGTGTATTCAATATTATCTTCCACCGTTCGTTCACGTTCTAAGCTGTCCAACAAAAAAACTCAACTTAACTCTCATACTTTAGAATTCATCCCATTTAACAGTTACCAATTGTGTACATATGCAATTTAATGGCAGACATTCACCAATGAGTGACCTACAAAATTATGCTTGTCTTTTCTTGTCTACATTTTCTGCTGGCATTTTACAGGCTAAGCAAACACGAGGTCGTTTGCGAGATTGATTGATTTCTATTACAGAAAGCAACACTTGTCATGAACATGCGTCAGAAGCATACATGCATCAATAAATTCCTGGCAAACCTGCATTGAGAAGGGTGGTGACTATGTAGAAAAATAAATTCTTGGGTACAAAAGCCCACATATTTTAATGATACCATGCCCGTCTTAGTAGATCTTCAACTTTCAAGGTAAAAAATAGGAGGCTTTACGTTTGTATCGACCCTCATCAGAGTCAGTTACCTCCTAACTGTCACAGCTGTCACATCTGCTCAGAGCACTTTTTCTTCTCTTGACAGAGTACAAAAATTGACTTTAAAATCTAGCGGGGATGACCTCTTCTGTCCTCTATAGCCCTTTTTCTCACAGAGCAAATGTTGCTAGTCCTTTTCTACACTATCATCATTTCCATGGAAGATGATCGATTGAGCTCCAATCCCTGGTTTCTCCTTGTAAGACATTTAAAGCAAGAACTCATCCTATTACCATAACTGAAAAGAACATTTCTTTCTTCCTCTGCATGCCTAGTGTAAGGCAGAATTTCTTACAAAAATATATTGCACATTACTATGAGACTGCTTCCCTGCATACTACAACATGGTCATCTTCAAATCCAATGTCAATAAATACTTGTCATCAGAAAGCAAAATTTGGTAATTATGCAGAATAAGAACTGTGTTAGCGACGGAATTTCCAACAGTTTGTGTAAAATGTTAGGTGTCGAACGAAAATTTTATGTTTCTGAATTTTTGAGATGAAGATTGGTTATTCATATTATTTGGATTCTTCGGATTACTGTTCTCATCTTGAATGTTATTTTCACAACGTTTGGATTGATGTAATCCCGACCTTCTTCAGGTGTATCTTGTCAGATTCGAGGATGTTTCTGTCGAACTGAAGAATTTTAACAGAATTTCAAATCGAACCGTTTATTTGCTTCACGAAGGTAGCAAAATTCAAATTGAAATCAAGAAAAAACATTCATAATGATGAATAAATATTTGTTTTTGGGATAACAAAAAATTGATAGCTAGCAATATTTTTTATTTTTTTACATGATTTTTTTTCTTTTTTATGATTTTTTAATGTTTTTTTTTGTTTAAATAAGATAAATATATTTTTTAAATCAATGATAGCAAACAAATGTTTTCTTTAGTTTTTTGTATGCTTTATCCTTTATTTAATTATTTAGCATTATGTAAACATTTGTTTCATCTATAAAATTTCAATTCTAGCAAAAATCTGTATATTTGCATCTACATCTGTGTAATATAGTCGTTACATGTCTATACATGGAAGTCGTGCATTGTATACAGACAGTCACAAGGAAACAAAAGCAAAGAAAGAATTCTCCTCACTCTTTTTTTCTCAAGGAAACAACAGACATTTATTTACAGGTGCTTCTCAGAATAACACCTTGTCTCTTGTTCAAAAATCTTCTCATATTCCAATGTGCTTAACAAGACTCTGCCATGTTGAAAATGTGATACTCTGTCTTTGTCTGGCCATGTTTCAGTCATATCTTTCTCTACCGCTCTTGAGCCACATGTGTATCAAGTCTATCTCTGTCCTTCTCTGACCTCAAAGATTCACGTTTTTCTCTTTTTATAATATTTTTTCCTTCTTCCTTACTGTGACGTCACCTCGCACATGACTAGGTCATTTACATACAGCTGCTGCCGCTATGATTGCCATATGCATGTCCGTGCTTTGTTAAATCTGTGTTAAACTACTAAATTCACATTAATTTTAACCACTTTTAAAAATGCATTGGATTTAACTTTTATTGAATTTCTGCAATATTTTTCTTCATATTTGCCAATTGTTGTCTGATCAGATTTTCGATGGGTTAGCGCTTCAACACCTTCCAGCATTTTACGTAACACAGACCTTATTCTGCATAAGTACTCAAAATTTGTTTATTTCATTAATCATTTTCAATCCTCTCATAATATTATTCATCATTAAACTGACAATCTATTTCATTAACCTTTATCCTTGTGTTTCTTTTGGCGGTCAATATCAAACTTTACAAGGGGACATGTTTCTTTTTTGTGCTGATGTCTGCAAACGAACGCCTACCGTGTGTTCTTTACCTTTTACTAAAGTATTAAGGCATAATTGAATTTTTATGAATAATGTATCGAATATAAATCGAAATAAAAACTATACTTATTTGAATTTGAGATATTAGTACTTATTTACTAGCCTCCTCACGAGGACAGAGTAGACACCAAGTCAACCAAGTCAGATTTTAACGTGGGGAAAATGTGGCCTCAACCAAAATAGGGCATACTGGATTCAGACAAAAGCAAAAATTACCGGAGTCTAAAACGATTTCTCCTTCATCATATTAGAACAGGTATTACACTTAGCTCCTAACCATATTAGTGTGTAAAGCCACCAAAAGAGATTTGATAAAATTTGGACTCTGTGTAGCTGATTTCATAAAGGCCAAAGAATATTTTCATATATGATTTGGGATTTGATTGAACATTTTTATGCGTTTGTAAGTGCATGATTCACTCCTAAACTAATTAATTAGTCATTATGAATTTTAGAGCACAGCTGTTAGATATAAGAGATCAAAATGTGAGATGTATTTAGTTTAAATTTTTATGAAAAGGGATAAAAAAAGAGTTGAGTTTGTGAAAATTCACATACTCTTTATTTTAGTGAAATTTTAGCAATAGTTATTAGGCATCGATTAATAATTATTCTCCAAATTCCAGTTTCTTTGGAATATTTTAAAAAGATTTTTAAGATGTAGAATAAACACAACCGTCAATTTTAAAATTCAAATATTTCAGGTGTGGATCAAATTTGATTTATAGTAATTAAAAACCGTATTGTGACTTAACTCGAACTAGTGACTACTTAGAGTTACGAACTCCTGCATCTTGTAACACAAGTGGCAGTCAAAGTATACCATCGCTTTCGATCCAAAGCCAGATCCACCGTGTTCCTCTAGTTTCTTACTGTTGCAATTAAATCTCTCTCGATTGTCAGTTTCCGGTTTCTTTTTGGTCTTTCTCTTCTTTTTCGATCAGTGGTCCATTGTAGCACTTGGTTAACAATTCTCTCTGGAGCCAATTAGAGGGCATATCTGAGCCAGCCTTTACATCGTTTGCAGATTATTGATTATACTACTTGTTGGGTAGTCCAGTATCTGACGTCTTGATCAGTAATTCAATCACTCCATTTGGTCCTAGAATTTTTCTAAATCACTTAGAATCAAACACATCTAATTTCCTCTCTTGGCTGATTTTGGGATGTCAACTTTCACTTCCACATAGCAACATGTAACTATGGTCCACGTATATTTAAGGAAAACGAAACTAGCAGTTGTGAGCAGAAGGTATGAGTTGGAAATGCGAACTCGTAGTGAACACTTAGCGGTTTACTTACCAACTTTGTTACCAGTTGTTGCTACCCGACATGGAAGTCTATTACTGTACCTATCAGAATAAATCTATTATATACTAGTATAGCAACATATTTTTCCCCACTTGACGATACAACAATATTTAGAGGTGGTTATCAGTAAAGGAAATATATAAGAAAATTGGCATAATTCCACCGTTGCTAGGTCCGTTTGCAGTCTGCAGTGAGTTTAAATTGAATTCCCCATTGCTAGATCTGTTGTATTCAATAATAGACATCTGTGTCGGGTAGCAGCAAGTGGCAACTGAGTTGGCAAGTAAACTGCTAAGGGTTCGCTATGAGTTTGTATTTCCAACTGATATTTTGGCTCTCCTTTAATATATATGGACTGGAGTCACGTGTTTGAGCCCCGTCACAACAATTAGTAGTGACTCATTAAAGAAAAAAAAACCATTGATATATTTCATCTATAAGCAAATCAGTTGTGCATTTGTTTTGTTTTTTGTGTGCTTATTCAGAATTGCACTTATGGCAATAAACAAAATAAAGAAAAACCTTAATTGTGTACCTACTTGTAACGGAATAAAGATGGTATTTTCCAAGAAATCATTAAAATTGATCAAATATTTTTATTTTATTTAAGAAAATCAAATTTTATGCTTTTTAGCGAGAACTTATTGCTGCAGCCATTTGTTTCTGGAGAGGTTCAGAATGGGAGGTAATCAGTGATTAATTTGCCATTTTCCATATACGTTTATGTTGTCTTTCCAACATATTCAAAATAACTGAACGAGCCAAATTTTTGCCCTTGTCGAGCCTTTCTTTCATTCTACTACGGCCGCTCCCTCATCGAAACCTAGTAAAATTTGATTTTCTTGAATAAAATATACCTAATTAAATTATGTGACTTTTAAAATATTTCATCTCCGTTCTGTACGTACTTCATATATAGATCACAGCAATTACTCATGGTCTACCAGTTTAGGTGTGCCCTTTTTTGATATGCAAAAATCAACAGTCACTCATCGCTTACACAGTCCATATATATATATTCCTGGCTTGAGGTAGTTGCCTGTCTAGCCGCACTGATGAGCTGTGAAACAGAGAAACAGTACTATATGTGGATGACTATATATATATATATGTATATATATATATATATATATATATATATATATATATATGTTGTTGTTGTTGTTGTTATTGTTGCAGGTGAAACTATTGAGGTTGTTTGAAGTTTTGTTACAATTTATACGCTAGGTGTGTAAGAAATTTCGTGAAAAATATTGAATAATTCCACCCCCTGTCTTTCCAAGCTTATAACTCCTCGAAAAATGTAATTCAAGTCCTAATTTGTTTTCAATTAAAGAAGCAAGGACCAAGGTTTCATTAAAAAAAAACAAAAAACAAAAGAAAAACAACGTGGTTTAAAAAAAAAAGGTTTTAAACTTCGGACTTTACGGGTAAATTTCTAAAAAACACTACTTTTTTGCTTTAAATTTGAATATATAATTCACTGTGTACCTACTTGTAACGTTATCTTCAAATTGTGATATATAAAACTTTGGTGAGTAAATTAATTATTTACTTTTTAATAGACATTTCAAAATAGGAGGCGTGAATTAATTCGACCTCTTGTCTTTCCAAGCTTATAACTACTCGAAAAATGTAATTCAAACCCTAATTTTTTTTCAATTAAAGGAGCAAGGATCAAGGTTTCATTCAAAAAAAGAAACAAACAAAAAAAACAAACAACGTGGTTAAAAAAAAGGTTTATAACTTCGGACTTTACAGGTAAATTTCTAAAAACCACTACTTTTTTGTTTTTGAATATATTATTTATTGATCTTTTATCTTCAATTTGTGATATATAAAACTTTGGTGAGTAAATTAATTATTTACTTTCTAATAGACATTTCAAAATGGAGAGGTGTGCATTTAAAAAAAAACGTTTGTTTAAAATATTATATTCGGTTTATTGAAAAGAGCATAAAATTTCACATGTACCCTGAAAATATCGTAAAAATAGAATCAATAGAAAAATTTTGATAGATTTTTAAAGGTTAAAAATTGAAAAATACTAAGCTCGTAAAATTCAATTGATTTCATTACTGTTTTTAGTTTAAATGAAAAAATAATATAGTATAATCCATAAAGAAAATAGACAACCCACTTTTAAAAGAGAAATCAAGAGTTTTTTTTTATATTTTATTCGCAGTTTCGTGTTAGGGGTGTCAAAAATACCTACAAAAATTCTGATACACCTATCTATACGCCTCATTAACCTTATACTCGAATGGCTTTTGACCTTAATAACTGGGGACTCTTTAATAAAATAAAAACATTGGTATCTTTCTACTTACTTTTTTTTTATAAACAAATCGGTTCGGCCGTTATGTTTTTTGTTCTTAAACGTTATGTTTTTTGTTCTTAAACGTCATGTTTTTTGTTCTTAAAGTGTCTTAAAGTGTCTTAAAAGAAGGCCAAAGAGTACAATGGCTGATTATAACCAGAAATACTTTACCTCATAAATACAGTTAAATGATTTCCATTGGTAATGAACTGATGTCAGCGTTTCTTGTTTCTTATTTCAATTTATGAAGCTGGACCCTTACATTGAAGACATTTTCTAGACTCAAAATCATCGCATGGGTTTGGATTAGTTAGAATAAGGATTTGAAACGCAAGATTTATTATTATTATTATTATTATTATTATTATTATTATTATTATTATTATTATTATTATTATTATATGTTGATTTACATATTCAGTATTTGTGCAGAATTTGAACCAAATGTAACTAACTTGCCATTCGGCTTTGCCCGGAACATGATGTTAACCACCGGCTTTTGCCGAGCGTTGCTGATTATCAAAGCGTAACAATGCTACTCAAGGAAAATACTGAAGCAAACATTTAAATATAATAAAATCACCAGAAAAAATATATAACGAAAATAAAAAGAAAAAACGACCTACCGTAACAATTTCTGTTTTATTCTCGTAACAAATATTTTTAAGTGAAAAAAAAAAAACAAGTTGCATTTTTTCTTCAACCAATTTGATCTGGTCAAACAAAATTGAACAAAACTAATAAAAAGAACAATTTTTTCTTGTGTTTTCATATTTTTTCTACCAAAGGTAAAAAAAAGCACTTTTTCATGTGTTTTCCATGTATTTTCCTTTGTTTTCGTACATAATGTAAAGTAAACCATTTTTTTTTTTCATGAACATTTTTTTTTTCCTGTAGGGGGTAGCTGGGTAACTGATTTTTTTAAAACTAAATTAAGACAGCCAGAATTTTCCCTTAGGATTAGGTAGACTTTTCTTCGATCACATCAAACAATGTCAAAGTGGGGTGAGAAGACACAGCGGATGTGAAAGAAACTTCGCCAACTGGGTAATTTTCCGATATATTGAGACAAACGGATCATTACCACATTTCTGTCTCCACATAAACTCAAAAAGATAACTGTCGAGAAGCTCCCAGCTGGTCCTGCATTGATTTTATTTTTTTCAATATTTTCCCATTAGGCGAACGCCTGCTTCTTTGCCATGCATTGATCGGCATCTTACATCAGATTACAGTCAAACCCGAGCACATAACATCATGTTCCAAGCAAAGCCGAGCAGACGATTAGTTACGTCTGGTTCAAATTCTGCCCAAGTACTGAATATTCGTCACAGAGACATAAAAGTGGTGCAAAACATCTGTTCGATGAATTAATTTTGCCTTTCCTGGGACGGGTATTCTTTTTATTTTATTATAATACAGATCTGGCGTCTGTTTGTCTGTAACCGCGAGTTTATCACCTTTATCAAAGATGCTATGCCTTATTGTCAAGTATATATTAATTGTTAATTGTAAAGTTATTGATTCCTAAGAGTAACATCTTTATTCACATCAGCATTTATAACTTCATGCCTCTATCTTCCTTTTCACCATCCATTTTCTTTCCATCACTTGACATCTTGACCTTTGCTTTCAAGTAATCTTGCCACTCTTTGAACTATGAATTCTAATTATTCCAACCACAGTTCAATGATTTGAAGTAGTCAAGAATTATTCCACTGTTTAAAGGCGACTCAGCCTCAAGCACAACTTTTTGACCAAAACAACCACTCGCGGATTCTTCTGATGTTTGCCAACATTTACTCTTGAAAATACACATGAACAAAAATGAAGGGTAGAAGATTATCTTGTGCCAGTCTTTTTTTTTTTGTTAGGATTTTGCTAGTAAAATGAGACAAGCCAAGATATACACGTTAAAATGAAGAATGGTTCAGGGCCGGTGGCCGATCTCCCATTGTTTTTTTTTTTCTCCTTGGATTAAAATATATAAGTAATGTTAAAATGAATTGGAAACTTTAAGAAATCATAAGAGAAAATATTTAAAAAAAAAAAAGATAAAATATAAACATAACTAATAATAAATCTTACAGAAAAATATTCAAACCTACCTATATATAAAAAAAAGTGTACCTTAATTCAGAGTCCACGATGAGATTAAATCCGTACATTGTGCCATATTTGAATTACTAATAAGCTAATAACATTACAAGATTTACATATTTATGTTTTGAAAGAAAAAAAAAACAATTCACTCAAAAAACCTTGGTTAGACTTATTCGTTAAGTTGAATTGTCGAGCAGACGGAAACTTAAAATATAAAACTAAGGGAGAAATCCTTCTAGACTGAGACAACTCCTTTCAATAAAGTTACATAAAAAATCCGATTTTATTATGCCTGTAAATAAATATCTAGTATGACCCCCCGCCCATTTAAAATAAATTGTTCTCTACATAAAAAACAGATCTTGTGTCTTACTTTGCTCCTGTGTAAAGTAAATAGCAACGATTTTTTTTATAAAAAGTATTTTCTAAAAATATTTATAAATAAAATCATAAATAAATGACAAAAGCTCTATAATCCAAATTTCAAGATGTCCATCTTACTGTTATTTCTTTAAGCATGTTAAAATATTCAATTCTAACATGCTTAAAGAAATAAACAGTAAGATGGACAACATCTTGAAATTTGGAATATAGACCTTTTGTCATTTAGTTGTATATGCTCTGTAATTATATCCAGCTTTCTAATTAAAGGATTGATATGAATAAAGGATGAAATATAATTGAATACCAATATTTTATGATTAACATATAAATAAAATTATGTATTTTTACATGTTTTTATTTTCGTTTTTTTTTTTGTGTGTAGAGAAAAAATGTAGACATTTTTATTCTGTGAAGTTTACAAAATTAGAAAAAAAAAAAACGCAGTTATAAGTTTCTGTGTTCTAACAAGTTCAATAGCAAAGTTAAAAATGAGCGTATATAAAAAAAAAAAACATAATTTTAGGAAGCAGCACCCCGAACAATCTTAGCCACGAGCCGCCATTGCATATACATAACTAGTAAAATATATACGAATTTGCAAAATTATTAAATACGTATATTTTTGTATAAAACTTATAAACACCTTATAAAACAGCAGTGATTCCTCAATAACTAATTATTAGACCTATGACAACTGCATATTCTTTTCATTGTTTTGACTCTCGCGTATATATCCGATACAGACACAGTTAATCAACCGAGAACGACATCACTTTATGCAAAAGCATATAAGATATCAACGGATATACACTCGAGAGTAAAAATAATGAAAAGAATATGCTGTTGTCCTAGCTCTAGTGATTATATAGTTATAAGTATGATTATGGAACAAAGTTCTTGTTGTTTTTTAATTATTCTGGATACCAAGAATCTAATTCTAGTTCTACTTAGAATTCATCCTTCATATTACCCCAAAAAATCGCCTCTATTAAAGTTTTAAATTAATACGATTTATACGCAAGGCTTGTTATGTTTTATTTTTGATATCCTATGAGTTTGGCATTTTTAATAAAGTTATATGCGTTCTAAAAGTGTAAAAGTGTAAACCCATTTTTATTGAGCTTAATTAATTGTGTCAATTTTGAATAACTTTATTCATTATATTCATTTGAAGTCTATATTTATTGAAAAAACGTACATATTTATTTGTATATGTATGTGTATATATATATGTGTGTATGTATATGTATATACGCACCTATACACACGACATAATCAGGTGTACATATCAGTTTTCATCACTCACTGAAGTTAAGCAACGTTGAACCTGGCTAGTACCAGATGAGTGATCATTGTGGAATTCTAGGTGCTGTATGTGTTCCCGACTTATCTTGGCATTGTTGCCAGTTGTCCTGAACCTCCACTTGCCAGAGGTATTTAACATTTAACAATGCTTACTCAGGAGAGTTGTGGTTGGGGATTACCACAAGAATTCCATGTGCAGGCACCCTTACAGTTGGTATCTATAATCTGTCAAGACTGAAGGAAGCTACCATATATATATATATATATATATATATATATATATATATATATATATATATATATATATATATATATATATATATATTTGTTATTGTTGTTTTTTCAAGCGATAAACACGGTTAATATTGGCTCCGTCTCGAAGCTCATTTTTTATTTACTTAGAAAGTCGTCCTTTAATTTGTTTGGACGTATATAACAATTTTATTTATTTATTATTTTTAAAACAGTAATCTACATACACACGTGTTTCGAGACAGTTGAGCTACGCTGACGAGAGGTAATTACCTCGAAACACGCATGTACGTAGATTACTGTTTTAAAAATAATAAATATATATATATATATATATATATATATATATATACAGAAATGACAGAAAAGAATAGACACTAAGATAAATATTTTTCCTAAGATTAATATATGCATATTTATATTTAGATGAGAATAGTATTGAAATAACTAAGTATCTCATTAAAATTGCATCTAACAGCATTGAAGCAAACCACAAACCAAAGAAGCATCAGATATATCAGAATTTCTGTGAGGAAAAACTGTGGGTCAACATGAAGGTGGTCTTAGTCAACGCAAAATAGCAGAAAATCTTTCAATACCCCTTTTTACTGTTAATAGAGTTATCGTATAA
>NC_136492.1:70135144-70222644 GCF_053919585.1 Euprymna scolopes
TACCCATTTAAATATGTAATAGCATGTCTTTCTTGTGGTCTCTTGCTCTAACTGGATTCTAGGACAATAATTCCTCTTGTCTCATGAAGTAGCTAGATTCGTGCTGTTACTATAGGTAACATCATTTGGAGAAGGTGCACAATTCCTCGTAAAAGCCAATGTAGGTTAAATGTATCAAGATACTATGTGATTTTGAATATTTACTCAGGGTTTACTTGTAGAAAAAAAGCAATGTTAACAAATTCCTAATGAACCGCCCCCTTAAGTAAACACTTCATCAAATCTCCACAATAACGTACTGTACTTGCAATAACCGTTATCCCTGAGTGGCTTCCGGGCCTTGATAAGTGGTGATCACTGTGTAAAAAAAAAACAAAAAAAACTTAGACACTCGAGGATCGTGACTAGTCGGCATTCAAGTTCTCTCCATTATGTATTCTGTATATATATATATATATATATATATATATATATATATATATATTGTTTTAACAAAATCAAGGCATCAAGGAATAGATTGATAGCAATAAATAGTGTCTTTCATTATAAGTTCCAATTATTCGGACAAGAAATAGTGTACAAATGTACGATTAAGGCTGATAATATTAAGAAGGTATATCTTGGAGCCACGGGGTGCGTCTTTAAGAAAAGATTCAGAAACCATGTTGAATCTTTCAAAAATGAACCGGGGGGGGGCGATGAAACTAATAGAGAAGGTGTTAATGATAGAGGAGGGGATGGTACAAGAATCAACATTAGAAATAAAAAGAGGAACACAACTGCATTAGGTGATTGGATTAGGGAACTTCATAGAAACAAAAAAGATTTTGATTTGAAATGGTCAATAGTAGATAAGGGTAGTAAGTATAGACCTGGGAAATCAAAAAGATGCAATCCGTGTTTACTGGAAGCCTTCTACATAGTGAATTCTAAAGAAGAAATATTAAATAAAAGGCTCGATGCTAAACAGGGATGTCTTCATAGGAATAGATTTTCGCTATCACATCTAAAACGTAGCTGAGGAAAAAAGGTTCTTGTGAAAAGAAAGGTTATTGAGTGTAAGGCCAGAGTTAAAATGAAGTTAAATAGCTAATAATGGAGTAAATTAGATGTGATTAATCATTCAAATTTAGCAAGCAAATTTAGAATCTGATATTCTACACTGGTAGCACATTAATAGAAATAAAGACAATGGATTATTGGACGAGAAATTAAGATTTATAAATATGCTTAACAAAGATTAGCAATATTGTTTAAAAACTAGGAACACAATTTTAGTTATATTGATGGTGAAATAGTTGAAACTCTTTCTAGATAAATAAAATAGCTTAACAAAGATTAGCAATATAAATTCAACAAAAAAAAACAATATTAGTAATTAAAGACTGGGGATTAATTGATACTGTTTTTAGATCAGTAAAACTTGAAAAATCCTAGCTTATTCAATCATATTCTTGTTCTGAACGACTAAATCCAAAAATTAAAAACCAAGGTGGACCTCCACTTTTAATGGAATAAAATCCACATAGAGCTAAAGAATATATTAATTAGAATATTTATTAATAGGATATGTATCATTATTAGATAAATATTTAAGAACGTAATTCCTGCATTGATATTATTTGAATCAAAGCCATAGATAACCTCAGAAAATTATGGTTGTATGGCAAACATAGGTAAAATCTTTGGTAATAAAATCAGTATCACGATTAAGATATGCATTATAAACTTATAATTTGAATATGTTAGCCAGGATTTAATTGGATTTTGTGTAATTAATAAATAAATCATAAATGCATATTAGGAATTTGCCAAACTCTGAACTCTGCAAAAACATTAAAATATCGAACGTATTGAGTTACCTCTCTTTCAACGTTATGAATACATATTAGAATTTTGGTAACTTATAATTCAACAAAACCTTTAAAATTTCTAACATACAGAGTTAACACGCTTTCAGCGTTTAAAATATCCTCTAATCGTAAATCTTAAGAAGTAGGAACAAAATAAAATAAAAAATAAAATATAAATTTAGATTTTAATTTTAAATGAAGAATGAGACTGCACTGAATATAGAGTAATGTTATTTTTTATTTTTTTTGTTTTTTCTTATGGAATAAGTTTTAAACAAAAAACGCTTTTTGAAATTACACAAATAAGTAAGCCGATATTTTCCCATGTTTTTCCACATAAGTAAAATGGACTCCATAATGTTCATTGTTACATTGTTTTTTATTCAATACGTCTGATGAAAAGCTGTTCTTGTGAACATTTTCAAACGACATAATGTTTGAATTTGTCCAACTAGTCTTGAAACAATTGTAACTAACGATGAAATACACTATTTTTTGCTATCAATCTATTCCTTGATGTCTTGATTTTGTTAAAACAATATATAAATGCTCAATTAATAAATATGATAATTTTGTAGCTTACAGTTTAAGTCATATCATTTTGACTTAAACCTAGAACCCCATCCTCCAACGTAGACCCCTACTAACATGCCTCCTTCTCTAACATCAGGGGTCTACGTTCCAACCTTCCAAAGGTTGAAACCCAATTGCAGAAGACGAAACCGGACATAGAGAAACTGACATAGAGCCGACCACTTCCCTAGATGAGTTCATAATTAATGGATACTCTGACTTAACATCTAAATCTGACCCCCAAGATCGCCATGGGTATGGAATATGTGCCTACATTAAAGATGGCTTTCCGTGTGGTAGGGATATCTCCAGAGAAGACCCTAATTTACCTTATATGTGCTTCCGGGTTGCACTTGCTTACACCACTGCATTTATATTTGCCCTCTATCGCCCCTACAACGGCGGAGTTACTATCTTTAAGAGCATATCTGAGAAAATTGACCACATCTTTCTGCTCATCCTTCAGCTAACATTCACATCTGTGGTGACTTCAAGGTCCACAATGTGGAATGGCTGGCCCATTCAAACAAGACAGATGATGAGGGGAGGGTCTGTCATGACTTATCCATTGCCTATGACCACACTCAGATTGTTCATGAACCCACGCATGTGCTCGATACTACCTGTCAGTATGCAAGCCTTCTCGACCTTTTTCTCACAATTTCCCCTGAGCTATGTTCATGTTCCGTTCTATCTCTTCTGGCATCTTCTGACCACTCGCTTGTATCAGTTAAGATAAAAATGAAATGCAACAAGTCTTCAGACATACCTCTCGACCATACAGTATATCGATACTCTATGGCTAACTGGGATAACTTCTGTTCATTCATATCTGATCGATCTCTGCATTCCATGTTTAAAAAGATGTGTCCTCTACAGTATCAGACCTGACCGAATGGTTAATTGTAGGTATTGACCGATTTATACCATCCAAAAATTCCAACAAAACCATACAGCCAGCCATGGTCCTCCCCAGAATGTGCTGCTGCCATCGCGCACAAAAATCACTTTTTCAAAAGCTACCAACATAATAGATGTACTGAGACTAAAGCTGCTTTCAGGGCTGCCAGCAACCACTGTAAAAGAGTAATAAAAAATGCAAGAGAGCTATATGCTCAGTCCGTTAAATCCAAAGTAGCTGAGCAGCGGCTTGGTTCCCATCAGTTTTGGCAAATAGCACATAGAATCCTGAACAGAAGCATGCATTCCTCCCAACCATCATCAATGGACCTGAGGTCATCTCGTCAGCATCAGATTAAGCCAAACTATTTGCCAAAAACTTTGCAGCTAATTCTACCCTATACGACCAAGGCCATCAACTCCCCATATTTCCTCCTATAACAGACAACACGCTATGCAACATATAAATATCTGTACGTGATGTCGCCAAGCTAATCAAGAGCCTTGACTCCAGTAAAGCAACTGGCCCTGACGGCATTCTAATTATAGTGTTGAAAAAGCTTCAACCAGAACTTGCCCCCATACTTACAAAACTGTTTAAGCGTTGTCTTAAGGAGAATTGCTTCCCAACACCTGGAAAACCTCACCAGTATGCCCTGTATTTAAGATTCCTAGTGACAGATCATCTCCCTTTCAGTACAGACCAATAAGTCTGCTGTGTGTCATGAGTAAGTTACTGGAATTCATATTAAATAAAGAAGTAGTCAATCACCTCAGCAGAAATAACTTTCTTAGTGACATGCAATATGGTTTCCATTCTGCTAGATCTACAGCAGATGTGCTAACTGTTATATCTCACAGAATTCGTGAATCTTTCGACCAAGGCTTTCTTTCTAGAGCAATTGCTCTTGACATATCAAAGGCCTTTGATAAGGTATGCCATAAAAGCCTACTTCACAAGATTTCCAGCTATGGTATAACTGGAAATGTTTTCTCAATTATTAAATCGTTTCTCTCTGATAGGCTCATAAGAGTAGTGGTTGATGGGCAGAAATCAGAGGCCCACAGTATTAATGCTGGAGTTCCTCAGGGGCCAATTCTGGGCCCAACTCTCTTCATGATCTATATCAATGATCTCGCAAAACACATACTTAAATCATTCGTTGACATCTATGCTGATGACACGACCATCTATGGAAACACATCAAAGGTCGTAAATGACAAAGTTCTTCCTGATTCTCTCTCCTCTGATTTTCTGATTTTGAGCACGTGGTACAGTGGGGGAAGAGGTAACTGGTTACTTTTAATGCATCCAAAACCAACCTTCTATCTTTACATCATCAACGCTCTGATCCCCATCTGGCATCAATTGAAATAGATGGCTCTCGTCTTGGGGAGGCTTCATGTTTTGACAAGTTCTGGGATTGACCTTTACTCCTGATCTGAAATGGAACATGTACATTAAATCGGTTGCCAAGGTCGCTGGAAAAATGGTGGGATCCTTCTATCGATCCAGTAGATATCTCACTGCTGATGCAATTCTCTATCTATATAAAAGCCAAGTACGTCCAAGGATGGAGTACTGCTGCCACATCTGGGCAGGAGCTGCTAAAAACAGCCTATCCTGTCTTGACAGAGTACAAAATAGATTTTGTAGCCTAGTGGGGGATATCCTTTTCTCTTCCATGCAACCTCTCTCTCATAGAAGGGACGTTGCCAGCCTGTCGTTGTTTTATCGTTATTTCCATGGCAAGTGCTCGTCTGAACTACAATCTCTGGTCTGCCCTGACCAATCTTTCACGAAAAACACCCATCTAGCTGAAACGTCTGTCAGTAATTTCCCCCACTCTTTATCTGTACCTAAATCAAAACGTAGATTCGATGAACAAAGCTTCTTTCTTAGAAGTGCACGACTGTGGAACTCTGTTCCGTCTGCCTGTTTCCCACCTGACTACAACTTGAATGTCTTCAAGTCCAACATAAACAAATTTCTGATGAACTGCCCCTTAAGTAAGACACATTATCAGATCTCCATTACTAGCGATTACTACGATATTATCCCATTGATTACTGAACACGCAATAACCCTTATCCCCGAGTGGCCTCCATGCCTTGATAAGTAATGACTTCCTTGTAAAAGAGAAAAAAAGCTTCTTGGTATATGAACGATCACCGAATTTTCAATTATATGAACCCAGTAAAATCTGGAATACTATTAATAAGACTATATATATATATATATATATATATATATATATATATATATATATATATATGTGTGTGTGTGTGTATGTGTGTATGTATGCGTGTGTGTGTGTGTGTGTATGTCCAATAAGTGTGTATTATAAATCTATGTGATGGTGCTAAATACCAACTACAGATATGCATGGATGCCCATAGAGAGAAAAGTTTATTGATACATATTGATACTTGTATATAAAGTATATAATCGTATCTGATAACCTGTAACGTTATAAGTGAATATATATATATATATATATATATATATATATATATATATATATATATATATATATATATATATAAGTATTTGCAAAACAGATAGAGGGATGCAATTTTGCAGCGATGGGAAAAAGGTTTGGAGCTTGGCTGATAGGTTGACTGAGGTTGCCTCAGTTTACAAAAATTCTGGCAAATAAATTGATCCACTCAATTATTGTCCCATTAGCTTCCTCCCTCTTTTTGCCAAAATCTGCGAGTCCTTAATTAATCAAGCACTAGTCCACTACCTCATATATACTAAACTTCTTTCTGACCAACAGTATGGATTCAGGCAAGCTTGTTCAACTGCAGATATCCTAACCATAATCTCTGAATGTATATACTATGCATTAGATAAGGCAGGGATGCTGGGGAAGTAATCCTAGAAATAAAGAATGCTTTTCACAGGGTATGGCATGATGGCCTTACTGGATGAATTCTTAACATATTAAAATCTTTCTTAAATAAGAGAAGAATCCAGGATGTTCTTGATGGTTATACATTAAAACAATATTACATTAATGCGGGGTCCATCAGGGGTCTTCTGAGATGTGTATATTTGCAAATGACACCATACTCTATGCCAGACAGAATAAGCAAATATCTAAGGAAATGGCTGAAACCCTAGTGGGAATTCTCTAGTCTGTAGTTGAAAGGGAACATAAATGAATGGTGGCATTCGGTGCTGCCAAGACTAAGCTTCTTTCCATTAACAATTACAATAAACCTTCTCAATCACTGATAGCCATGGCTAGTGATGAACTAACTGAAAGCTCTTCCTTCGAACTTCTTGGCTAGAAAGACACTATTAGAGTAGAAGGTTTTTCGACATCTAAGAACATCGACAGTGAAAGGGTGTGATTTTGCTGTTTGTCAAGTTAGTCAAGAGTACGCACGTCAAAGGGGCACATGTTATAAGTTCATATATAAGAACGTGCTCTGAACTTATAACATGTGTCCCTTTGACGTGCGTACTCCTGACTAACTTGACAAACAGCAAAATCACACCCTTTCACTGTCAATGTTCTTAGATGTCGAAAAGCCTTCTGCTCTAATAGTGTCTTTCTTTCAGACTGCAAATCTTTGGAATTCACTCTTTGTTTTCTGCTTTCATGACTGTACACAGGAGTCTAAATGTAATGTGGAAAGACATTGCTTTACTCACTACAATCTATTGTAAACATGATCCCAAATCTTAACTCCTTATGTCCGAGTGGTAATATGTTTTGTTTGGGGTGAAAAATTGTCAAAAAATAAAACATGTTTCTCTATGAAAGTAAGGTGGGAAGAACATTCAAAAACTGTAATCTAACGAGAGATACTAAAATCATGACATGACTGGATAGTTTATTTATTTATTTATTTATTTATTTGTGGACTGTTATCCTCATCTTCATTGTTGTTGTTTCATGACGTTTTGGCCAACTATTCCTCTGGCCTTTGTCAGGTGGTCAAACTTCTTGGCTCACCGTTCACAGAGAACATAAATTGGAACAAATACATTGAGGGTATTGCCAAGGCTGCTGCAAAGAATGTGGTTTCTCTCTGCTGTGCTAGAATTGTTTACGCCTGAGAGTATCCTGTACCTCTACAAGGACACCATTCGCTCATGTATGGAGTATTGTTATCACATTTGAGCTGGTGCATCTGCTATTAGTCTCTCACTCCTAAACAGGATAAAACAAAAACGTGGCCAACCTAATAGATCCCGCGCTGTCAACCAAACTTCAAGTTCTGTCTCATCAACGAACTGTTGTATACGTGTGACTATTTTACAAATATTTTTATGGAAGGTGCTTGGACAAACTCCAACCCCTTGTACCTGATCAATGTAATTACCCTCGACTAACCCAACAAGCAGCAAAATCCCACCCACCCACTGTATAGATTATTAAATGTTAGACAGCCCTCTACTCAAATAGTTTCTTCCCTCGAACTGCTAGACTTTGGAATTCCCTGCCAGGTTCCTGCTTCCACGACTGTACCAACATGCAGAAATTAAAGTGTGGTGTAAACAGTCATCTGGCTGCTAAACTCCATACATAGTATCCCTGCAAATTTTGCACTGAATACTAGCCTGTTATATCCAAAGGGCTCTGTGCCTTGATTTGGGGTGAAAAAGCAATACAAAAATAGAATTTAAGTTTTATCTTAATTGATTGGCGACTGAATGGTATATTATTTTAATTTTGACATCCTTTGAGATGAGTAATTTGTATATAAAACATATTAACATATATAGAAAACGTACAAATTACTCATCTCAAATGATTCCAATAATAAAATATGGCTGAGTAGTATGGAAAGAAAATGGAAGATCATTAAAGCTGTGAAATGAGGTTAAATAACTGATTTTACAGGAAACTCAGAATAAGCGCATCGTGAGTTACAGTTATGTTTAAAGTAGACTAAGTATAAATGAGAACGGATTATGAGAATCAATAATTCAGAAGGAAAGGGCAGATAACAAAGAAGCAGTGCATGTGCTAGGCTACCATAAGTGCTAAATTAGACCAAATATACAAAAGAACACATTATTGAGAATTTTGCATGCAGGAAAACAGAGCAGGTGTTAGATTACAGTGACCTCTTTAGTAGATCAAATATGAAGGTGAACACATTACAAAAAAGTTGAAGCAGATAACCAATAATTAGAAAGAAAGGGAAGATAATCCAAGAATTAGAAAGAAAGGGAAGATAATCCAAGAATTAGAAAGAAAGGGAAGATAATCCAAGAATTAGAAATAATAATGGTAGTAATAACAATTAATTAACGCATTAGTATAAAACATGAAATATGAGTAGATGCGAGTGCAGTATCTGTTTTGTCTTCAGTCAGTAAAGCAGAAATCCTTCTAGACTGAGGAAACTTTGATTCTTGTCCCAATCCAGAATACCTCTTTTAGGGGAGCTGCATTTTCCCCGCATTAAAAACCGACTTTGTGTCTAACTCTATCCTCGTTGGAACACAGGTAAATAGTGGCATTATGATTACAACTCTCTCATATAAATATTGGCATAATTATTGGTTAAGAGATATTCCAAGGTGAAGGAACTCAACAGGAACTCAACAGCAAATTAATTGATACTCTCTTTCTCTCTCTCTCTCTCTCTCTCTCTCTCTCTCTCTCTATATATATATATATATATATATATATATATATATATATAGTCTTTGAAGTTTTTAACATTTGAAACCATACAAAAATTTACTTTTTATCATTCGTTAAAAAAAAAAAAAAAAAAAATCTAGTCAGTAAGTCATTTAATCACCTGCAATCACTGCATCAACTCTCTCGAATTTACTATAATACCAATGTTTTTATATTTATATTTTTATTTTTTTTATATATATATATATATAGCAACAGCCGAATAGCGCAATGGTGAGAAGCTCCGACTGTCATTTGAGCGATCAGGTTTGGATCCTGGCTTGAAGTAGTTGCTTGTCTAACCATACTGATGAGCGGCAAAACAGCTAAACAGTACTATGTTTGTAGATGGCTATAATGCTCCCAATCTTGGGTTGAGCATATTGGGAAGTGATATACAAATTAGCATATGAAGCGATGCTCTTTGTGTAAACAAATTGAGCTTTGGTATTTGGACAATGTCAAAACATTGTTAATTCACTGCCTGCTTAACAGCAGCCAAATAGAGCAACAGTTGTCTAGCCGCATTGATGATCTGTGAAACAGCGAAACAGTACTGTATGTGGATTACTATATATATATATATATATATAACTACTTCGTTTAGTCACATAAATTAATATACGAAAGTATAAATTCATGCGTAAACTTTAAGTATTTACTTCAACAGTGCTCAATACATATGTAGAGCTAGGTAGTAAGCTATAAAATATATATGGCGATAAAGCTACACAGAATATTTCGCGTTTCATCCATGCTAGGATTCCTCAGGAATGAAACGCGAAATATTTTGTGTAGCTTAATCGCCATATATATTTTATAACTTACTAAGTATATATATATATATATATATATATATATATATATATATATATATATATATATATATATATCAATGCTTGTATGTGTGTTCCCTATATAAAAAATCAATTAGAGAGTCTACATAAGAAGTCAAAAATATAATTATATGTAAAATTCTCCACAAAAAGAAATGGAGGTGTTCGTGCACCTGTAATTTTCACCCCACCCTTCCTAAAAGATCTCTGAGTTAGAACCTCAATTCAACTTTCAAATGCATCCTATTTTAATGAAATTTAAATTATATGTTTAAAACACTCTGAAGAAGACAATGGAAGTGGTCTCAGATCTATACATTCCCCTCAATATACTAAATCACTTTGTACTCCCTTTAAGGAACTATCGAGTTAGAATCCCTTTATAATCTTAAATGGAAATATTTGATTTTAATAAAACTCCAACGATATGTTATTAGACATTAACTCAGAGTTGAATAAAAGAAATCACAGTTTCTTATGGAGGAAAAGGAAGTGGGAAGTAATAAAAAAGAAAGAAAGAAATTTGATGTTATGAGCATAGTGAAAAATGGCACATAGTGTTTCTTGTTAAATCCCGAGCAACGTCGAGTCTTCCTGCTAGTAGATATCTAAAAGACACGAACTGAATGGGGGCAATCTAACGAAATGAATTAGATAAAGAATTCAGTTCAAAGTATTCCGAATAACTACAAGACAAAAGATACCTCAAGAAGATTTGCAAGTTCAATAGCTGACACATTGTAAGAATAGCAACTATCAAGATTGGGAAAAACTATTCAACAGATATTAATTAATTTTACATGATTAAGTCATTCTGCTACTCAAAGTTAGACGTCGGTAGCTTCGAATCTGATAAATTGCTATTTGATTCTGAATAGCCAGTCAATTATATAAATTTCCCGTCTGTCTTCTAAAAGAAAATTACGATATATAATCATTAACTCTTATCCTCCAGTGGCATTTTAGTAATAATAAAGGATTACATAGTAGTGCAACATAGTACACACATTTACACATGCGTTAACATGTACACACATGGAACCCAACACATTGTAGCAGAGTATGTCGCAAGGAACAAAAGACAAGTAATAACTCGACTCACTTTTTCATGTTGTAATAACAATATCTATTTCCGAATATTCTGAGATACAGTGAGATAACACTGAGGTAACAGAGAGAGTTAGTTTGGAAAGGGCCGGGCCGTGCCGGATTGCCTTGCTGAAGTTTCAACACAATAAAATTATTTGCATTCCATTTTGCTTATCACTAGTCTCCACATCATTTTAAAACAGACCTTGAACTTGAAAACTAAATCGCTCAGACTTGATAAAAGAGCAAGTTAAAAAACAGTTAAAGTAGAAAAGTTTGTCTTTTTGTCTGCACAAACGCAACATTTTAACTTTTACTCAGAATAATTATTTTTATTAAAAAAGTACAACCGTCTAATTGTTATTTATTTTACTAGCTGAAAAATAACCTTTGCTCTCCAGTGGTAAAACTAGGAATGATTGTCGTCACGGTCTTGGTAACGTGGGGTGACTTTAATCCGATGGAACGTTACCCTTCAACATCTGCACTTTTCATTAAAGAAGCTACCTTTATTTTGTGAGCAGATACAAGGTGACAACCCAGAACCCTAGAACGGGAAAAGTTGGAGACGTCATTAGGAGGAGAAGAAGGGGTACACATTTAAATACAGCAGAACCCCAGGATACAGCATTAATCCATTCCAGGGTTGGGATCATAAGGTGAAATCACCGTATGGCGAAGCCTAAGCAAAATTTTATACAGTACATATTAAAAATTAATAACAAAATACAGTACATTATACAGGGTGTTCCAAAAGTCTTGAGCACATTTCAAGTCTTCGTATCTGCTTAAATATGAATGGTAGTAAGATGAAAGTGGTGCCATTTTAAAGCTAAATTGAATCAAGCTTTTTCGTAAATCTATTGATTTTTTTATTTCTTTTCAGATCCAGTACAGTATATTTCTCGAGATATTCAATGTCAAAATTTGCCCAAGACTTTTGGAACACCCTATATAATACATATGTATATAATCAAATAAGATTATAAATAACACTGTAAGGGCCAGAAAGCATAGTATTCCACATCGTAACCTGAAATAACCGAATCCTAGGGCCACCATATCCCGGGGTTCTACTGTAACAATAAATTGGGCCTCATGTTTTTCCAACCATCAACTCAATAATGTATTTTTAAAATGGTTGACATTTTAAATCTCTCTTGCTTTCATGTACTTTTGTAGATTAAACATTTCAACAGCAAACAAACAAACAAAAAAAAGTGAAAATGAAAAAAAAAAGTGTGACGAAAGAAATGAAAAACGTGACTTACACGAGCGACGGCCCCTCTGTCTATCCTGTCGGGTGAAGGAATCAAAAAACGAAAGAGAAAGGGAAAACTTTTATCTAGAGAAAGTTCATTGATATACATATGGCAGTAATTTGCATATGAAGACAATGACAGTTGTGAAAAAGAATGAATGGGGAAAGCACAGAGCAGTCTTCTTTTTTGGACAGCTGAGAGAAAGAGAGAGAGAGAGAGAAAGAGAGAGAGTTGAAGCTGGGGTTGACAAGAAGGAGTTTGGACGAATATTTATTATTATTCGTATTATTTGGATTCATTGGACTACTGTTCTCGTCTTGAGTGTGATTTTCACGACGTTTCGGTTGATATAACCTCCAAACTTCTTCAGGTGTATCTTGTCGAACTCGGTAATGTTTCTGTAGATTGGGAATTTGGGCAGAATTTCGAGGGAACCCCTTTATTTACTTCATGAGGGTAGCATGCTTTTGTCCCCTCAGCCATGACTGGATAGAGGTCCTAAGTAATTTGCAATTGTATTTTTTTTTGTCGCCCACACTAAGGATTGAAGGTCAGAGGTTACATCGACCGAAACGGTGTGAAAATCACACTCAAGATGAGAACAGTAGTCCGACGAATAACAATATGCATAACCAATCCTCATCTCAAAAATTCAGAAATATTTTTATCATTATTATTATTATTATTATTATTATTATTATTATTATTATTATTAAATCTCAGTTTCATTCAAATATTTTTTCTGTTTTTTTTTTTAAGAATATAAATTATTTTGATAATGTTGACACGACATGAGCTTACACAGATTGCAAATTGGTTAAAACCTTTCTTTAAAGGCTTATATTTTTTTGTTTGTTTGTTTTGGCAACCTGCAAATGTTGACTTAAGTTTATGTCATGTTGGAAAAAAGCCAAATACCACCACAGAAGAATTCAAAGCTAACACACGTATGCACAGGTATTCACTGAAATTGTTAAAGAGAGAAAATATTGGTTTTGACTTTGAACAACAAGTGAGCAATGACCGGACGCTAATTTTATTATCAATGCGATTATTGAAAGGCTCGAGGCATGACTCTCTTGATAATCAAAAGCTGGATACAATTCATACGCATTCTACAATAGCGATTTATTAATATTGAAGCGTTCATCTCCTTTGATTTGTATCGTATTTGTTCTATCATTTATTTGGTCTATCTTTTGCTGGAAATCTGACAATTCGTCTGCATGTTCAAGAAAATAGAACAAATTTCCGATAACAAAATTTTAATAAATTCTTTATTTTAAATAAAAACAAGTAAAGCATGCATGGTCCCCATAAGTGCGCAGTAAACGAGGCATAAAAAAATGACTAAGTTCAGCCCCCCCCCCTATTTAGCCTCAAAAGTCCCCAGGGGACGTCAAATCCTGGTGAAAATGAACAAACAGTGGCGTTTTAAGCCTTAACATATTTAAATTTGAGTTCTGCACCATGCAATAAAAAAAGAAATGACTAAGTCCATCATTTTCCCCCTCCCCCATTTGGTCCCAAAAGTCCCTTAGGCCTTGACATATTTAAATTTGAGTTCTGCACCATGCAATAAAAAAGAAATGACTAAGTCCATCATTTTCCCCCTCCCCCATTTGGTCCCAAAAGTCCCTTAGGCCTTGACATATGTAAATTTGAGTTCAGCCCTATGCAAAACTGCTAAATAGACATACACAGTAAATTTTGGACAAATATGGTAAAATAGTCCCAAAAATGGAGTGTTTTTATTAGCCGTAAAAGAGCCCCTAGGCACACCCAAAAGTTATTGTGAAGTATAGACAAACAAAATTCTATAGAAATCAGTTAGTTACAACATTTCAGAAAGTTTTATAAAAATTCAAGGCATCACTTTTTTTAATAAGGACAAAAGTGTCAAGTTTAGCTATTTTAACCCGAAAGACACCCCTAGAGGGAGGGGCACTCGAAGTTTTTTTTCCGGAAAATTCGTTCTGTCATTTTTTAATCATATCATGTTTAATGTTTGTGCAAAATTTCAAAAAATTCCAAGGCATAGTTATTGAGAAAAGGGCGGATAGACGAACGGACAAGGGTGAATTTACAGGTCCACCTTCCTTTTGTTGAGGGACCAAAAACATATGTATCAAACATAGGTTTCCCTACAATCATTATTTTTTTTTCAGCTCTTCACTTAATAACCCCCTAGCATTCACAGGTCACCTGAATAAAAACAAATATATAGAAGACACTGCCACGGTTGCTGCAAAGACAGTAGGCTCTCTCTAATTTCTAACACTTGTCAGTATCCTATTTATCTTATATTCTATAAAAGTGAGAATGTGTGTGTGTGAAAGGACACTTCGCAACCTATATACTCAACGAATTTTTAATCTACAGACTTGAAATTTGGTATAGATGTTATTCAGACAAGTGAAAACCATTTTAATTGGTTTTCATCTGGAAAAAAGGGCTCTTAAAAGGTCAAAATTGACAAATTGGTGCGTGGGAGTCATCAGAGTTTTATCTGTTTGTGAACTTTCCTGAATGCGCATGCGTGAATCAGTCACATGACAGATTCTTTATCTTATGAATAAGTAGGTTTGCAAGCACTTTTTAAAGATCTTGTCAAGCTGGTCTAATGCTTATCATACTTGACTCACTGTCTTTAAGTTTTGGTTGCTTAAGTCTGCTTAAGTACGTTTTTATTTACAAGAAGTGAACAGTTTAGAAAAAACTTAATACTTGCATGCACATGTCTCAGTTTCTGTATGAATTAAAATATAATGTTTATGCGTATTTTATGACCAAACAACGCCGGGTCGCCTACTAGCATCTCGTTAAGGCCATGGAATATTGTTATCACATGGATGGAATATTGTTGTCACATGGATGGAATATTGTTGTCACATCTGGACCATGCCATCAAACAATCCTCCTTACTCGTAGAGGGGGTTTAAAACAGAGTCTGCAATCTAATAGGTACAACACTATCTATCAAGCTCCGGCCCCTGTTCCATCGTTACAATGTTGCAACCCTGTGCTTTTTTACAAGTAATTTAATGAAATGCGCTCTATCGAATTTGCTTCTCTGCTGCCCTCTTAACGTAAATACATACGACCAACTTGATAACCAGCTAAATCCGATCCATACACCATGAAGGATACTGGAGGACTTTTTACTCTAAGAGCTTCTTTTCTCGTACTTATAGCCTTTGGAATTCCCTGCATGCTCCTTGCTTCCCTGATTGTAGCAATATGCAGAGATTCAACCGTTTAATGTAACAAACACATGGCTTAATACTATAAATCAATAGCAATATGCCAAGCTGCATTAGAGCGAATCACTTTTATTTAGAAACATAATTTCTAGTGGCCAATAAAAACAATAGATAAATACAAATTCAAAATGTAAGTTTAGTAAGTCATTTCAATGCAGATCAAAAAAAAAAAACATTTATTGGTTTATAAATCACAGTACCTTTCGACATAATCACGTCTTCATCAGGATAAACACAATTTTTTTTTCATCTTATTTACCATTCGTGGCATGATACCACTAAGAAAAACAATATCCATTCGGTGTTATCAACAGTGATTTTTAAATGTCCAGGTTAAGAGATCCGTGCGATCGTGCGTAAAAGTTACACGTGATAAAATCTAAACTTAAACTAAACTTATATTTGCACTTAAACAACACTTTTATCATAGAGAAAACATATCTTTATAATACATAAATACATTCAAGATTAAGATGGAGTACCCAGATGGAGAACTGCTGCCATATTTTGAAAGATCCTGCTCAGAGTACTCTCTGCTGGCTTGATAGAGTACAAAACTGACTACGAAATCTAGTGGATGATGCCCTTTTCTTCCTCATACTTCCCTTTTCTAACAGAATCGAAGTTACTAGTTTTCCTATATCGTTAATTTAACATTTACTCGACTGAGCTTCAATCTATGCCTGTCGCCCTGTAACATATTCACAGCAAAGTAACGAATCATCACAGTGGTATCTCACCGTGCACTTGGCATGCATTCAACCCTCATCCTTGAATGCCTTTTGGACCTTGATAAGTAGTGACTCTTTACTACCGAAAAAAATACTAAGTAGCATATTTTTAGTAGCACTATTTCACAAATATTTTTTCACACTAGCTATAAAGCGATAAATGCTAGGTAATGATGGAAATCTATAGATGCAGGTACAATAGTATTAATACTGCTTCCCCATGTGTTCTGGGCTATTATGCCCAGTCGCCAACTCATCCTCTCTTGACTGTTCTCTCAAACTCTAACTCCCAACTCTAAACCATACATATACAAAACACATCTCCATTCTAATCACGTAATCAATGCGTATCACTCATGACCATCGCTTGATATCTGTTTTTTTTTTTTCACACAGGAATCGCCACTTATCAAGGCCCGGAGGCCACTCGAGGATAAGGGTTAATGGGTATACATTAGTTAATGTGATTCTAGCATAGAAAACATAAGTAGTGGGAATTTTGCAAAATTGGATTACTTAGGGGGACGGTCCATCATGAATTTGTTTACTTTGGACTTCAACACAATCAGATTGTAGTCAGCTGGAAAGCAGGCAATCGGAAGAGAGTTCCACAGGCGTGCAGTTCTAAGAAAGAAGCTTTGTTCATGGAATCTACATTTATGTTTAAGCACAGATAAAGAGTGTGGGAAATTATTGATAGTGGTTTTGGTTAGACGAGTCTTTTTCGTGAAAGATTGGCGAGGGGGGGCATAGATTGAAGCTCAGATGAGCATTTGCCATGAAAATAACGATAAAGCAAAGACAGGCTCGCAACGTCTCTTCTGTGGAAAAGAGGTTGCAGAGAAGTGAAAAGGGCATTACCCACTAAGCTACGAAGTCTATTTTGAACTCTGTCAAGGTAGGATAAGCTATTTCTTGCAGCTCCTGCCTAGATGTGACAACAGTACTCCATCGTTGGCTGTACCTGGCTTTTATATAGGTAGAGAATTGCATCAGGAGTGAGATATCTACTGGAGCAGTAGAAGGATCCCATCACCTTTCCAGCGTCCTTGGCAATGGATTTGATATATGTGTTCCGTTTCAGGTCAGGAGTAAAGGTCAAGCCCAGAAGCTTGTCAAAACATGAAGCCTCCCAAAGACGAGAGCCATACATTACAACCGATGCCAGATTGGCATCAGAGCGTAGAAATCTTATTTATCTATCAATCTTATCAATATTAAAATTCTTGATTTGTTCCTAAATTCTACTCTATCGATTTAGTATTCCTGTTACATTTCTAATATATTTTATCTTAAAATACCTTTCACGTCTCCATACATTTTTCTAACATTCATTTTTACAACCATCAACAACGATCAACAGTAATAAATGTCCAGGTTACTCGACGTTTCCCGAACAAACACTGTAACACAAGGAGCTGGGCATAAACCAGTTTGAAATTTTACAGAAATTTAATTTAATTTGTCAAATCAACGATGGGAAAGGATAAATCAGTAGTTTTGAATTCAAAAATATTTGCAGAGATTTTGATATATTGAAAGAAATGTCATGTCTGTTAACACTTGCATGAAAAATGATTATTTATGAATTCCCCTATTCTAGAGCGACTGTTAGTTTTCATAAATATATTAATAACAAGTGTTATCAAATACAGACACAAATCTCCTTCTAAGATTTTATTGAACATAAAATATTGACGCTGTCAGTTTACCGAACAGACAGTCGTAAAATAAAGCCATTTCTTGAAATAGAAGTGGGGATCGTCTATTCCAACTGAATAGGTGTTAATCAGCTCCGTTTTATATGGTTTCAAACGAAGACAGATCCTAAAATTCGATAGTACAATTTTGCAACAATATTTGCACTTCTCATCTATCGGTGCCTTTCTAAATGATGAGTGCAATCGAGTAAGTGTCATGACCTTTCAGATGTGCAATTACAAGTTAAGTACCACTTTCATTCACCCCCCCACCCCCCAAAAAAAATGCATTCGGCTACTGAAACATATGGGGCTACTGTAGTGGGGTGTATGGGGAGGTGAGCGAAACAATGTCAGCAAAACATATTGTATGTTGTTATTTCAAATATACAAACGGATGGACTATATATTTGTTAATGTAAAATACAATAATAATTTATAGCTCCTTAAATTTATACTATAATTCTTCGCAAGGATTCGTAGCTGATACGAAAATACAATTACAATTTACTTAATATTTCTACACAATCATAGCTGATGGAATAAAACCAAGTTGTTCCCGTTGATTGAATAAAAGATTCCGTTCAAAATTTCGTCAATATTTTTGAATTTGACAAGACAAGACAAAATTCGATTAAAGAAGAAACAGCCCGGTTTTTACCAAGGTTAACACCCTGATACAGCCTACCAACACAAGTACATTTAAGACGCTTTATCACCGCACAAGCTGAAGGGTCTTGCATAAAAAATCAATAGTAAAATTCTTTGGTAAAACAGAGGTCTGTCTGAAGTGAATGTTTCCGTTTAGATAACAATAGGACATAGGTATTTGACTTTTGCATTTTAAACGTTAATTCAAGTCATAATATATATATATGTATATATATATATATATATATATATATATATATATATATATATATATATATATATATAGTAAGTTATAAAATGTATATAAAATATAAAATAAAAAATAAATATATATATATATATATATATATTAATAGGATAGCGTGTGTGTTATTTATTTTGTGTGTCATGCTTACATCGCTTACATACGAGTGACTGTTGTTTAATCATTATAAACTTCCATTTCTTGTAATAAGCAATTTTACCAAGAATTCTTTATCAGTTTTGGTTTCGGATTCGATTATAGCTGATGGCACTCTAGAAATCTATTTTTTTAAATAAATAATTTTATCAAGAATTCTTAATAAGTTTTTGTTTCGGTTTCGATTCAACCTGATGCCCCCAAGTCATGTGGATATATTTTTTATTTCTGAAATCGCAATTTTATAATATCTAACAAAATCGATAGAACATTAACTCTGTAATAATATATACGAAATCTGCAAGAATTAAAATATCATATTTAAGCGTATTTTACAACCGGGCTACGCCAGGCGTCCCTGCTAGCTTAGATAAATACTTTTGCAGTTTTAACAAAAGAGCTACAATAATATCAGAGCGTTTTCATTCACGCTAAACATCTATAGAATGCCAAAATCTATATTACATATGAATGAGTCTGCTATGGAATTTGTACAGGTCCCACTAGTATAAAATTACTTTTATAAAATCAACAGTATATTCTCTACAGTGCAGTGTTGATTAGTATGTATAGTGGACTACGTCACTGAAGGGAGACAGGTGACGCTTCTTCCCGGAACACTACTTCGGGTCCCCGACTAGAATGGGCAATCAAGTGGTTTGATTGCAAAATGGGCGATTTCACCGACTTCGATGACAATAAAAGTATTGGAAGTGTGAAACATTCGTTGTTCCTTATTCAGTCCCGAGCAACGTTGGGTCTCCCTGCTAGTTATATATAAAGGTAATTACATTTAAGGATTCTATATAAAAGCAACTACATATTAATTAAAGGTGAATATTTGATTTGGAAAGAAACAAAAAAAAATATTTTCATTTTTTTTTACTTTTAAAAATTTAGATTCTTGTCAGAAAGATTATTTCTATGCAATGACTTGCAGCTAATTTAAATTTTGGATTGAAATTGTTTCTCATTTGTAATTAATACGCATGCGATATAGCGAGTCGTGAGGTTTGATTTAATTAATAAAGACGAAAAGAATGAAGGAACAAAAAGAAAAGAAAGGCAAAGAAATCAAGAAATAGAAATTATAAGGAAAACGAAAAGAAAAACATTATAAAAATAAAAAGAAAAAAGAAAAAGCAAAAATTGAAGAAAGAAACTGAATGGAAGAGAAACATGGAATAGAAAAGAAAAAAGAATGTGAATGAAAGGGAAAAGAGAAGAAAGAAAAAAAAGAGTAGAGGAATGAAACAAAAGAAAGAAGAATGTGAGGAAATAAAATAGAGAAAAAAAGAAAATAAACAATGAAAACAAAGAAAGAGAAAAAGATAATATGAAAAGTAGAATACATGAAAAAAGAAGAAAAAAACAATAAGAAATGAACGAAACAAAAAGTAAAAATAATGGCAAAGAAAAATGATATTTCAGAATGAATGCAGTATATGTCAGGATAAATAATTGAAAGAAAAAACAGAAAAGAGAAAAGAGAAGAACAATATAAAGAATAAAAGAAAGAAATAACAGAAAAAGAAGACAGATAACGAACACAAAAGGTGTAAATCTCACCTGTCTGTTTAAAGGTATGTATGTATGTATGTATGTTACTGGTACCATATAACCCAGTACTACCTGCCTCATGGTCGGGTCACCAGCGACTAAACTGGTTCCCCAACAGACTTCTTTGGTGAGGAGGGTGGCTAGTCTCCCTGAAGGATTAAATACAAGACCTACCAAAGGGCGAATGAACCCTTTTTCGGGGTCAACGGCCAACTAGCACCGTGTGTGTTTGTGTGTGTATGTGTGTGTTGGGGTGAAGAGGGCTCCTGTAAGCCGTGGTGAACGCAACCTTTCTAGGAGAAGCAAATCTCTGATTAAAAAAAAACATAAAACGGGAGACCAGTACCCGAATTAAACTGGTCTACAGTTTAACTTGTTGCTGACTATCTTGCTCTTGCTTGTTGCTGGATCTCAACATTTTGAACCGAGAGAGAGACTTAGCTGTCGTACAAGCTAAGACTCTGTAACATCATCTGTGTATAGATACTCCCTCAGGCATTTGTCTATTAAAATGGTCCTGTGGCAATGGAAGTAATTTTGAGGTCATGGACTTTAAGTGTCTGAGGGAGTGGCACTCGTCTGACATGACGTTGCAATCATCATGTATGTATGTATCTATGCCTTAAACTTTCAACAGAGGGACGGGTTTTACCGAGATTGGTATCATTTTTTAAGGCAACCCTTCGGACGGCAAATATCGAAAAATTGGCCAAAAACATCATTTCCTTAATCCTCAACTGGGCACTTCCTACAGGAAGGGGTCGCTTTTTTTCGCCGATATTTTCGAAAGTCATCCCCTCTTTTCGATTGTCCAGCCTTAATTTAAACCTACGTCACTTCCGGTTTGACAATGGGCGGCAACAGTAAACACCTCACTTTTTTTCACATTCTTTTCCTCCTTCGTGGTACGGGTTCAAGCCTGCCTTCCTACTACCATTTTTTTTTGCTCAACACACACGTCTAAAGACCCGGGCAACGCTGGGCATCCAGGCTAGTTACAGAATAAATACTATACTTTGCTTCTATAACCAAAGTTTCTAGTGATTAGAGCTATTGACTACCGACTTGATAGTTTATGATTGTATCAAAGCTTAAGGATGTGTACTGGCCTAGAAACACTGAGGCAGTTTGAATGCAAATTATATTATATATATCTATATATCTATAAAAGTGAACGTGTCTGTCTGTCTGTCTGTCTGTCTGTCTGTCTGTCTGTGTTTGTGTGTCTGTCTGTCTGTGTACATTTCCCTACGCAATAACTCTGTCAATTTTTAGTCTATAGACTCGAAATTTGAAATACCGGGTACTGAGATTTGGGAAAATCGATGTGACGGGTGACAGCCAGAAATTTGGCTGTTAAGGGGTCAAATTTCAACGATTTGACCTTTAAGAACTCTACCAAACTCCTCCGACAATTTTGGGTCTACACCCTTGAAATTTTAGATATAGGTTCCGTGGACATGGATCTAACGTAATAACTTGATTTGAGGCCAAAACAATAAATTTTCAGGGGTCATAATAGGGGTCAAAGTTTAAAAAATTACCCCCTTTTTTTTGCTCAGCATACACGTCTAAACACCCGGGCAACGCCGGGCACCCATGCTAGTATATATATATATATATATATATATATATATATATATATATATATATATATATATATACACTAATGAGCCAAAAAATGGGCCAAGCATGAAAGAAGAAAGAAATCTATTTTTCAATGTTTTTCTATGAATTTTTGTTAATTTTAACTGAAAATTTCTATTTTGCAGATCATTATTATTATAGTATAAAATGATAAGTGGAAACATTAATCCTAAAAATGGTAAAACCGTATCTTGGTGAGGATGTAAAAAAAACGAATTGCAGGATTAAGGCAGTCGAAAATGACTTACAAGCAAATTTTTGATATTTTAAGAAAAGAAAAAGTGAAAACATCTCTTTCTGTAGTGAAGCGAATTGGTCGAAGGTTCGACGTCGAATGCTTGGTAAAAGGGAAATCTGGATCTGGTCGCCCTAGAGCATCCACTTTGAAGAACGACCACATGCTTAAATTAACTGGTTTGAAGGATTGAAAGAAAACTTATGTTGACCATAGCAATGAATTCAAAACAGGGGCTGGAAATTCTCTTTCTAGATATACAATATCTAGACGAATGAAAGAAAATGGATTTTCTCCTAAAAGGTGTGCAAAAAGCCATTTTTATCTAAAAAGAACATCAATGATAGAAAGTGATTTTTCTCGTGTTATGGCAATAAAGATACATACTGGTTCAGGAATGTTTTCTGGTTAGATGAATCAAGATTTTGTCTTGTTAGTGATGCTTCCGATGCTCCCGAACGGTGCAATCGAAGAACTGGTGAAAGATTCTCGCCAAGTTGCATAAAAATGACAGTTAAATACGGGAATGGAGGGATAATGGTACGAGGAACTTTTACTACAGCAGGAGTTAGGGAACATATTAGATGTGAAAAGTCAATCAATGCAAAGGAATACATTCGAATATTAGAAACAGGACTGTTACCAAGTATCCAGAAGCTGGGAATATCTCAGAACATTATTTTTCAGCATGATAATGACCCTGCACACGCTGTTAAAGTCACAAGAAAATGGTTTTCTGCTAATTCAATTACTGTGATATTATGGCCAGGTCAAAGCCCCGATTTAAACCCAATCGAGAATATTTGGTCCATAATATCTCGTGCAACGGCTGGAAGAACTTTATCGAATAATGAAAACATGGGGGAAGCTGTGCAAAGCGAATGGAATACCACCTCCTCTTCGCAGTGTTCCACTTTGGTTGAGAACATATCTAAAAGGATTGATCTTTTAAAGAAAGGGAATGCGATTCCGTACTAAGCATTTATTCAAGTAAATGTTTTGTTCTGTGTTATTAGTCTCGTTTAAGTTTCCTTGTTCAATTGTTCATTGGTCAATGTAGCTTTAGGTGCAATAAAATGTATAAAATTTGTTTGGCCCATTTTTTTTTTTTTGCTCACGAGTATATATATATATATATATATATATATATATATATATATATATATATATATATATATATATATATATATACTAGCAGGCCACCCGGCATTGCCCAGTCGTAAAATACGCTTAAATATGATATTTTGATTAATGCAGAGTTCGTATTTATTGATATTGTTTAATGGATCCACTATATAGTAATGATTTGTTTATTGGATCCACTATATAGTAATGATTAAAAAAAAAAATTTTAATGGCTCGTGGGCCATCACCCAGAATCAAAAACAAAACGTTTAGCTTACTATTTACATTTTCCTTTGACGTAAATGCCTGCCCTCTGAAGACATGTTGGCTACAAAGGCTAAAAATTAGATTATGATCCAATAACTATTACATTACGCATGTATATTCGTAATGCCGTCATTCGACCTTCACCTGGCAATTTTGTTTTCATATTTTGCACCGATTTTCTCCAGCTAAGACCCAAATATAAAGCTTCACATGGGTTCGAATACGCTATATATTAAGTTTCATGTCAGTAGACTAAAAACTGACAAAGGAGTTTGGTAGGCCATTTTTTTAAAAACAGATATATATGTGCATACATAAATATATCGAGAGAGTGTTTGTGTTTACGATAAGCTTTTTACGAAAATATTATGCAAGTATAAATCATGTATCGCTAGCCGTCGCATCCCTATTATGTTACATAGCATCTTTTGTTGTCTTCTGATGATAAGCATTACCCTACACCTTCAATTGATGTATACCCTTATTTAATAACTGAACAAATCCTTTTATATATATTTTAGTATATAGTTATATATCGTAATTTTCTTTATATATATATATATATATATATATATATATATATACAGGCGGCAAAAAGAAAGTCCGCATTTGTAATTTTTTTTCAAAAACTACAAATTTAAGTTAAATTTAATGTAACTGCGGACTTTTCAGCTAAATTTAATGTAACTGCGGACTTTCGTTTTCCCGGGACTGTATATATATATATATATATATATATATATATATATATATATATATATATATATATATATATATATGTGTATATGTATATATATATATGTATATATATATATATATGTATATATATATATATGTATATATATATATATGTATATATATATATATGTATATATATATATATGTATATATATATATATGTATATATATATATATATGTATATATATATATGTATATATATATATATATATGTATATATATATATATGTATATATATATGTATATATATATATATATGTATGTATATATATATATATATATATATATATATGTATATATATATATATATATATATATATATATATATATATATATATATATATATATATATATCGATATGGAGGCTCTTTCTGTCTATTGGTCGTAGTGGTGACTGAGCGCGAATTTTCGTGTCAGGGCGATCTCCAACCACACCTCTCCTGAGTCGACATTGTTAAATACCAGTAGTAAGTGAAGTGTATGTACAGGACGACTGGAAACAAATGCCGATATATATATATATATATATATATATATATATATATATATATATATATTAAACGTTTAAAATTGTATTAACATTCTGAAGATTTAAAAACATTAATGAAAAAAGGAATTCGTTTCCATTCATTAAATCTATTTGCTGTTTTACAGAAACATTAAGAAATGCAGTCTCTGCAAGTTAATTAAAAAAAGCACCATAACGCTGACAGTTTTTTTTTTTATTATTATTACTGGGCCTCATAGTGGTACTGTTATTTTAAACATTTCTTTCAAAGCAAACATTGCAAACATGACGTTATTTGACATTATTTGAACGATATCGCATACTTACCCGAACCATTTCTTGTTTTGAAAATCATAGCAAGTAAACGGTGCTAGTTAATTCGCTATGTCCAATTACTTTCCTTTACTTAGTCTGAAACCGCGTTATTATTACGTGTTTAACATAATTCACAAATAATTTTTTTCGTCTGGATTCATATATATTATGTAGTTCAATTACGTTTAACTTATTATATGTGAAAAATTCATATTTTTGTAACTAAGTAATTGTAATTCATTCATTTTCTTTTCCATTATTACAGGTGAAAACTTCAAAGTATGTTACAGTCAACATTTATTATTCATGTGGAAATGTTTTTGAAAATAAACATATCTATAAATATGTAAATAAACATAGTTATTAGTGATGGGACGATTCCAGTATTTTTTCCGATTCCGATACAATTACCGATTCCGTACTAAATTCCCGATTCCGATTCTAATTCTTTACAAATATCTAAATATTTAACTATAAAAGTGTTATTTTGTCCTGATTACCGTACAAACGCATCTTTAATGTGCTTATTTTTTTTTCTCAAACTTAAAAACATCTTTATGAGAGGCTGATCTAGAGATTTTAGTCATACTGGAAGTTTGAATCAATAAATATTTATTATTTAATTATTACTATCAGCGATGGAAGGTGTTTTTTAAACCAAAATAAAATTTAACAAACAAAAAAAAATAATTTAGGAATCGGTTTTGGCATCAGAAAATAGGCTCAATATTTTTCGATTTTGATTCCGATACCCAAAAACTACGATTTTTTCGATTCCCGATTCCGATTTCTATTAATCGTTTCAACACTAATATTTATTTTAAAAAAAGGTTTATGGACATGTCTATTAATCTATCTCTCTATCTATCTATCTATCTATCTATCTGTCGATCGATCGATCTATTATATAAAAGGAACTTTGTGTGCGCATGTGAGTTCGTTTACTATAAATTCCAAAATGGCTTAACCGATTTTTTTTTAATTTCGCGCGAATGAATTTAATGTGTCTGGGAGTGTTCTTATGTAGGGTTTGCATCGGAATGTTTCCGATAAGTATCGAAAATCTATACTTGGAAAAATCCAATTAAAGAAAAAAGTCCGCTTTTGATCAAATTTAACGCTTTTATAAAGTCTAACATGACAAGTACATTTCAGATGTTTTATCACCGCAAAAGCCATCGAATAAAATTAAGTGTTTTTTTGTGTGTTTTTTTTAACACAGGGATGTGTTCCAAGTGAATGTTTCTTTTTAGAGCACAACTGAACCATTATATTTTGTGTGAGTAAATTTACCTCTAATTCAAGTAAAAGTAATTCAAGTAAAAATAATTTCATAAAATCAACAGTAGGTTCTTTGATAAGACAGGGGCTCGTTCGAAATGAATGTTCCTATTTAGAGCACAATTGAACCATGATACTTTACTTTTGCATTTTAAACTTTTATCAAGCCATTATTTAAAGATAATTTTATAAAACCAAGAAAAGGTTCTTTACAGTGCAATGTGGACTACTAGGTATTGTGGACTAAGTCGCTGCAGGGAAGCATATGAAGATTTCTTCCAGTACACAGTAGGGGGGGCTCCCCAACTAGAGCAAGCAATCAATTTTATTGAAAACTGGACGATTTCCTTGATTTCAATAAGAATAAAAGTATAGGGGGGATGAAACAGTTGTTGAACCTCATTCAATCCCGGGCAACGTCGGGGCTTACTGCTAGTTATATTTATAAACAATATTTTACTTTTGCCTTAAACTTTCAGAATTGTAAAAAACAAAAAAAAAATAATCAAGTTATCAAAAGTTGTGCAAAAATGAAAGGAAACAAACAAGAAAGCAGAGAACGTAATTCAATGTGGCTTCCAAATTATCTAACACCGTTAGTTTCTATGACTTTTTAAACAGGAACTTGTTCGGATAAGTAAATATGTGGTATCGCCATTAATTTTATACTGACAAAACTTCCGACTAATAATGAGCAACGCCAGTTGAATACCGCCAATAATCTATATTTTGCAAAATCGATGGAGAGAATCCTTCCAGAGTTTTCGTTCGGGTGGAAGGGGGGGGAATTATGCCAACATGTGATAAAGTCTTATGTTGGAGCATTTCATTCTAGCATTGTTACGATCATACGCTTTTCATAATAGCAGACTATTCTCGCACGTTCGTGTTTGATGCCCGGTGTTTGATGTTCCGGTAAAAGGAACTAAAAAAAAAAAACGGTTAGGAATCAGAACAGGTGGAAATTGATTTCTGTTAACATTAATACTCAATTTCACGAGAGAATGATCTTCTTCCTCTGCAATACAATGAGCCGTTCTTTGTTTTCTTAGTCCGTTTCAGTTCTTTTGAAGTCATCAGGCAACGTTCTTCTCGGGCCACTAACAACTTCATAGCTTTTCTATATTCTTAGAGAACATCCTATACGTACCGTGCCAACACAATGGGGTGAGCCAATCCGCACGGGCGCATTTCCCAAACTGCAAGTGATGAGTGAAACATACAAAACATTGTGGCATTTTTTTTATCCCGGTAGTATCGATCACGATGAAGCTTTGGACAAGGAAGTGCATCGTTTGTAAACTTTTGCTTCAAAACTTTTCATAGATATTTTCATACATGCAGCCAGACCATTAGTTCCCAACCACCGTGCCCTAACACATGGTGTTGGATATTGAGCTGGGGCGACACTGATAAAAGCGAAGGTATGCACACGCACATTCCTGATGGATTTTTGATCTACATTCTTTGTTACATGATAAAAGAGTTGTCCCCTTTTCCTGTAAGTAAGAAAATAGGGAATTAGTTAAATGTAAATATGAAATAGGATAGTCAAGAATTCGAACTTGCAAAGCTAGATTTGGAATTGAAAATTCCAATCATAAGTTAAAATAAATACAGAATGTTATTGAAATAAGGAATGTGGAATCGCATTTGTTTAGCTTACATATCAGTTATTGGAAAGGAATGTAATGATGAATTTGTTCTGTTATAAAAATGAAAATTAAAATAAGGAATTTAATCGTCAATTGAAATTGTAAACATATTTTGTAAAAATTTTATTTGAAAAATAGGTTACTGAACTCGGGGTCATGTCAAGTTTGGCAATGTGACGCTTGTCAACCAACGTGCTTTATGAGCACATGTTTAATCATGCGATGACGTGACGAGTTCTCAATATAGGTAGAGTTTTTAGATGCAGTCGAGGAGGAGAGGAGAAGAGTCGAGGAGAAAGAGCCGAGAGAGAGAGAGAGAGAGAGAGAGAGAGAGAGGTCATAGATAGCTGCTGACGCGAAGCGAAAGGTTAGAGAAGAAAAAGCCATGTAAAGAAACTTTGAATTCCTCAAGCGAAATCATGGACCGGTCATGAAATAAAGGACGTCATCATCTCTGTGTATCTGCGTCTTCGTGTTGTGATTGAACAGAAAAGGTATTGTCCATTTATATTATAAGAACTTTGTGAACATCATCATCTCAAAAATAGGTAAGAATATATGTATCAATATTTATAGAAACACTCCCGTTCATACAGAACTGTCTCTGTTTATGTCTCCAATATGCTATCTCTTACAAAATGAACATCTTAAGACATATGAACACTCAACACATGAACACGCCTAAGACTGTCTCTCTATCACTCTAAGACTCTCACAAATATGAACAACAACAAATAACACCAGTCCTCTTCTAATAAGAATTGCATAACATATACGAATATTTGGTGCCGTATTTAATACATTCTAATAATAACACCCAGTATATTGTGTTCCATAAAAATGACCAGAATGGTAATTATCACCGAAAATAAAGAAAGGCTTACATTCGTAATCAAGAAATTAAAATTACAAAATAGAATAGAACAATTTAATAGTTTAATATTTACATTTATGGAATGTCGGTTGAGGTCTGTATACGACAGTTAACATAAACAAGCTAGAGGGAGAGAGAGAAGAAGAGAAGACCGAATCGTCCAGTGTGATTGATATTTACCCGCCGTCGCCTGCTACACACACACACACACACACACACACACACACACACACACACACACACACACACGCGTATTTTTATAGTGAAACGCAGTTATGTTCCGTTTCTCTCTTTATCAATGGGCAAAAGTTAATTGTCAGTAATCTTCTATGTTGACAAATTTGTCTTTGTGTTGATTTGGAGAACAACGACAAAAGAATTGTCAGGTGTATATATAATTTAACAAGCATTTTAAAAGGACAAGCTAGAAAACCATATATACACTCAATAACGCAAAAATTGGTGTGCCGGGAAATGGTTACTGGGGCACCGCAAATAGGTTATAAGAGGAAATTACAAGTTGTTATATATCGAAAATAACTTTCATATTATTTTGTTTTTATTAATAAATACTAAATCTCACATTATTACACATGTGATATTGGTGCTTAAGTATACAAAAAAGAAGAAATAAAATATAAAATCGTTTGTTTAAATTTTTGGATATTTTAAATTTTCTATATTGGTAAGCATAGTTAAATATTCATTCAAATATTCATTTTTTGTGATAGGTGTGCTTTTCTGTGCAACGGGCTTTTTTCTTAAGATTTTTGTTGCATGGGCAAACTAATGTGCTTAAGGTAGATTTGGGCATTATTTCTAATGGTGTTCGATCGTAGAGAGGAAGGCAGAGCGTGGTTAGAGTGCATACCTAGAAATATAAAACCATAACGGATGTTTAGAAATAAATTCATTAGAGAAAAAATGTTTTGAAAAAATTTCTGTATTATAGAATTGATCACAATAAAGTTTTGCTCCAAAACTTTTTCCTAAATATTTCCAGCTATTTGGACGGGATAATATCCAGCAAATCTGTACATTCATAAAACGATCCAATTAAGAAGAGAATTGTAGTTAGCTAACACACATGCGAAGTAACTTTTTGGTTTTGGTATTTAAGGTGTTCTTATTGTTAAAAGCGACTTTATATCAGGTTGGCGAGAAAGTTCTTGCAGTTATTAACTTTTAAATTCAGATGAACATATCTCGGCTCAAATAAAAATTTATTAATCGAAATAAACAGCATAAGAATCAACACACTATTGCAAACGCAAGACAAGTGTATATATGCCAGTAACGTAAAAATCTTGCATTCTGGCGGCGATAATGTCGCTGAAGACGTTTTTAACATCGCTTAGGTTTTTTAAGCTTTTCTCACGCAGAAAGTTGTCAAGATTCTTGAAAAAGTAGTAGTCGGTAGGTGAGAGATCTGGAGAGTATGGTCGATGAGGAAGAGTTTAGTAGCTTAACTCATTCAACTTTGCAAGTCGGGCATTGTTGTTGTCGAAGTTTTGGATGCATTACATCCATTTGTTGACAGTACTTCTCCGCCATAATGATTTCGCCTGCATTAAAAAAAAACTGTAATGGATTAGACCGGTCCCAGATTACCAAATAGTCAGCATGACCTTCTTTTAGTGCAATTCTGGCTTTGGGATGTGTTGTTGAGCTTTCTTGGCATCTAACCACTGAGCAGAGCGTCGCCAGTTGTTGTGAAAAAAACAAAAACACTTTTTTATCGCAAGTCACAACCCGGTCGAAAATGAGATCGTTTTTGTTGCGTAAAAGAAGGGAAGATAACATTTCATAACGGTGTTTCTTTGGGTTGTCGTTCAATTTATCAAGATTTTTTTGTCTTTAAAATCCCTCTCAAGTGGTTAGAAATCGTCGTATACGTAACGCCTAATTTAGATGCATGTTTTTAAACATTTTTGCGTGGATTGGCTTCGACTAAGACTTTTAATTGATCGTTGTAAACATCCGATGGCCGACCACTGCACTCATTATCTCCAAAACTCTCGTCACCGCCACGAAATTTCTTAAACCACCATTGTGCGGTGCGATCAGTAGTGGTACTTGGTCCAAACGCTTCGTTGAGACCGCGAGCTGTTTCAGCAGCTTTTCGACCTAGCTTGGATTGAAATAAGAAAATTGCGTGAATTTGCTTTTTTTTATATCTTGTATTCAACGTTCTGAAAAGAAGACATAATTGCTTTAAAACGATTGTAATTTAAACGATTAGATAGAACGAAAAACACTCTTTTAAAATGATATATAAAGTAAAGGTATTATAACGAAAACCTAATTGAAAATACATCATTTGAAATCAAAATTTCTTCTCGGCCTAATATCTATCTATCTATCTATCTATCTATATATATATATATATATATATATATGCATGGTTTGCAATACTTGTCATTGCTTTATCTATTCGCTTTATAAAACAATTACGCTTGTAAGAGCTAATATAATTGAAAAACTCAAATATAGTGTAAATGTAAAGATATATTAAAACCTTTGCTTCCAGTAGTCTCATCTTTCTTGGGATCACCTCTTTTGAGTAGGAAGGGTTTGGAAGTAGATAGCGTTGGTTCTGGCCGTGTTAATGCAGCAAAGATAAGAGTATTAAGTTGAATAACTCGTGAAGCCAGAAATAAAGGATTTGTCAGTATGACAGGGTTGAGGTATAGAAAATAATCTTGAAAGCAAAAGCAGGAAATGTCTTATTTGCGTGATTTCATTAAATCCAAGTTGACCTTTACGGACCTATTTCTGGGCGTGAAGTTTTCATTTAGCAAACGGGACGAGATAATAACGCGGTGTCTCGGAAAACACAATCTGATAGATTTATTCTGAATGAGACACTTCGATGAGGATGAGAACAAGAATGGAAATTCCTTAGATGCGTCCGTTCCATCAACGTGTTTATTGATCACAGTGGTAGCTACAAGTTAAACGTGGCAGACCAACGGATTGATATATAAATAAATGGGAAAAAAGCCTCTAAAAGTGATGCATGGACGCATCTAGAAATGCTTTCCATCATCATCATCATCATCATCATCATCCATTTTACATACTGCCGTGCAGTGAACAATTTTAAGAAATTGACGTCCAAACTAATTTATCGCTACCCAAGTCTTCGTTTATGCCTCTTTCTCCCAAGTCCATTTTTATCACACGCGCCTTGTTTTCTATGGCCTCCCCCGCCCGTAAACTGAATCCGCTACTTGAAGTCTTCTACATCTAATATCCCCAGAAGATTCATCCATTCTTTCCACGTGGTAAAATCTGCACATATCTCCCTATACTATCCAGACTTTATCTTCCTTTGAACTCATCAGAGCTAAATCTGTCTATAAGACTCACATAATATTACACATCTATCAGCAGAGTAGAAAGCGGATCTTGTGTTTACTTTTCGCAACCTTGTAACTCCCGTTTTTGTTATGTTTATGACAAAGAGAAGGATTGCTATCTTTAGCGTCTTACATCAAGTGGCTTCGTGCCTTTTCTGGAGGTATTTCCATATATATATATATATATATATATATATATATATATATATATATATATATATATATATATATATATATATAAAATTATTTTTTTACTATAATAATTAAATACCTACAGACACTAGTGTTTCATCCTTTCGGGAATCTTCAGTGCAGGGTGTCACGATTAATACCAGTCGAACGATTTGAACCCCGCAACATGAGACATCTCTGGCTAGATTAGTGAAGACCTAATCGATTCGGCTACCATTATATATATATATATATATATATATATATATATATATATATATGTATATATATATATATGTATGTATATATATATATATATATATATATATATATATATATATATATATATATATATATATATAGTTTTTGCCATAATGGTTCAATAAATGGGATATAACTTTATTCGATTGGCAAAATTTTAGAATAATTATAAAAAAGTGAACCATATCGTAAATTCAATCAACTAAAAAATGGAAACCGGGGGGAGGAAAAGAAAATATATATATATATATATATATATATATAATGGGGCAAATTATATGTACAATTAAATAAAATAAATAAGTCGATTAAAAAACGATCGTTAAAATATACCCAAAGCGCTTTTCGTTCAGACAAACATTTTCAAGGGTCATAAGTCTGAAAATTATTATTTTTTTTTTTTTTAGAATATTTGGTAGTGATATGGAATACGAGCGGAGAGGAGGTTAAGAAAAAAAAAAAAAACCTGACTACCCAAATAATTCTAACTGAAGCCGGAGGTTTCTCTGCTTGCACAAAGTAGGGGGGTTAGCAATGATGGCAAGTGCTTCGAGGACAGACAGGTGGAACTTTGTGCGTCCTCGGTACAAAACAGAAAAACACTCCGGAGAGAAAACAAGACCGCACTCCTTTTTATCGACCAAGTGTTGGCCGATGGACGATTCTATCAGTTGAGATTTTCTGGTAGTAGGGTGATGATCCCGGATGAAACGGGGAACATGTTGGGCGATTCTGACCTGAAGACGCTGGGTCGTCTTGCCTATATAGACGGCACCACACCGACATTGAAATTTATAAATAATATTACTTGTTTGGGAGATAGGCAAGACATCCTTACGAAATGAGGGAAAGGCCTTTTTTGTGGAAAAGGCAATACGGAGCGATAGAGCACCAAAATTAGAAGACACCAGAGAGGAAATCTTATCGCAAATAAGTTGGCCTTCAAGTCCAATCCAGGGTAACCTAAGGTATACCGGAAATCTACATGGACCGTATTTTGGTAGCTCAGAAAAGGATTGAATTTTTTTATTAATAACTAAGTTAACTAATGGAGGTGGATATCCATTAGTAATAAAAATCCTTTTAATGTTTTCAATTTCCACATCAATAAAAGGTGGGGAACAAATAGCAAGTGCCCGATGGGTTAAGTTTCTAATAAGATTTAGTTTCCTGGTTGTGGATGCAAAAGAATCCCAACTAAGATAAAGACCAGTGAAAGTGGGTTTTCTATAAATAGATGTCATAAAGGAAAGCCCACGTTTAGAAACTAACACATCAAGGAAAGGAAGGGAGTTATCTTTTTCCACCTCCATCGTAAATTTGAGAGAAGAGTGTAAATTATTTAATAAGTGGAAAAAGGACATAGCTTCATCATGCGTTGTGAAACAAGAAAAAGTGTCGTCAACATAACGCATGTAAAATGCTGGTCTAGGGCACTTGTCAAACAACGTCTGTTCTAAAAAACCCACAAAAATATTGGCCAAAGTTGGGCCAAGGGGTGATCCCATCGATATACCGTCGAACTGGCGATACATCACATCGTTGAAACTAAAGGAAATTGACTTAGTAGCAAGTTCCAAAAGTTCAACGAACACCGCCTCAGGAAAAGAGGGGAGGGGGCCAGGGCCTCTATAAAGAAAATCAGCACATATGTCAATGACCTCGTCAAGAGGGACATTGGTAAACAAATTGCTAATATCAAAGGAGACCAAATAACAGTTGTTAGTGGTAAGAGGAAGCTCCTTGATAGTCGATGCGAAATGAAAAGAATCAGGTGTGCAATGTGTTGAATAAAAAGAGCAGACTGGTTCAAGAATTAAAACCAGCCATTTAGCCAGATTGTGTTGGGCCGAACCTACCATCGACAAAATTGGTCTCAATGGTCTCAGCTCGTATTCCATATCACTACCAAATATTCTAAAAAAAAAAAAATAATAATTTTCAGACTTATGACCCTTGAAAATGTTTGTCTGAACGAAAAGCGCTTTGGGTATATTTTAACGATCGTTTTTTAATCGACTTATTTATTTTATTCAATTGTACATATAATTTGCCCCATTATATATATATATATTTTCTTTTCCTCCCCCCGGTTTCCATTTTTTAGTTGATTGAATTTACGATATGGTTCACTTTTTTATAATTATATATATATATATATATATATATATATATATATATATATATATATATATATATATATATTATAAATAAGTTGCCAACCTAATTGGTCCTGAGCTGTCATCTAAGCTTCAGCCTCTGTCCCATCGACCGAAATGTTGCATCCCTATGCCTGTTCTGCAAGTGTTTTAATGGTGAATGCACTTGTACCCCCTCGACGAAAATGCCCCCGACAAACTCGACAATCAGCAAAATCCCACCCCTACACAGTAGAGATCCCTAGATGTAAGAAAGCCTTCTACTCTAACAGTAACTCCCTTCTACGATTCTGCTTTCCCAACTGTACTGACATGCAGAAGTTCAAGCGTAATGTGAACAGACATCTTACTACCTATCTCCCCACATAATATCCCTTCAACTTATGTCCGCGATAGTAGCTTCCTACATCAAAGTTGGGGTGAACATTGAATAAAAATATATATCTATGAAAAGTTTTGGAGCAAAAGTTTATATTAGTTTATATTAGTGATAGGACGATTTCAATATTTTTTTCCGGCCCCGATACAATTACTGATTCTGCTAAAATTTACGATTCCAATTCCGTTTCTTTTAAAAGATTTCAATATTAAGCTATAAATTTGTTTTTATTGGGCGGGATCGAATTACAATACCCGTGTAATATGTGCAGATATGTTTCGGAAATTTAAAAATACATTTATAGGTAGGGGAGATCTATAGATATTAACCTTACTGGTAGGTCAAAATGCATAAATAATTATTATTTTATTAATAGTACCGGAAATGGCAAATTAAGATTTTTAAAAATGCAATTGTAAGAATCGTTTTTGGCATTGGAAAATTGGCACAATTTTTTTTCCGATTCTGATAAGATTCCGATACCCGCCCCCCAAACTTCCTATTTTTCTGATTCATGGTTTTGATTACGATTAATCGTCTCAACACTAATATATATATATATATATATATATATATATATATATATATATATATATATATAGGATTTCGAATCTCGCTAGATTCAGCCACTCTGATGAGTCGTGGACGACGAAACACGTGTCAGTGGATAATAATATTTAAAAATAATATATATGCCGCTCCCCATTAAAGGGGGTACCAGATTGGTCAATGGGAAAATTATTCCCAACAAGCATTTAGGTAAAAATGCACTTTCGTATAAATACTTGAATTCATTCAAGAAAGTATCGCTAACAAAAAAAAATAAAAACATCTACGTAAAAGTGATACATTTAGTAGTCCGGCGAGGTTAGCCGCGTGGTAGAGGTTTAGGCTTCTTATCACGAGGTGCCGATTTCGAATCTCGCTAGATTCAGCCACACTGATGAGTCGTGGACGACGAAACATGTGTCAGTGGATAATTATATTTTAAAAATAATATATATATATATATATATATATATATATATATATATATATATGAATGATATTTTTGTATTATTTCTCTCCATGCAACATATGTCCTCAACCCTCATAGGTTATGTTACTGTTCAAGGATCTATTGTGTCAAGCTGGGCTGTTATTTTTACCTAACCAGGATAAAAGATCTCATTCTGGTATTCAACCTAAGAAAGCGAGAACAATTTGTAATCTCAAAATAAATTAATAAATAAATAAAATGAACATTTTCAAAACATCTATTTTTGCTTCGGGTGAGAATTCCCTTTTGTTACACAGACTAAATTGAAGAAGAAACTTGGCTCGCTACAAAGAGTGAGACGATCATAACCTGTGCGGTGAACACACACATGCATGTGAACATTTGTTTCCATCACCATCGAATTGTGACCGTGTGGCGTGCAATATACGCCAAAGCACACACAAGAATTCCACATGCATATTTATAAAAGTAGATTTCAGTGCTTTAATTATAGTTTAGTTGTTTTTTTTTTTATTAATTCTGCTAAAATTCATTTAGTAATTCTTCTTTTTTCAGGTTGACTTTGGTAAATCACGTGATGGACTAATTATTTATTTGATCTTATCTGGGTTTTAATTTCCTAAATGCTTTGCTGATGTTATTTACATCTAATTAATTGATTTTCTGTATTTATGGTAATTTTTCTTTTCTTTTTTTTGTTTGCTATTCGTTTTTTATAATTGTGTGTTAATAAAACTTAAATATGAAAACTTAAGACGAATAAGAAAATTTTATAACTAGATATTACACTCAATTTTAATTGAATGAATATATATATATATATATATATATATATATATATATATTCATTCAATTTTCACCCCAAACAAGGAACAGTGCCCCTTTGAAGTAGGAGGCTACTAAAGTGAATATAAGTTGCATAAATATTATAAAGGGAGATGAGCAGCAAGATGTCTGTTCACATTACACGTGAACTTCTGCATGTCAGTACAGTTGGGAAAGCAGAATCCCGGAAGGGAGTTTCAAAATCTAGCCGTTCTGAGGAAGAAACTATTAGAGTAGAAGGCTTTCTTACATGTAGGATTTCTACTGTGTTGGGGTTGGATTTAGCTGCTTGTCGGGTTTGTCGGAGTTTGTACTTGGAGGGGGTACAAGTGCTTGTAGTTCGTCAGAGCATTCACCAAGAGGATGCATCATTTCGTCGATGGGACAGAGGCTGAAGCTTAGATGACAATTTAGGAACTATCAGGTTGATGACGCTCTTTTGAACCCTTTTGAGTGGGGAAAAAAATCTCTCTAGGCCATGGCATTTCAAAGCTAAATGCTTCACATCCAAAGAGAATTACAACCAGCATAATACAAAATGTAAAAAAAAAATATAATTATATAAAATTCCATCTTGATGGGTTTTGCTTTGTTAAGCATATACTCTTTGATAACCTAAGTATATTGGCTAATTATTGAACTCAATCTAATCAGAGTTTTAATTTGTTAAATCTTTTAACTAATGCTGTTTATCTCTAATTAATTGACTTTCTGTGTTTATTAAAGTTCCGGCTTTAAAGAGCTAGAACAAATAACACGAACGGAAGGTAATTAATAACTAATTCTATTAAACAGCAATTATAAAAGTGATTGGTTGACAGAAATTGATACCCCTCTTCCCCTCTCATTTCCCCTGATCGATCACAGCGAATATATAGTCAGGAGGAGTCCATTCAGTAATGGAATAGGGTAGATCATTATAACAATTAATTCGATGCAGTCTTTTTGCTAGTGTCTATTTTTATACACACACACACACACACACACACACACACACACGCAAACACACATACATACACATATGTGTGTGTGTGCGCGCACATATAATTCCTGGTTAATCATTTTCGGAGGTGAAGCGACTAAGTAAGTACTCAATAACGAACTAGAGCAAGATATACTTTACATTTGTTTCACATAAGCATTAATATGTCACTACACATTCATGAACATGTTTCAGTCAGCCAGTCACAAGTAACTAGAAAACTCTCCAGGCAATATTGTTTATACACAAATTCAGTCAGTACCTTTACTCCGTACCCTGACTGACCTTTTGTATAAGCAATATCGCCTGAAGAGGTGTCTAGTTACTTGTCACTTGCTGACCAAAACATGCTCATGAATGTGTAGATATATTAATGCTTATGTAAAACAAATGAAAAGTGTTTATATATACATATAGGAATATATCTTGCTACAGGCATGAGCATGTTTCATCAAATAATAGCAACATATTACAAATAAAGAGTATGCCCTGCTCTACTTCGGTATTGAGCATTCTTGTAATAACCTCGTGACACTTCATTAATTACTTAATCTCTGGAAAACAATATCCGTAATAAAAATAATAATAATTTAACACAACGCGAAAAGAAAACTCATTAATTAGCACCGCAAAAGTTTACAACACACATCAAATTCATTAGATTTCTCAATAATTTTATGACAGTTTATCATGGTAAAATGCTGAGAAGCTTCTAGAATGTTCAGGCATATGCAATAGTGTTGTGAGACCGGATCTCACTCCATAATGGACTCGTCCAGATCCTATAGAATCAGCTCCTAAGACTGGTACGGTGGACCGAGATCTCAATGAATATTGTACCTCGGAGTGAGATCTTACTGATGCCTGCAACTACTACTATTCTCTTTATCTTTCTCTATTTCATTGTACCTTTCCTTAATACACTTGTAAACCACCTACTACATGTTTTCCCGTGTCGTTTTTTGTGTAATCAACTGAGCCCCACAACAAATAAACATCGAAGTTAGCAATTAGTAAAAGTATTGCGTCATTCTTTATCTAATTACCGTATTATAAACAACCACATCATGGGAAAGAATAAACAGATTGGCCAAGAGCTCAGAAAACGAATTGTAAGTCTTCATCAAAGTGGATTGGGATATAGAACAATATCCAAACAGTTAATGGTTCCATTGAATTCTGTTGGAACAATAATTCGGCACTGGAAGTCTCACAAATCAACCCTTCCTTTGGCCACATCAGGTCGTCCTTGAAAAATAACCAAACATGCTGAAAGGTTATGAACTAGGAAGGTTATGAATTCGCCTAGAATTACTCTTGGAAAGCTGTAGAAGGAATTAGAAAACAGTGAAATTAAAGTTAGCAAGGACACAATCAGTAGAACCCTTCACCTTAAAGACGTCTTCTCTAGATCAGCAAGGAAAACTCCCCTTCTTACGCCAAAGCATATTTTAGGCTTGATTTTGCAAATGAGCATGCAAGCAAGCTTCTAGAGTTTTTGGCATAACGTGCTTTGGTCAGATGAAACCAAAATTGACTTGTTTGGCACTCCAAAAACACCGAAAGTTTGGAGAAAAAAAGATACTGAATACCAGTCAAAAAACACCATTCCAATAGTAAAATTTGAAGGAGGATCCATTATGATATGGGATTGTTTTAGTGTAGGAGGTGTAGGAAAAGTGGAAATAATAAAAGGAAAAATGAATGGAGCACTTCATAGGAGTACCTTGGAGAAAAACCTTAAAGAAAGTGTGAAGTTGCTCAAATTGAAATCAGAATGGATCTTTCAACATGATAACGATCCAAAACACATTGTGAAACTCACACAAAATTGGTTTAATTCAAATAAAGTAAATGTTTTAAAGTGATCTAGTCAATCTCCCGATCTCAACCCTATAGATAATTTATGGGGAGAATTGAAATTTCGGGTCTATTGAAGAGAACCTTTAAATCTGCGAGAATTGGAGATAATTTGTGAGGAAGAATGGAATAAAATAACACAAGTCACATGTAAGAAGTTCGTAGGAGATTACTCAAAACGTCTGCATGCTATAATTAACAATAATGGTTATGCTACAAAATACTAGATATTTTTGTAAATGTGTTGTAAACATTTGCATTGCTAATTATTGAGTTTACTTTTCGCGTTGTATTAAATTATTATTTTTTATTTTTCCCACTGTTCCTATCTTAGTTTCAATACTTTTCTATGTTTATAAAAAGTTTCATTAACATTTGGAAGCTAGAAATATAAAAATTGACAATTTCAAATTTGTATTGGAGCACTGTATATATATACTTGGTCGTAATATTGCCTTTGCTTGTTTGTAAAGCATTATTTATTCATTTCGTACGAATAACGTGATTATTGTTGGCATACGTTTTGCTCGATATCTTTCTAAGAAGTACTACTTCCCAGAAAGACACCGAGTAGTTACGAGAGAGACCAGGTGAAAATTACAAATAACCTTAAGTGAAAGCGTTTCTGTGGAACGAACTGAATTCGAACTTGCCCCACCGACGTTATCAGTTTGTGTCATTAACCACTCAGCCACGCTCACCTATCTGTTGCTTTTGCTTAATATGTTACGTTCTTGTATTATCAATTCATAGCAGCTTATTGACGCTTTGATAAATACATTTTAAAATAATGCTATTTGTACATGATGTAGCAGGGCTAACCGGAATTGCCTGGGGGTCATAAGCAACAAAATACAAAGGTTAAAAGTGTGTGTACATTTTTTTATTTAAATTTTTTCTCGTTCTACCTCTCTCTATCACCCTCTCTATCTTTCTTTCACTGTCACATTCCCCTCTTTTCCCCTTTCGTTCCCCTCCATCCTGTCTCTTCTTCTCTCTTGTCTAAGTGTATTAAAAATAATAAAAATGTAAGATAGAACCAAGTACGTCCTAGAATGGAATAATGTTGCCACATCTGGGAATGAGCTTCTCGGAGTATCCTATCCTGCCTTGAGAGAGTTCAAAACCGGCTTCAATCAAATGAAGTCGCGCTCTGCTAACAGCCAATCAGAAACGGGAATCACTCCATAAATATACTGAATTTCTTAAGAATTTCTGCGCCCATTTTCTCATATCCACACGAGAAGGAACTAAGTTTTCGTCTTCAAACTTTACAATTCAAGATTTCTTTGGATTGGCTTACCTACCGGAAACTCTGTGTTCGTTTTATTCTACAAGCGTTTACAATTCAAAGCTTGTTTGAATTGACACTGGCATTTTGCTTGGAACAACATTTCTCTTCACTTCTAAACAAAATTGGCTGACAACTCAAAATTTCTTTTACTTGGTACCTGGTTTAGCATTCACTTTTGGTGAGTTGAGCCAGCTTCTTTCTAAGGAGGAAGTTTCTGGGAAATATTAAATTCATACGCAGTCATATGCATGACTACATCTTGACAAAGCACTCGTATAGCAGTTTGAAGGCAACCATCATCTCAGTCAAGGGAGATAATAATGTTAGTTTTTACAGTTTTTTTTTCTAGGACGGTGTCGCTACCCAAATAGCCACCCATCTGATACTGATCAGGCTTTATAGCTTAACCTTGATGATCTAACAAGAAACGGTGTGTCAACGTTATTATGCCGTAAACGTATATTTGTTTTGGTTACTTAGTAATGATTTTACTTTTTTGGGTTTTTTTTTTCAAATATAGAGGTAATATAAAGAGTTCTTTGTGGATCAAGGATCGGCTACTTTGAATTTATGGCTTAATAAATAATCACTTTTGTGTTATGACCTGAAAACTTGGTTCTAGCACTGACACAAGATGCCAAAGATGGATAGTAAAACTGCGAAAAGCCAATATGTCAAGGTGATGAATGAGTGTCAGATGAATAAGACATTATTCTTATCAATCGACAGCGCCATTCACTGAGTGAGATGGATAGCGTTTCTATTAGGTGTTGGTAAAACATTGACTCTAATCATTTATTTTTATCAAATCTATAAAAGATGCGATGCTTAGCTCTTGGGCTTAGTGGGCATGCTCACACTTGATTTATCAGAAAACGGATTTTTTATTTTTATTTTGTTAGTAGATGTTGGGGACGTCGTGGTTGTTCACACTGTCGTAAAACCAGGATATCCGAGAGAAATAATCGGTACTAATCCATAATCTGACCCAAGGTTGTATCAGCATCTTCTGTATGCATCTTCTGTACGCATCTTCATCGGTAAGCTGCTGGGAAAACAGCCCCCTCTCCCCCCCAAAAAGCTGTCGCGATTAGCCAATCAACTATCATCAGATAATGTTTTCATTAATCGAAAAAAAAATATCACTTATCTGATACCTTTTTTTTATAAACTGCAGAAGTATCGATAAACATTTTAAGTGTTAGGAAGAAAATACAATGAAAAATTAAGGAATTTTTTTTAAGAAACTTGAAGATTAAAAAGAAAAAGTTCAACTAAGAAAAAACAAAAAAACATTGGATAAACGTTTCGGCACCTTCCGGCGATTTATGTAACCTGCGTGGGAAAAGCTGGCGATAACGTGATCCGTATTCTATATAAGTAACGAGATTTTTAAAGTCTTTATTAGTGGGACCTGTGGAAATTCCACAGCGGGCTCTTTCATATGTAATATATTGATGTTAACATTCTGTGTATGTTCAGGGTAAATGGAGACGTTCTGATATTATTGTAGCTCTTTTGTTACAACTGAAAAAAAAGAATTTATCTAAGCTAGCAGGGACGCCCGGCTTAGCCCGGTCTTAAAGTACGCTTAAATGTGATATTTTAATTTATGCAGATTTCGTATATTATTATTGAGTCGATTTTCTATTGATTCTTATATATTAGAAAATCGTGATTTGAAAAATAAAAAAATATATCTATATGACTCAGCTTGAATCGAAACCGAAACCAAAACTTACGAAGAAAAAAAATATGTATATATATATATATATATATATACACACAAAATATATCTGGGGTTTCCCCAGAAACGAAGCTGGCCTTGATTGGTTTAGTGAATCGCCAGACCCACCCCATTAACTTACTATAAGAGCGGGTACTTGGGTTGAAATAAACAGATTGAAGCTAAATCTCAAGAGAAACACACGTTCCCGGAGGACCACACACACACGTCCCCCCTCCATCCATCCTAACCGCCATCGATAGAACGACGAATAAGATTTTTGGATATCTGGATATTTTCTGGTGTAATCGAATTGACATAGAACGTTGTATATATGTAAAAACTTGAACTTTCATGAAATGAACTTTTTCGTAGTTAGAAAACTCGAGTCTGTCTTTCTTTTCCGGTGCGCATGCGAAGCTTTATTTTTGCTTTTCAGCAAAAATCAACACAGAGCTTCGATAAAGCCAGAGGTCACTGCTGACCTGAGTGGGGGATCCTGTCACACTTCCTTTACTTGTGGCTAAGAACCATTTAATATATTTTGGGTATAAATGCTATGTTTCAGCGAATGAAGAACGTCAAGAAGCATGTATGCATAATAAAATGGAAATAGATGAAACATAGAAAAATGGAAGGGTCACCAGTGAGCAAGTGCTAACTAAAACAGAAACAGAGCTGTGTAAAGGAAAATTCATATCAAAACATTTTTATATATTTAATGTAAGAATATAACAGTTATTTTCATATTAGTAAATGCTTAAATTGCAAACATGCATTTGGTGAAGAAAGTTGGATCAATAGCCACGGGTCAAAATATTCATAGTGCAAATATCTGTTAGTAATATGCATGTGTGAGTATTTGGCAGCGTGGCATTGTGTATGTTTGTGCTTTGATTTATTTTCTTGTTAATGCGTTGTATATAGATGTTCGTAACAATTCGTTTCTGTTCGCCTAGCTCTTGCTAGTATGTAGAAATGTGTGTGACAGATGAATAAACTTGACATCTGATTTTGTTGAACATGTCTTAAAGTAATTTCTGATTATAATGTAGAAAAGAAAAACTCTGGGACACAAACGGTAACACGTTTTAATGTTACCACTCCCGTCTCCGTTACTCTTCAACGTTTTTTAGTTAAAAAATAGGATGGCTTACTTTTGGAACCACCCTAGTATATTAATACTGTAGCTCTATTTTAGAATACTTTTTGGAATACTGAGCATTTTATTGGGCAAACAACAAACGTCAACATTAAATTAACATGCATATAAATAAATATATATTTTGGTTTGTATTTTTACTGTCTGCTCAACACAAAACATATGTCTGTCTCTGTCTTGCGTCAAACAAAGAGATTTTCTCATTGAAAGTCAGCCAAGTGGAATTGAATGCCTTTCTTTTTCGCCTCTCTCCTAGGAAAACAAAAACACTTCAACTTTAGCTATGAACACAAACTAACATCATTCATGTCCATAAGAAGAGTTCCAGACTACCAACTTCCAACGTCACTCAGAAAACTTCCTCATTCTGATATAATTACACGGAATACTCAATAAAAACAATCAACTTGACAATTATTTGCCCTTTTCTTCTCCTCTCCCTCCTCCGCGTTTTTAATGTGTCTAAACAACTCTTCAAAGAGCTTCGTCTGTAGAATAATATCTCTCTCTCTCTCTCTCTCTCTCTCTCTCTATATATATATATATATATATATATATATATGTGTGTGTGTGTGTGTGTTTTATTACCGTTTTATCTGTTCAGTTACATATGTTTCATATAAATCAAGATTTATATGAGTGTATGTGTTTGTATATATATATATATATATATATATATATATATATATATATATATATATATATATCCGCAATAAAATTGACACTGAAAATAAGGTTAAACATAACCACTGCCCAAAACATCATGTTAGGAGCCCCCCCATATATACGAACTTAACGGAACTACAAGAACCCCTGCCTCATAAGAACTTAACCTTCATAATCTTTAACCTTTAAACCTTCAGGCCCCCTATATCGGTCAAACCACGTTTAAACTAGACATCCTACTTACCATATAACTATAAATACAACCTAATTCTGAATACCCTAGCCTTACTAATAACCCTTACTACTTACATTTATGTCTCCGATACATATAAATTTAACCAATATATACACAAAAGAACTACTTAAGAAAATGAAAATTAATCCTTAAACACATCTACACCCTCACCACATTTAATTTACAATCATAATTTTTCCTTCCCTTCCTCCTACTATCGCTATCACTTTCACTTCTTAATTTCTAATTTTTATAAAATTTCTTTTAAAATCTTTAATTTTTTTTTCTTAATCTCTTAATTTATTCTATTCCTATTTTTATCTTTATCCTTACTTTCATTTAGATCCCTATGAATTCCCCTTTTTTAGCCAATATAACTTAATCCCTACCTAATGAGCAAAGCAAATCCATACAAACCCATAAATATTAAACCAACATTATGTATTTGGACAATGCGTCTACCTAACCTCGCATTATTAACAATACTCGTTTATTTATTTATTTATCCTAACTTTACTTTATTTACTTAGTATAGATATACACATGCCTACATATATATATATATATATATATATATATATATATATATATATATATATATATATATATATACAGTAAGTTATAAAATATATATGGCGATTAAGCTACAATGAATATTCCGCGTTTCATCCACTCTAGGATTCTTCAGGCTTATGCGCATAAGCCTGAAGAATCCTAGTGGATGAAACGCGGAATATTCAGTGTAGCTTAATCGCCATATATATTTTATAACTAACTAACTAGCTCTACCTACGTATTGAGTACTTTTGAAGTTTACGCATAAATTTATACTTTCGTATATTAATTTTATGTGAGTAAATTAAGTAGTTATATATATATATATATGTCTGTATATATGAGTATATTTATATTTATATTAATATGTTTATTTATATAATTGTGCATGCGTATATGTGTGTACATGCGTGTGTATGTATGTATATATATATGTACATAAGTATCTTACCGGAGATCTATGTCTCCACGTATATGTATATATGTATGTTGAGTATGCGTGTATGTGTTTGTATGTATGCGTTTAGATGCATGTATATTTGCAGGTACATTTATATATATATATATATATATATATATATATATTGCATGTGCGTATGTATCTGTGTGCGGATGTGTGGGTATGTACATATGTATGTGTGTGCATGTATGCGTATATGCGCGTATGTTGGCATATGTATTAACTCTTAACTACCTAAAAACAACTCATTGTCAACTTAAATGAACGAATCGACTTATCGTGACTAATACGAACATTCAATATGAAACCTCTTACTTGTCAAACGCATATGACACATAAGCAAGTCCTTTCTCTCTCTCTCTCTCTCTCTCTCTCTCTCTCTCTCTCTCTCTCTCACACACACACACACACTCTCTCTCTCTCTCTCTTTCTCTCTATCTCTCTCTCTTTCTCTCTCATCTATTTCATATACTCCAGTGCCGGCCTAAACAACCAAAAGCAGCCAAATCTTAAAACCTAAAATTGAAATCCCCCCTCCTCCACTTACCACCTTTTTACCTCCCTCTCTCCCACTCCCCCTCCCTATATCCATATATCTCCATCCACGCCTACCTGAATCTGCTACACCCCACATACACTACAATCTAATGTATCTTAACCTTCAAAACTTAACTATTGTTGATACCCGTCTCCCTCCCCCTTATTATCTCTTATCCCCCTTTTTTTCTCGTATTTTCTCTAAAACCCTTCTTCCAAATAATATCAACCATTTCTGTTTAGTCTAACGAGGCTGCTGGATCGCAAACATGGTCCAGCATCCGAAACATATGTAACTGAACAGATAAAACGGTAATAAAAAAATAAAACACATATTTGCTCTGCAATAGTATTGAGCACTCTCTTCAGGTTTTTAATAATTACCAATTTGACTATATATATGTATATATGTATATATATACGCACACACATACACACACGTACATATATATATATATATATATATATATATATATATATATATATATATATATATATATACTGGCAAAAGTACCCGTCGTTGACTGGGTTCAAAAACAGCCTACAGAAAATGGACTCTGATTTATGAAAGTATGATAGGTTATGAAAACGAAGGGTTGTAAAGAAATAGCTTCGAATTTGGGGGTATCAAACCAAAGCAAAATATGATGAAAGTAAAAATAAAATAGATAAACCCCATAATTTATTATATCATACCTGTTCCCACCGAAACACTTATCACAATATTCTGTGGATCTATATTTAAAAAAAACTTGTTAAACTTTGTGACATATTTCCATTTTTTGGAGGTCAGGCGCAAACGAACACCCCATAATCTTATTATACCATATTTCTTCAAACTGAAACATAATTTTTTTTAGCAATCCCAAATTTCTGACCTCGGAAATTTTAAGCTACGTGATATTTATGTAGACGGTGTAACTAAAAAAAATGTAACTTCCTCGGAAATTCCCAGGCCCTATTCTATTAATAGATTTAAAAAGAATTCGTTCTCATTATAAAAACGTTGCGAGTTTATTTCTGTTTTATCGTTATTTTCATGGCAGATGCTCCACTGGGATTTTATCTTTGACCCGCACCCCCTTTAAAACATTCACAGGAAACCCTCGCCTAGCTACAACTGCTGCCAACATTTTTTTACTTTCTATCTGTACCTAAAACTAAACAAAAATTCAATGGGCAAAGCTTATTTCTACGAGATCTACAGCTGAAGTACTAACTCTTATATCACAGAGGGTTAGTGAATCACTCGACAGGGGCTTAATTTCTAGAGCAATGGCTCTTAACATATCAAAGACTTTTGATAGAGTATGGCATAAAGGTCTACTTCACAAGATCAGCAGCTATGGAATAGCTGGAACTGTCTTCTCAATTATTAAATCCGTCCTCTCTGATAGGCTTACAAGAGTAGTCGTTGATGGGCAGAAATCAGAAACTCTTTTCTATTCCTCTTAACGAGAATTTATGTAAACAAAATAGTAGATGAGTGCATGTGTGTGTTTAACCGATAAAACTCTTAAACTGCCGGTTACATAACACTGGAATTAACATGAAATAGTAATCATAGACCAAGGATGGTTTATAACGAGTAAAACCTTTGGATAGATGAATACCGTGTACGTAGAGAAATATGTCGGCAAGATGAAATGCAAAATGTTCATTTCAACTTGCCGACATATTTTTATTAGTTTTACGCATGTGCAATTCAATCATATCATAGTTAGTAGTCATTTAAGTTTAAACCTTTCTTATCTGTGGGATTAGCTCATACGGTAGGGAATACGGCTGGTGCGTTAAATGTTTGTGTTTCGATTTTAGCTGACGACACGCGAATCATTTTTTTTTAACTTTTCAAATGAGTAGTATATATATATATATATATATATATATATATATATATATATGCAGGTTTCATTGAAGAGCAGTTTATTTTTCTTACAATACAATTGGCAGGCTAATGTTAGAACGTTATGTTTGATGTAAAAAGAAATTTTCCGTAGTCGCGAAGATTTTCGACTTCCATGGGTCGTCTTCAGGCGAGTTATGAATTAAAAATTGCGTTGGTGAATTTTATTGAAAAAACGATTAAAATCGTTTAAAATCATTAAAAGCACTTAAGCATGCCCTCCGCTTTACATTGAAAGAAAAAATGCTGCCCCACACACACACACACACATATATATATATATATATATATATATATATATATATATATATATATAAAGCTGAATGTCTGTGTGTGTATGTGTGTGTGTGGTCACGGATAAGCTCCTATATGGTTGGCTATCTAAAAAAAAACTGATTACATATAATGATAGAAGATGTATCAAGACACAGGAATGGGTATGTTTGATCTGGCAGGACGGTGGTTCATTAAAATTGTGGGGTCTGCGTACGCGCCTGGTCCACAAAGTATGGAAATAAAAAAATTAAAAAAAAAAAACGTTTACAAGTGTTTTTGATATAGATGCACATAAGAATACTTTGATAAGTATGTTTTAACTTAAATAGGGATCTGCGTTCGCGCCTGGCCTCCATAGAATGGAAATAGGCACAAACTTTAATAAACACTTTTCATATATATCTACATAAAAATGTTGGCAGCACTTGTAGCTAGGCGAGGGTTTCCTGTGAATGTTTTAAAGGAGGTGGGGGTCAAAGATAAAATCCCAGTGGAGCATCTGCCATGAAAATAACGATAAAACAGAAATAAACTCGCAACGTTTTTATAATGAGAACGAATTCTTTTTAAATCTATTAATAGAATAGGGCCTGGGAATTTCCGAGGAAGTTACATTTTTTTTTAGTAACACCGTCTACATAAATATCACGTAGCTTAAAATTTCCGAGGTCAGGAATTTGGGATTGCTCAAATACATCAGTATCGTTGATTTTGCCAGGGTAATGTTTTAATACTTGTTTGCAAAACTATTCGATGTAAAATACTTCCACAACGTTCAATATCGTGTAATATGAGGTTTTGTTAAGAATTTTAAAGCCAGGAATGACTTTGTATTTTACAGTTAAAATGCTTCCAATGTGCTTTCCTATTTCGATGGGAAACAAAGTGATTGTTTTTTTTCTTTTTTAACTATTAACAAAGATTAAGATGGCGGATTTGTATGCGAAGAAACAGAAGCGCCATCTAGTGAATTTAATTTCATAATTAAATTATTATTTTTTTAACAGAAATTTTTAAATTCCTGCTTGGCACTTTACTGCGTGTTTAATTTCAATAAATAATCGATAACTAGTTGTAGAGATTGAATAGCAGGGCGATTCCCGTGAACACTAAAAAGCAAATGACTCTAATTGCTTACCCTCTATCATCTCCCGCTTCATTTTGATTTACTCACCTCTTCACTTCTAAAGGCAAGGAAGTTTTCACAGGAACTAGTGAACCCAAAGTGTTTTCAACAAATGAAAATCGTTTCTACCCCTCACCCTGAAAAAATCAACATGTTTATATGAAACTAGTGAGCCGACGCGATGTTAGAAACTCCTATATAAAGCAAGTAGCCAGAATCTAGAGACAGAAGAATTGTCAAACTGGTCGCACCTTGAACAGTACTCTAGAACGTCTGCTAAACACCAACCCTCGGCCTTTTAATTGAAGGAGGTAGAAATGACTCAATGGTTCACATACTGGATTTCTCCATATCTCGCGAACAGAAAAGAATTACTACCTACTCACACACTCTAATAAGAACAAGGTAAACTAACACACACACACACGCAATGCCACGCTGCCAAATTCTCAAATACATTTATTACGTAGACATCGATAACCACAATACAAACATATTGAGCGACACAATTCTAAGCTTTGTGATCACTTAGTTAACTTTCTTCACCAAAACTGTGTTTTCATAAATGATTGAAAATTACTCTTATATTCTTGTTCTATTGTATAACTAGCATGGGTGCCCGGCGTTGCCCGGTTGTTTGAAGGTGTGTGTTGAGCAAAAAACAAAAAAAAGTGGTAGTAGGAAGGCAGGCTCGAATCCGTACCGTGAAAGAAGAAAAGAACGGGGAAAAACTTTGCTGTTACGACCATCGCCAAACCGGAAGTGACGTATATTTAAATTAAGGCTAGACAATCGAAAAGAGGGGATGACTTTCGAAAATATCGGCGAGAAAAGCGATCCCCCTTGTAGAAAAGTGCCCAGTTGAGGGTGAAGAATTTAATGATTTTAGCCAATCGTTCGGTATTTGTCGGGGAGAGCTACAGAGATATACAGACGGTGCTGAACCGAATCCAGGAGAAGGCAGCTGCCATCGGCATGAGAATCAATGCCAGCAAGACGAAGATTCTATCGGCTGGCATCCCCCAAGCAGAAAGGTCCTCCGTCACTCTCAACGGGGAAACCATCGAGGAGACGGATAGCTTCAAATACCTGGGCTGCACGTTCATTGGTACCGGTCAAGGCATGAATGAGATTGAAGCGCGCATTAATGCCGCACGAGTTGCCTTTTGTCGACTCCAAAGGCGATTATGGTCATGGCCTGAAATACGTCTGTGGACAAAAATACGAATCTACCAGGCCCTCGTCCACTCAATACTTTTGTATGGATGTGAGACCTGGCCCATACGGAAAGCGGATCTGCGACGCGTAGAAGTTTTCGACCACTACAATCTCCACCGCATTCTACATGTCCGTCCCTTGGATTTCGTCGCCAACAAAGAAGTCCGGCGTCGCTGCAATTTCCAGGCAATTACTGACCTACTGCGGGCCCGACGCCTTCGATGGTTCGGCCATGCCTCTCGCTGTGATGCGGGGGTCTTTATCCACGAGGCTATCTCCCCACGTCCTCTACCCAGCTGGAAAAAACGTGTCGGTGGCCAGCTAAGAAAGTGGCTCGGGACTATCAAAGCCGACGCTGAGCTTATTTCGGGCCCGCTCATCTATGGCCTGTCTCGTTGGAGACGTGACTGGCTATTGCTCACTCAGGATCTTGCCTCCGATCGCCGGGCTTGGGCCGCAGTGGTACGAGATGTGCATCTTCATGAAGCCGACTCAACTCCTCCAGGGTGAATGTCGTTTCAAGTACAAGTACAAGCAAGTAAGTATTTGTCGTCTGAAGGGTCGAGCTTCAAAACGATATTGATCTTGTGAAAATCCGTCGCCTCTGTCAAAAGTTTTAGGCAGACATGCAAACATACATACATACATTTATATATTGGTAGCCTAAATTTTCGACCCAAACCGACTAAAAAGCTTGGCCTATCTCTGAATACCCTTTATGTATAATTTCAAATGTTTAGACCAGATATTGTCTGCGTAATTTTGTAGAAACCGCAGAAGTCAATTTTTTTTTAAATTTGATCCGCATTATGACCCCCTTAACAGTTATTGTTTTGGGCTCAAATCAAGTTATTAAGTTAGATCCATATCCAAGGTAAACTATATCTTAAATTGCAATTGTTTATACCAAAAATTGGCGGAGGAGTTATTTGAGTTCTCAAAGGTAAGATTGTTGAACTTTTACCCCTTAAGAGCAAAATTTCTGGCCGAAAACAGATTACAAAGATTTTCCCAAATCTCAATACCCTGTATATCAAATTTCGAGTCTGTAGACTGAAAATTGACAGAGTTATTGTGTAGGGAATTGTACACAGACAGATATACCCTTTCACTTTTATAGATATATAGAAAATGTTTTGTTATAATATTTCGTTTATTCTCCAATCTTCATTTATTAAACACATGTTTTAGTTTGCACCTGATCATCCTTCTATTCTCTGAACGTTTAATTTATTTCCTATTTTATTATGCATGCCCGCTAAAACATAATTTTAATGCCTAATTTATATTAAATGCTGATGTGGTCCTTGACTATACACAAAGACGCTATCGCCCTTCCAAAATTGCCATACCAATACCAGAGACCAAGCCACATCTATATATCAATAAAATTTATGTGTGTGTGAGAACACTTCTCAACCTATATACTCAACGAATTTTTAATCTACATACTTGAAACTTGGTATATAGGGTATTAAGACACGTGGAAAACTATTTAATCGGGTTTCATCCGTAAAAACAAGTACTATGGGATCCAAATTGCAAAATTGGTACTTGGATGCCATCGGATTTTTATCTGTTTGTTAACTGTTTCACGAATGTGCATGCACGGCCGTGAAATATGACAGCTTTTTTATGTTGATAATAAGTCAAGTTGAAAACAATTTGTAAAGAATGTGCCAAGCTTGTCTAATGGTTATCGTACTTGACTCATTGTCTTTAGGTTTTGGTTTCGATCTCAGCTAGAGTATTTTTTTATTTTTACTTACACGATGTGAATTGTTTAGAAAAAAACATAATACTCGTATGCACATGTCCCAGTTTCTGTATAAATTACAATATATTTATGCGCATTTTACGACTGAGAAACGCCGGGCGGCCTGCTAGTAGTCAATAAAGATAATCTGTCCACACCGTAAGGACTAGAAACACACGTAGTTTACACGAGGAATGGCCACACAATTTTATTAATATAAAAATTGTTTTCAATTGTGATTTGTTTGAATTGTGGTCATTGTATTATTAACCCGTGTTTGCTTTGAATCATGTCTAAACTCTTCCCTTTTCGTTTTGTTACTTCCGGTTCTTTTTGTCTCTTCCTGTTGTTCGTTTGTCAAAGAGAGAACTGGCGACGGAAACGAAAGCCACACTTGTAGTGACATTCGTATTGTTCACTGGAGGCAGAACAATTGTTACCAATCATCGTCATTCATAAACAAGGACGAATCCATTCTTAAGATGTCTCCATTCAATCTCCGTGTTTAACGACAATAACGCTATTTCACACTTCACGGTGACAGGCCGACTGACGGCCTCGTAATGAAATGTTGCATACATAGAACTAAAACTGCTATTTCTAACTGAAAAGTGATCGTCATGCGAAAAGACTATTTTAAACTTATTCATGACAGACAAACGAAAATATAGTCTTATATTGTATAAAAGTAAGAATGTGTCTTTGTGAGAACACTTCTCAACCTATATACTCAACGATTTTTTATCTACTAACTTGAAATTTGGTATATCGATTATTCAGACATGTGGAAAACTTTTTAATCCGTTTTCATCCACAAAAACGGCTGCTAAGGGGTTAAATGGGAAAAAATGCTACGTGGGGGATCGTTGGATTTTTTTTTCTATTTTTCAACTGTTTCGCGAATTCATTCGTGAAATATGACAGCTTTCTCATGTTAAGAATAAGAACGTTTTAAAACACATTTTGAAGGGCAAGTCAAACTGCTGTAATGGCTATAATATTTGCTACACTATCCTTAGGTCTTGGTTTCGACCACAGTTCGGGTATTTTTTTAAATTACAAGAAGTGAATTATTTACAAAAACATAATTTAACGTTACGTTTAATATCCACCGTATTTCTGTTTATAATAAATAAGAATCCTGCATTAATGAAAATTTAATATTTATGAGTAATTTACGACCGAGCAATGCCGGGCGGTCTGCTAGTATATCTATAAAAGTGAAAATGTGTGTGTGAGGACACTTCTCAACCTATATACTCAATGGATTTTTGATTTACTTACTTGAAATTTGATATATAGGATATTCAGACACGTGGAAAACTATTCGGTTTTAATCCAGAAAAACGGGCTTCTAAGGGATCAAAATAAAAAAAAAATGGTATGTGCGGATCGTCGGATTTTTTCTATCTGCTAACAGTTCCACACATGTGCATTCGTGGAAGGTTCACATGACAGATTCATTATGTTAAAAATAAATACAATTTTAAAAAACTTTTTAAACATCGTGTCAAGCTAGCCTACTGGTTGTCGTACTTGACTCACTACCTTTAGGTTGGTTGGTTGTTTTTGTTTTACGGCATATCAACCCTTTTCATGTTATTTAATGCCGAATCCAGTGATCTTGAAGAACAATTTTTTAATAGAGTATATTTATTTATTTATGTCGGTTTCTACTTAACCCATAGTTGGGACCCTAACAGGCACCACCAGTCCGGGTCAAAGTGGACCTGGAAGCAATGGCAATTAAAGGGTGGCTCAACTCTCCCCAAAGCCCGCAAGCTGGGGCCTCTCCATCGGATATCGTTTAAGGTAATATCCAGGACCGTACTGCCTTTAGGGTTTTTTTTCGATCTCAGCTTGAGTATTTCTTTTACTTACAGGAAGTGAACTGTTTAGAAAAAACATAATACTCTCAAGCACAAGCATGTCTCAGTTTCTGAATAAATTAAAATATAATATTTATGCGTATTTTAAGACCGGACAACGCCGAACGGCCTGCTAGTTCTGTATAAAGCACAACATTGACTAACCGATTACGATACAGATGCGTGCAATTATTATATAAAGATATGTGAGCGTGTGTGCCTGTGACATGGTCCCTGACTATAATAGAGGGTATTTTCAGACGCTGACAGTGTCTTTCGGTTTCGCCAAAGGTACACCAATATTTAATGTAAATCCTGTATAAACGTTGCGTTTTCGCGAACGAAAAAAAAATAAGATGTTACTGTGTAGGAATATGTGTGCTAGATAGAGAAGGCTTGTACGTGAATCAAACGAAAAAAATTCAACACAAGTTTTTTTCTTAGCTGAAAGAAAAGGTATTTGTTATCGGTCGTTTCCATAATAAGCCGCCTAACACGTATTTTCGAAGCCAGCGACAATATGGTCAATTAGTTGCTTAGTCTGCAGCTATAATTAGCTGTTATGTATAAATTCGTCCCACTGTATCGGCCGTTCAAAAATCTTGTTAAAAGTTCAGATTGCATCTTCTTTAAAAGTTCATGTCATGTCACCATGTGGTACAAAAAGACCCCGTGTTGGCACATGCTTAAAAGTCTCTGTCGACGCCACATGTGTTTTCCTCTTTTTTCTCTCTCCTCTTTCTCTGATCTCGATGTCATATATATACATTTTCTGTAACGTGACGCTCGGCCCACAGCTGGTTTATTTGCATACGTGTCAGTTGATTCGTTACATAGCCTCTCTTGGCCCAAAGGGATGAGGGGGTGCGCAGATGTTATTGTTTTTTTTTTTGCTGGTGAAGTCTATGTTATCACTGGCTTATTGCTTTTATATGAACATGTTACTTTCTGGTGTTTGCGACGATTTATATTGGTTGAAAATACTTTGAGTTAACACGTTCCCGTGAAAGCTTTCTTTAGTAAGTGACGAATTAAGTTAATCTAAATAAAGCAGAAGCAGAGAAGAAAAGAGGGTAAGCAATTAAAGCCATTTGCTTTTTAGTGTTTGTATGAATATTTCTCGATTCAATCGCCAGATATCCAACTAAAATTATAAAACTATAAAACAAACACTCACAAAGTTATTAGTTTCTTGATCATTGTCTCTGATGAATAATCTCTACAATGTAGAAAAACTATATTACTTCTTTAACCTTATAGCGGTGTAAGTTTAGTCAGAGATGTTTCTTTTTAAGCCATTTGCTGTAATAATTAAAAATTGTAGCTCTGATATTTTGTATGGAATTATTTCAATCGTATCGACTATTTCTTCAAGGAATCTATCAAAGTGTATGTGCATGTCCATAGTGAGGATTGGGTTGGGAAGATGAGAAAAAAGATATAGAAGAGGATTGAACAGGAGGTGAAGACGTTTGAACAGAAATGTTACACTTTTACTTTGGACAACACCGGGTAGTCTTGATAGTTTCTAAATAAAAAGTTATAGATTGATGAGAAATCCATCCCAAATATGATCATGTTAGACCAACGAAAATACAACTTTGACAAACCAAACATATGTGAAACCCTTAAATTGAACAGACGGTACTCCTGCAGTTTACCGATTGCGCCGAAGTAATAACTTTATTATTTAGTACGCCCTCCTAAACATGGGGAAGGAACTTTGTTAACTATTCTGTACTTACACCTAACAATTAATAAATCAAAAGACACAACAGAATTCAAAATAATATCTAAAAAAAACAGCATGTTTCGTAAACTTCAAAAGTTTCAAACAAACTATTGAGATCATATGAAAAACTTAGGTGGTAAAGATTTACTGACTGATGGACAACAAAATTCTATCTATATAAAAGCCATGTTCGGCCAACGATGTAGTACTGTTGCCACATCTGGGCAGGAGCTGCTAGAAGCAGCTTATCCTGTCTTGACAGAGTTCAAAATAGACTTCGTAGCTTAGTGGGAGGGATGTCCTTTTATCTTCTCTGCGACCTCTTTCCCACAGAAGAGACGTAGCGAGCCTGTCCCTGCTTTATCATTATTTTCATGGCAGGTGCTCATCTGAACTTCAATCTCTGGTCTCCCCTCGCCAGACTTTCACGAAAAACACTCGTCTTGCCAGAACCACTATCAACAGTTACCCACACTCTTTATCCGTGCCTACACCTAAACGTATATTCCATGAACAAAGTTTCTTTCTTAGAAATGCTCGCCTGTGGAACTCTATTCCGTTTGCCTGCTTTCCAGCTGACTACAATCTGATTGTCTTCAAGTCCAACGTGAACAACTTCTTATTGAAGCGTCCCCGTAAGTAATCCAAATTACAAAATTCCCACTAATGTTTACTACGCTAAAATCACAATGACTAATGTATACCTATAAACCCTTATCCTCGAGTGGCCTCCGGGCCTTGATAATCGGTAACTCCCATGTAAAAAAAATAACAAATACGAAATAGCAAAAATAATTAATAAAAACAATCTATTAAAAACAATTAAAAGTGTTACAATAAGAGATCCTACGCCGGTGACGATACAGTTTGCTAGTGAGAATCTTGACAGAGGGTCACTCTGAATGCATGATAGTCCACATTTGTAAAACAGGATCATTTACAGGGCTTAATGAAAGACCGGCAGCGTACGGTTGAAACAAGGAGGGGTAAAAGTCAAATACGATAGACTGAACAGAGTTGAACGATGACTAATGACGTCACATTTCCGAGGAGAGAAAAAGTGGGTTTTCAATCAGTTCTATCTGGTAAGCCATGCGAACGAGTCACAGCCAATAATTTAGAATAATCTAAGATGAACGTGAATCTAAGACGAATGTTACTTCGTTGTCTGTCCGTCTGCGTCACTCATTTCTTTAGTTAGTAAATTAGAAAGTTAGGAAGTAAATAATCATTAAGATAACATTAGCCTTTCTCTCACTTCTAAATCAATTCTCTCCAAATGAAAGTTCAAAGAAAACTCAGTAATTGTCTACTTGTGTCTTTCTTTGTAGCAGTCTTAGCACTGTCCTGTGCACAATGATATTATTAACATGACTTTGCAACATGTGATTTTTATCTTTTCCGATAATCTGGATGTTGAATCACATCATAAAAGATTTCTTTCAAATAATGCAGACAAAGAAAGATTTGAAAATCAATTAGATTCGAAGGAGAAACTGTAGCTCGTTTAGAATTGGAATAAATTGATTACGCCACTAGTCCCATTACTTTACAGACAAATCTTTAGCAGCAGTAACAATTAAAAACGACCATAGCATCAGCAGCAGTGCAGCTCACAGGTTACGATTTTGCTATGACAGATGAATGAAAATGGTTAAAAATTAAGCAACTTCAAGCTAAAAATTTATATGTACGCATGTTTAGAAATAAGTCCACTTTTTTTCAATTCTGCACTTTTAGTCATTGTGTTTACAGGCTAAAAACCAAATCAAAAGTGTTTCCGAGGTTTAGATACCAATGTCTCATGTTTCAAATCTGTAGACCAGATATTCAGAGAGGAGTTTGGTAGAGACACTTTTTACACACACAAAGACAAGGTCATTATATTTATATATGTGTGTATATATATAAGTGTGTGTGTATATATATGTGTGTGTGTCAGCATGCTATTATGTATTCATCCTAAATTCTATGCAATTATGCACAATGTAGAAACTATGCATAAAAAGTAAGCATAATAGTTAAATGAAACAAGTCATCAAATAAGAAAACATAAAAATGAATAATAAATTAATGAACATTAGTTTTTCAAAGGAATATGCAAATTAGTTTACTTTCATGTAGTTGTTCGTATATCCATGACTGGGTATATTTAGTACTCTGTTTTAATAATTTTTAAGTAGAAAAAGTCTTTTAACATCAATGTCAGAACGAGAAAAGTACTCAACTTTATATATAGACAGAGAAGAGATATCGACATGAATATAGATAATTCAAATATTTTATAAAGTTTCCATATCCGATATTCGCTTCTTTTTTTATTTTAGTCTCGCAATATCAGCTCTTATTCGTGTGTAAGAATTGTTATATAACGAAAGAATAATGAAAGGAAACTGTTGGTTTATATGTAAAATTTGATATTTATTTACAGTTTGTCGGCGACAAGACATTCAAGGCCGGTTAAAGACATGTAAATATATGAAAGTACACAAAGAAAGTAGCTAAGTAAATTTGATCCTAAACAAGAAATACAATGTTCAATGACAATACAAAACCGCAAGAGTTGTTAGAGAGACGAAATAAAAGTGTATGAATGAACGGAAACGTAAAGTAACTTACACATTCAAAACAGTAGCAACTCATCAGTTCCAAGAAAATATGAATAACATCGTTCGATTCCTCGACCATTGTCTAAGAAGTCTGTTGACTCAACCAGAAATCAGGGAGGGGTGGTGTGGTGACGAGTTCATCTGTCGGAATGACAAAGATCATCTGATGATTCAAGGAATGATGGATGAAACGCACTGGGATTTTGTTTAAAGTAAGGTTGGTTTGTGCAAAACCAACATCACTTTCTCGTCCCAACCGGCCTGATCCAGTAGCAGGACAGGGTCGAAACAGCTGGAAGCCGCGTGGGATGCAATAGCTGCCGAAAGTGTCGATGTTCTCCTATATACAGTGCCTGGTGCTGGTCCTGGCCAGGCTCAACGCCTGGCACTGGCACTGGCCAGACTCAACGTTGGTTAACTTGAATGGTCTAACAAAAACCAGTATGTCAACGCGATTATGCTGCATGTCAGTTTTGAACTGAAAGCCATTTTTGTTCCAAACTGGCAGTCGTCAATCAGAGAAACTTTGAATTATAAAAGCCAAGATGGAGATGGAGAATAGGGTTTTCCGTTGCGTAGTCGATCTGTACAAGTGTTGGATTGTACAAATCTGCAGACACAGCAAATTCTTTCTCGTGTTAGACATAAAAAAATCATGTGTGGGAATGCTGAAAGATTCAATACTCTTATGAAGCAGTTTTGGTTTCTGATTTATTGCTAGCAGAATGTGGTTCCATTTGATTGGTCGGTTCCTATCGTCGGTGTCTATAAGTAGAACCTTCCAATTTTCTTTAATCATACGCTCCCATTATTTTTAATGTTGAAGGATAAGTTCTCCTTGCTGCTTCGGTTGCTTGGAGACGTGGGTAGAAAAGTACTAGCCAACTTCACAGGAAAGGATATTAAAGTTTAAGTAGCATGCTAAGAAGTAAAATGCTTTGACAATGTCCGACCGGATTAAAAGTTCTGCTAATAAGAAACAGAGTCTTGTTTCTTAATTTCTAAATTTAGGAACACATGGGGGCATGGTAGTAGCAAATCACCTTTTAGTGCTGAAACAAATTAGCTGCAAGAGAGATATCTTTGATCCCAACGATTTCTACTAAGAACTTTGGACAACACAAAAAAAGGCAACAGCGGGGCAATAGTTAGACGAAGTACAAATCTTGGGAAATGGCTGTAATGCTGAAAATATTTCACTTAAAAATTTCACAGAGCAGTAACTAAATGGTGCCTGTATATTGATAGGATTTGTGCACAATTTTCCAGAACGAACTGAGTGTTGTATAAATTTGCGTAGGCAATGAAGAAAATCGAATCAGATCAATTGAAATCAAATCAATCAAGTCTTAAATAGTTTTGAAGTCTTTAGAGACTCCAAAGAAAGTGAAAAGGCAAGGGATTATTTTCTTTCAAAGATGCACATCAAAGGATAAAATGGAGATAAATATAGACAGAGAGAGTGGGCATGAAGAAAGACGATATATATATATATATATATATATATATATATATATATATATATATATATATATATATATATATATATATATATATATATAAGAGAGTGGACATGAAGAAAGACGACATATATATATATATATATATATATATATATATATATATATCTTCTATACACCAATAATTTATTTTGTATTGATAGTCATATTAAAAACCCTTTTATCTATTTATTTGAAAAGAAAATACAACTTTGTTATATAGGTGTTGTGGAATTACATTCATCTGCAAAAGATCTAGCTAATTTGCATATTTTTTAAACATTCATTGTAATTAATTCCCTATTAGTTTTTTTTCGGTTTTCTTATGAGATGATAATTTTTAGTTTACTATTACGTGTTATTATATTTATGCAGATATTCTACATGATTTATACTTTCGTAATATTTGCATAAAAAGGTTATAGTAAACACAAACCTCTTTTTATATATATTTATGTATGCATATATATATTTCTTTTAGAAAATGTTGCCTACCAAACTCCTTTTTCAGTTTTTGGTCTACAGACATGAAACTTAATATACAGTGTATTCGAACACATGCAGTACTTTATATTTGGGGTTTAGCCGGGGAAAATCGGTGCAAAAATGTGAAAATTAAAAAAAAACTGAAATTTGCAGGTGAACGTCGAACGACCACATTACGGATATGCATGTACAACGTAATAGCTATTAGTTCATGTTTTAATTATTAGCCTTGCAGCAAATATGTCTTAATAGATCAAGCATTAACATCAAAGAAAAAGTAAATCATAAGCTAAATGTTTTGGTTTCGATTCTCGGTGGTGGCGCGCACGATTCATTTTTTTTTAAACTTTATAAATCATTACTATATATTGGGTCCAATATAATATGATAATAAATACAAAATCTGCATTAATCATTTAACGGGCGGCCTTCTAGTATATATATATTAGTGACATGGCAAAGCCACAGGGAAAATAACTAAGCAAAAAAATCCGAAGCAAAATTCCCAAAGCAGCAAAACTAAAGCTGGTTTGCTAGGACACTATCTATATAAATGTATGCTAATTTGGGCATATTTTATTAGTCATTTTTAAATGATTTTTCGTGGGTGGAAAGATACTGCACCTTTACCAATACTTAAGTCATATTCATTTGTTTTCCTAGTTTTGCATCTGATTTACAAAATATCTGATATTTCCCCAAAACCTCTGGCCTTCATGGACAGGAAACAGAAACTTGTTGCTATGGTGTCAAATGATCTGAAATAACAGCAAGGAGAGACTTGATTCCAAATATTTCTCATATGCTATATCTCCCCTCTTGGGTTTTTATATATATGAAGTAAATTTCACAGTGCATAAGGATTATTTGATACTGGAGATATTCATAATCGTACCCTATTATGACCAAATGAAGTAGTTCAGCTGGTTAAGGTCGAGGGAGAAGGGGGGCAGTGAGAGAAGGATACAAAATCGTAGCAGTTCTTCTGAAGCCAAGCCTAGGTCTCTTTGGATTTGTGGGCCAGCTCCGAGTCATGCTGCCAGGCTCAGGACCTGCCAGCAGCCACCTTATTGCATCACCCTGTTCAGCACATCCAGGCACTTTGATGTTGACTTTCAGGTCGACTTCAAAGATGTGAGGTGCATGATGTGACCCTCACTTGAAACCACACCAAAGACAGATTTGCTGTTTGAGGGTGCTGGCAATGGTCCTATTTTCATAACTTGGATCGGTCGAGAGCATTAATTGTACAGCAGTGCATCCCCAATCTCGTTCGTTGAATATTGTGTTACTTTCAGGCATGAGAGAAGGTGTAGCAGTCGAAAATGGCAACAGTTACAGGCAGGGGCGAAATTTCACGGCTCGAGATTTAAATCTACCTTCTTCCTGGTTTGTCTCATCACAAGCAAGCTCTCAGTCGCGTGACCGAATGTATAAAACGTGAAACCAGCAACAAGCTCGCTCTCTTTTCTCTCCGCTCAGACTGCTGCAGACATCACCTGGGGCTTTGGCTTTGGTCCCAGGCTAATGTGGATACCACAAGCCAACAAGGCTATCGTCTTTCCTATCATGACACTCTAATCCTTTGCCCCCATCTCTACTATCGGACGCATGCTCCTACAACACACAAACACACTGAATACTTTTTTCTTTTTTCTCCGTTAACCGGCCTATCTAATCTATGTCTCAGGACTGTCTAATCCGTTGTCCAGACTACTACTGACTACAACACGTGTACCCGGAACTATTCCCTCCATAACAAGCCGGTATAATATTCACTCTATCTTTACACACAACAACACTTCCAACTACTAACCCGTTTCTCTCCTATACACGCTACTAACGAAAATGACAAATAAAGTTGTTGTTTTTTAATGTTAAAATTAGACTCTCATTTCGTTGGCTTCATATTTAACTAAAAAGGCTTCTCTCGTTCTTTGGATTTATACACAACTGGCCAACAAGTAAATGGTCTGCAACATATAAAGAAAACTGGTTTTCATCAAACGAAAATGGAAATCTGTCGTCTTTTCTAGGGTGAAAATTTTATCGTTCCACCCTGTGTGTGTATGTGTGTGTGTGTGTGTGTGTGAGAGAGAGAGAGAGAGAGAGAGAGAGAAACTGAAAAAGAAGGTAGAGAGAGTGGACAGAGAATTAAATAGAGAGTTTAAGAAAGAGAAAAATAAATTGAGAAAAAAAGAGGGCGAAAGAGATGATTAAAGAGCGAGAGGGTAATAGAAAAAGATAGAGAGAGAGAGAAATAGAAAAAAAACGTGAGTTAAAGTGTGAAATAAAGAAAGTATGTGTGTGTGAGAGAGAGAGAGAGAGCAATTGCAAGAGAGACAAAAAGAGGGGGTGAGAACAGAGAATTAAATAGAAGGTTAAAGAGAGAAAAATGAATTTAAAAAAAAGGGTTAAAGAACGAGAAGATAGTAGAAAGGGAACTAGAATGATAAAGAAAGAGGAATAATGTGCGTGAAAGGAAAAGTGCCCGTGAGAAAAAGGGCAACTAAAAGAAAGGGAAAGAAAGAGTGGGTAGAGAGAGGGAGAAAGTGGGCGCGTGTTAAAAAGAGACTGGGTGAGGGATAGTACAAGAGAGCAAAAGAGAGAAAGAACGAGAGCGTAAACGATGAGGAAGGGGGGGCGAGTTGCGGGTGGAGCCGACTAAACATATGAAGTCTTTTAATAGATTAAAAATTGCTACATAACGAAGGAAAAAAAATGATTGAAACAGAAACAAAGAAAAAACGTATTTTTATTGAGTATCTGTCAAATTTTACGGCGTCTTTTATGTTTACTGTCAAAAATAGTTTTTCCTCAAGTTTAAACGAATACACGAGAATAACAAGAAGAGAAAAGACATCCAAAAAAAACACAAACAAAAAACAAACAAACACACGAACAAATAATAATAATAATAATAATAATAATAATAATAATTATTATTATTATTATTATTATTATTATTATTATTATTATTATTATTATTTGTAACCCTGTGGAAATTCCGCGATGGTTTTTACATTAATCTGTTTAATATGTTTTTTGAGGGTTTTTTTTTATTGCAATCGCTCCAGACAAGGTATCAAGCCACTTGATAAAAAGAGCTACAAAGAACGAAAGATAATTATCGCAAATACAGGATGTGCCTATTAACCTTAGTCTTGACAATACCTGGGCTATATACAGAAGGAAAGCAGTTAGCAGTGAGAAGGTTTTATTAACCTGCAGTTCTTGGGAAGGAGCTACTGAAATATGAAGCTGTATTACGATGAGCGAATTAGTGAAGATTACTATATCAGCAAGTCAAAAGAGCCAGAACAAATGAATCCAGAAATAGAGGAGATAAATCTGAAGAACAAATGGTATAATAGTATTTATAGAAAAGACTGAGACTAACAACATCACATCTGTGAGAGAGAGAGGGTGTAGAAAAGAAGAAGAAGAAAGAGTGAGGCCAATCAAATTAGAAATACGCTTCTGAACCTTATCAAGAACCCTGTAATTGGACAGAGTTTCACCAGCCTAAATGTGAGAATATTACTTCATTCAAGATCTGATAGTAGAGATAATCGTAGGTCTAAAAAAAGTGTATGGAGCAACAGAGAAAACAGTCTTGCAGTTATAACAATTTTTTAAAAATATTTAGTTCTCTCCCACTGCAAGAACTTAGATACCAGAGTCAGAAAATGGGGTTGAGAAGTCAGCGCTCTCGAGGAGGGGCATTCTGACTTGCAAAAACGTGCCTGGGCAGTTCCGTCGGCATTTTCTGGTGAGGGCGCCTCTGGAGATTAGCAATAAACTAATCCCTTCTCAAAGAGAAGAAGGCAAAGCTTGGGAGAGTGGACCTTCTAGAACTGCATAGAACTTGACTCCTACCACAAAATTCACAAGAACCGGATCATTGCAGGAATGGTATAATCTCTGTTGATGTTGGGGACCTGGGATAAAATTCCTAGCCGCAATATTCCGTTTGAAATAATAAATGTCTGCCACGTTCAATACTATTAAGTAATTGTAATCGTCAGTTAAACATTCTTTGATCATTCGTAGACATTTTTGCTGACGACACTTCGTTTTCTCTGATCCTCTCTCATGTGGTACAATGGAGAAAAAGTGGCCGGTTAATTTTAATGCATCTAAAACCAAGCTTCTATCTTTGCATCATCAACGTTTTAGTCCCCCATCTGGCATCAATTGAAATGAATGGCTCTCGTCTTGAGGAGGCTCCATGTTTTGACAAGCTTCTGGGCTTGACCTTTACTCCTAATCTAAAATGGAATACATACATCAAATCTGTTGCCAAGGTCTCTGGAAAAATGATGGGAGCTTTCTATCGATCCAGTAGATATCTACCTGCTGATGCATTTCTCTACCTTTATAAGAGCCAGGAACGTCCAAGGATGGAGTATTACCGTCACATCTAGGCAGGAGCTGCTAGAAGCAGCTTATCCTGCCTTGACAGAGTTCAGAATTTACTTTGTAGCCTAGTGGGGCATGCCCCTTTTCTCTTCCCTGCAACCTCTTTCTCACAGAAGAGACGTTGCGAGCCTGTATTTGCTTTATCATTATTTTCATGAGCTCCAATCTATGGCCCCCCTCACCAAACACTCACGAGAAACACTCGTTTGGCTGTTAACACTATCAATAATTTCCCCCACTCTTTATCTGTGCCTAAACTCAAGCGTAGATTCCATGAACAAAGCTTTTTTCTAAGAACTGCTCACCTGTGAAACTCTCTTCCGTTTACCTGCTTTCCAGCTGACTACGATATGGCCGTCTTCAAGTCCAAGGTAAACAAGTTCTTGATGAGCCGTTCCCCTTAAGTAATCCAATTTACCAAATTTACACTTCTAACGATGACTATGGTATTGTACTTTTGACCACTGTACACTCTTTAACCCTTATCCTCGAGTGGCCTCTGGGCCTTGATAAAAGGTGATTCCTTTGTAAAAAAAGATATAAACAAAAATAAAACGAATATGTTTCTTCTTTTTCTATTCTTTTAATATTGTGTCAATTAAATTCCTTTCAAAACAATAAATATTATATGTCTTCTTACTATCAAAATAATTGTCAGCTAAATATTCTTTAAAACAAGAGAACGAATGTCACTTTCTTTCTTTTCAAATGGATTTATTTAGAATTGTAATGTTTTAGTGGTACCCGACGACAAAATATGATTTTGGAACAATTAATTTTTTAAAAGATATATTTACCTTAGCGACACCAGAATAATCACCAATCTCCAGTTTTCAGATTTCTATTTATTTTTTATTAGTGTGCGTAAAGTGTTGATAACATGTATACGAACATAGAATGTCGTCAACACATTATTATATAGATAATAACATTAGCAGACTTGATTGGGTCGGGCAGGTTGTCCATTGTGAACAGTGCAAACGACTGCACTTTAAATATGTAGGTTAATAATATATGCACACACCAGACCAAGTCTTGTAAAATGAGAGATATAAAATCCTCAGGTATTTAGCAATATAAACGGCCAAATGTATGTTGTATTCTCGGGGATCTATATAAACAAGTGTGTTTCATTTAAGGTCTTTATCTCTCAAACACTGAGTCAGTAAAGAAATTAAGAACATAATTTTCCTCTCCCCAAATAACTATTTTCACATTATAGCAGTGGTCGCTTGATCTTACTGGATTTGGTTTCTTGGTCTTACTGGATTGCAGGGCAAAAATTCATCTTGTTCAGTGGAGTATCCAGCTTCGTGCTATTACTTGAAGTAAGACTATTTGAAAAAGGTGAACCATTCTTCATAAATACTATTATTTATGAGTGCGTCTATGATTATCTAGGATCCTCGTGTTTGTACGTGTCCGTATATTCACAGATACAGTTCAACAACAGACATATAACATTTATAAGAAAAAGGGGCGGATAACAGTTGTCTGGGAACTTACATGGGCCAACGGGAGAAACATATCTGCTTATCTTTGGTCTTGTTTCACGGAAAGCTGCAAAGAAGATTTATCTCAAGGAATCAACAAATCTTTGGTTGTCTTTTCAGCATCTTTATCACAGATGTTTCCCTATCGGAGAGCTGCGCACTGGTCCTATGTTCCTTACGTTTGATAGGCGTTGGCTCCCTCAATCTTTATGGGTCCTGGATATAACCTTAAACTATATCCGATGGTGAGGTCCCAGCTTGCGAGCTTTAGGGAGTGTGGAGCCACCCTTTAATTGCAATTGCTCCCAGGTCCACTCCGACCCGGAGTGGTAGTACCTGTTACGGTTCCAACTATGGGTTAAATAGAAACCGACTTGAAAAGAAAAATATATTCTATTAAATTTTTTTTTTAAATCACTGGATTCGGCATTAAATAACCTGAAAAGGGTTGATGTGCCGTAAATCAAGCAACCATATAACCACGATCTCTATGGTGTTCTGAGTTATTTCGACTGGTCAGCTCGACTCTCTGTCTGTCTCTTTTAAACTATAACCACTAACTGACTAAAACTATATGCATACAAAAACATCTACCTTCTAATCAACACGTATCACGCATGACTATCGGCTGATGTCTGTCGCATATTCTTGTTTATTTAGCTAACATTCCTATTTGTGTTAGTCATGAAAACTAACTTTTTTTTTCGTTTCTAACATAAATATTTTTATCTTAAAAAATACCTTTTACATTCTTTTTGTTTCTATTTTTACAAATGCCGATAATGATCATAATAATAATCTCAAGCTATCTTGGCGTTCCCCGGACCAATTATGTAACAGTCATTTAAGCAAGAAGACAAGAAGTGATATTAGTCAATGAGAAGGAAATAATAGAATTCGCCATCCCAGCAGTTCACAAGGTAAATAAGATAACAAGAAGACAGAAAACGTCAAAAAATATGTGAAGATTTGTAGATAACTGACAAGAATATGGAATCTGAAAAAAAAAAAACGCTAATACCAATGATAGTAGGACCAATAGGAACTGAGGAAAAAAATCAAAATATTATGAAAAATCCTTGAATGCAGAAATCAACCCACTTTCTAGGTGACAATGAGCGACCATTAAAAAAGTTAAACTAGAATAAGACTATATAATCACAAATAGAAATATAGAAAAAAAGAAACATTGCATGAAACCCTTCGACAAGGTATTGCATAAGGGTCTACTTCACAAGATTTCCAGCTACGGTATAACTGGAAATGTTTTCTCAATCATTAAATCATTTCTCTCCGATAGGCTCATAAGAATAGTGGTAGATGGACAAAAAATCGGAGGCCTGCAAAATAAATGCTGGAGTCTCTCAGGGGTCAATCCTGGGCCCAACTCTCTTCCTGATCTACATCAATGACCTCCCTAAACACATACTTAAATCATTCGTTGACATCTATGCTGATGACACGACCATCTACGGCAACACATCAAAGGCTGTAAACGACAAAGTTCTCTCGGATTCTCTCTCCTCTGATCTCGAGAGCGTGGTTCAGTGGGGGAAGACGTGGGTGGTTACCTTTAATGCATCCAAAACCAAACTTCTATCCTTACATCATCAACGCTCTGATCCCCATCTGGCATCAATTGTGATGGATGGCTCTCGTCTGGGTGAGGCCCCGTGTTTTGACAAGCTTCTGGGTTTGACCTTTACTCCTGATCTGAAATGGAACACGTACATCAAGTCTGTTGCCAAGGTCGCTGGAAAGATGGTGGGATCCTTCTACCGCTCCAGAAGATATCTCACTACTGATTTAATTCTCTATCTGTATAAAAGCCAAGTACGTCCAGGGATGGAGTACTGTTGCCATATCTGGGCAGGAGCTGCTAAAAACAGCCTATCCTGACTTGACAGAGTACAAAATAGACTTCGTGGCTTAGTGGGGGGTGCCCTTTTCTCTACCCTGCAACCTCTCTCCCACAGAAGAGACGTTGCGAGCCTATCCTTGTTTTATCGTTATTTCCATGGCAGGTGTTCGTCTGAACTCCAATCTCTGGTCCCCCCTCTTTCACAAAAAACATCCGTCTAGCTGAATCCACTGTGAAAAATTTCCCCCACTCTATATCTGTGCCTAAATCAAAACGCAGATTCCATGAACAAAGCTTCTTTCTCAGAACTGCACGCCTGTGGAACTCTGTTCCGTCTGCCTGCTCCCACCGGACTACAACTTGGATGTCTTCAAGTCCAATGTTAACAAATTCCTAATGAACCACCCCCTTAAGTAAACACTTCATCAAATCTCCACACTTACGTAATGTACTTGCAATAACCCTTATCCCTGAGTGGCTTCCGGGCTTTGATAAGTGGTGATCACTGTGTAAAAAAAAAAAAAAAAAAAGAAAGAAACCAAGGTAACTAAAACTGCCAGAGTAGTTATGCCAGAGAAATCCTATAATATGTTACCCTGCACCATAAACATATCATGATAGCACCAAAATGATTGTGAAAGATATTGGAGGATTAAATGTTTGAGGAGTGATAACGTCTTTAAGACAGCCACTTGAAGGGAACGGAGAGTTCTGCAAAGCTGAGGAGGGTTATTGAGGTGTCAAAGATATCCAATGGAAGTGAGAAATCAATTTGAAATGACGAAGTGACGTGCAATAGTGATCATAAAATGTAGAGACTGCTGGAAATCTCTCCATCTGGAGAGACTTGTTGTCACTTAGACTTTAACGAACACCACCATATTTTATATCCGTGATCGATTACTGATAGTGACACCTATGAGAAATTAATAATAATGTCATTTTTATTTTTTACAAAAGAAAGTGGCTAAAGTTGAAGGGCCAGAAATTATAATATTTCCATGTGTTTGTATTTTTTTTTTTTTTTTTAGATTTTCTTAGCATCTCTATAGGAATCCTTGTGGGTCAGTAAATCAGCAGGTAATTGGGTCAATAGATTATTCAGTCGGTCACACTTTAGTTTGAAATAGCGTTTTCATCAGCAACATGTAGATTTAATGGACGCATCTAATTTTAGATGCATGCAAACACTTTTATTAGAGGCTCTATACATTAAATTAAAAATAGCATTTTGATTGAACTATGACTTTGAGTTTGAAATAGCATGATCATTGAGCTATCCAACTTATTTTTAAAATAACATTTTTGTTAGTCTGTCATAACCATCATTATCACGCTTGCACACCGATTCCCGTGGAGACTAGTTAATACTAAAATTGGTGAACATTTGGGAATGTTGGATATTTGACAAGTGACCTCAGGAAGAGAGGCATTCGATGAGTTGCACACACACACACACACACACACACACACACAGATCGATTACATGTAAAGAATGTGAGACTTTCCACCAGTGTCTATTGGAATGCATAATTGACCAGAAATATCGGGCAAAGGATTAGAACAATAGGCAATGGGAAATATTAAGAATTCCAGGGTATAAGAATGTTTATATAAATTGACACAACAGAAAGCGAGCAGCCGGTCACTGAGGCAGGGGACAACCTGACACATTTACTCCACTACTAAACATCCACACATCCGCCATGCGTCTTCACTAATGTTAACACCCATCATATCTAAATTCCAAACTGTTCTCAGTGTGAGATAAAGCAAAATATTATTTATAGATCAGCTGTGTTGTGTTTTATTTGCTGTCAGTGTATATACATCGTAGACCAGTGACAAAAGTAGATTTAGCAATTATATCGACTGAAAGGCACTTGTGAACGACCGGCTGCAGTGAATAGAGAACAGGAATACCTCTCTCTGCATTGTTGCCAGGCATCCTGGACTTCTCCTTGACACTGGAATCAAGCAGTTTCAACTCAGGAGAGGTGTGGTTAGAGATTGTGTAACCCTTGCTTAACAATTTAGCACGGGCCATCCATCATCCCTCTAGGACGATCAGATTATTGTTGTTGCTCCGGACATCCAAGTTTGAAATAGTATTTTTGTCTATCTGTCGTTTTTTAAATAGAATTTTCAGTACTTCTGAAGTTTACGGACCATGCTATTCTTTAGATAGGATGCTCAATTTAAATTCAATTTCTACAATTCGTTTTGTTTATTGAATTGTTGTATGAAACTACAGAATAATTAACAAAAACAAAGAACCCCTCTCCATGTAAAGAATGGGTTTCTAAATAATAATGTCATTATTTCAGGACGGTTTGTAAACTGCAGAAGTACCGATTTTTCATTGGTCTGTCAAATTTTACTTTGAAATAGTATGTTTTGTTAAGATGTCATCTGAGTTTAATATCGTGTTTTTATTAGTCTGTCAAGCTTAAGTTTGAAATAGCATTTTCATTGGTCTGTCATGCTTAAGTATGAAATAGAATTTTTGTCGATCTATTAATCTTAAGTTTTAAATAGAATTTTCATTGGTCTTTCAAGTTTGAAATTGTATTTTTGCCGATCTGTCATCTTAATTTTAAAATAGCTTGTTATTAATCTGCATTGCTCAAGTATGAAATTTGGTATAAAAGCCAGCAGCATTCACCCCATGTAGGTTGAACTAGGTTCCCCCAAAGGAAGAAGTTTCACAGGAATATGAAGATCACAAGCATCCCCAATCGCATGTGTATCCAGGCCAGGAGAGAAGACGATGTCAGGTTTTTGCAGTTCTTGAGTTCTTGCAAGAAGAGTATCGACATCTTCCTACATACAGTGCATGGTATTTGCAACGTTGCTTAACTTCAGATATCTAATGAGAATCCGTGTGTCGACGTGATTTTCTACTGCTTTCAAATACCATCTTGCTTTGTCTGTCACATGTAAGTACGAAATAGCATTGTTCTCATTTTGTCACACTTAAAATTTAAAGGGCATCTTCATCACCAAGCGTTTTGATTGAATGGACGCATCTTAAGAATATCTCTTGTTATTTGTATGTATATTAACTTAATAACTTTTTTGTTTTCTATCAATTTGAATCACCAATTAACTTTTTAATTATCTAAAACCAATTATGGTAAAAAAAATGACTTATGCAAAAAGAAAAAAGTATGCAAAACATTAAGAAAAATTGAAGTACAAATAATTGGAAGGAAATGAAATAAAAGAAAAATAAAGAAATAAAAACGCAGTGGAATCCAATCTATATTATATTGAATGGGTTTCTTTTTTCCTTCTATTTGTTGGGTATGTGTATATGCTCCAAAAATAATCGACAGAATTGCACAAAGTTAGGCAGGAAGTATCATTAATAGACCTCGTGTGTTATAGCAGTATACAAAAAACACAATTAAATTAAATGTTGCATTATTCGTTTTATTTGGAGTACTGTTCTAATCTTTAAAGCTACTTTCACAAAGTTGATGTACTCTGTGACTTCCTTCATGTGTCTCTTGTTGAACTTAGGGACCTTTCTATCAAACTCGGGCATGTGCACAGAATTTTGAATGGAGCTCTTTATTTTATTTTATTTATTTTTGTATACGGTTATTTTACCCCAAGCAAGGCACATAGCCACTTAGTCGTGAGGAGCTACTATTTGGTACCAGATTTGCAAAGATATTATTTCGGGAGTTGGGCAGCGAGATGTCTGTTTACATTACACTTGAACTTCTGCATGTCGGTACAGTCAAGGAAGCAGGGGCTCGGAAAAAATACCAAAGTGCAGCGGTCCGAAGGAAAAAGCTATATGAGTAGAAGGCTTTACGGCATCTAAGAATCTCTACTGTGTAGGGGTGGGATTTTGTTGCTTGTTGGGTTTGCTAGTAGTATTGTCATCGAGGGAGTATTAGTGCACTTGCCATTGAAATACTTGTAAGACAGACATGCCATGTTTTGTTAATGGGACAGACGTTGAAGTTTAGTTTATAGAGTGGGACCTATTATGGTTGGCAACTCTTTTTTGAACCCTGTCTAGGAGGGAGAGACTAGTGGCAGATACACCAGCCCAAATGTAGCAACAATACTCCATGCATGGACGAACAGTGACTTATAGCATGGGGGTAATATGGTCTCATTCCGTCAGATCAATACTCAAAACATAATTTCAAATTACTTAGGACTTCTATTCGATCATGACCGATGGAAAAAAAGCATGCTACCTTCGTTGATTAAATAAAATATTCTCTATTTTTGGGATTCTTTGGACTACTCTTCTCATCTTAAGCATCATTTTTACAGCGTTTCGGTCAATGTAACCTCCGACCTTCTTCAGATGTATCTTCGCAAACTTGAGAATATTTCTATCGAACTTGGGAATCTGGATGGAATTTCGAACGGAACCCTCTATTTACTTCATGGAGGTAGCAAGCTTTTGTTCCATCAGCCATAACTGGACAGAGGTCCTAAGCAATTCACAACTGTATTTTTCTGTCGCCCACACTGAGAATTGAACTTTCAACTTTCAGAAGAATATCACTTTTACAATTAGACTTTTTTCAAGTAGTCTAACTAATGCTCCACTGGTCCTTGTGGACACCCAAGATGAGAACAATAGTCTGAAGGATCCAAATTATACAAATAACCAATCCTCATCTCAAAAATTCACAGACATAACGAAGTTTTCCATTTGTGAGATCTGTGCAGATTCTCTAGTCCAACAGAAAGATTCCTGAGTTCGACACGATACAGTTGAAAAGGTCAGAGGTTACATTGGCTGAAACATTGTGAGAATAACATTAATAATGAGAACAGTAGTCCAAATAATCTAAATAATATGAATTATCAATCCTCATCTCAAAAATGCAGAAACCTAAATTCAATTCATATTTTAATAATCGAGCCTGTTTGTCTGTTTTTTTACATATAAGCTTCAATAACAATCGACAAATCAAGGAGAATAGAAAGATTGAGACGGGAGCACCAGCCAGATCTTCTATGGAAGGGTGCAGGGAGCACTAGAATCTTGGGGAGGCCATTCTAAACTTCAGAGAAAAACAACAGTTGTAAAGCAATAGAGTAATAAATTGTTAAAAACATCAAAGGAAAGTAGAGTGTTTCCAATCTGATCGGTCCCACACTGTCAACGAAGTTCTAACCTCTGTCCCATCGCCATAATGTTGCATCCCTGTGCCTGCTTTACAAGGACTTTAATTGAATGTGCTCTGACAAACTCGTACTACTTGTGCCCCCTTGATGTAAATACCGTCAACTAACCTAGCAAGCAGCAAAATCCCACCAATATTCACTAGAGATCCCTAGATGCCAGACGCTTTCTACTCTGTTAGTTTCTTCCCCAAACTGCTAGACTTTGGAATTTCCTCCCTTTTTCATGTTTCCGTTATTGTACTAACATGCAGACATTTAACTGTAATGTGAACAGAAATCTTGCAGCTCAACTCTCTATATAGTGCCCGGTAGTAATGGCCCCAAATAATAACCCCTTATGTTTCAGTGGCAATATGATGTGTCTGGAGTGAATAAGAGCAAAATAAAAGGAAATAAAAAAAAGTAGAAGCAGCCCAACCCTACGACTGCAGATTGAATGTTGTTTGGATCCACTTTGGTACCCGTGAGAGATGATCAGACATCTGAGACGATGCAACCCTTCACAACCACCTGACGCTGTAAATGAAGGAGTGTGCATAGAGCTTCTTGCAACTATCTTCCAATGCGGCTGCTGCATTACCATTGCATGGGTTAAGGTAATGAAGCAATTAATGGGAAAACTAAGGTGGACTCTCAACAAAATCAGGCTAATACAATCTAGCACTACAAAAATGCTCATACAAGGGACATTTCAAAGAAAACCACCTGAATGGAAGAGTACAAGAAATCTACAGCAAAAGAGACAAAAAAGTAAAACACTACCTAGAAGTTTCCTTCTACTGCAAAGTACAACTTTCTCTAAGCCTCTACTACCCAAAGCTTAATTATTGCCTTTTTGATATACTTGGACAGCTAATATAATTTGTAGACTCGGTGATGAGACAGACGACCACATAGTAACAGATTGACTAAGAATCCACAACCACGTACTAATCACTCTAATGATGTCATAATCTCTGACCCAGGTCATGGATGAAAAAGATTATATTTCCTCTATTATGTCTCTTATGATTAAATGATTTAATTTGTGACCAAACCTGTTTTTTTTTGGGGGGTTTTTTGCACCCTGTAAAATCTCATGCAAACAGAAGGAGTGAAGAAAAAAAGATAAAAAATGGCCGTTTTTTATATGCTTGATCAATGTGCACATGAGACGCTTCCGGTTGAAGCTTTAGGTATTATCATGACCAGAGTCGGTGAAGAGGAAGTTTTTCACTTTATAGCAGAAGAAAAGAAGAGCCTGATTTTTCAGAAGGGTTGGATTTTTAAACTTGACTATAAGAGTGGCGAGTTGTGTCAGCTGTGTGTCGTGTTTTGCAGATGGGTTTTTGGACTTGACTATTGAAGTTGCGAGTTGTGTCAGAAGTGCATCGTGTTTTGCAGTTGGAAGATTCTTGATGGCAGAATGTAGAGTCTTGGAAGTGTGGTATCGTTGCCTTTTGATTTTTTTTTTTACCACATCCCTACCTAATTGAAATCTGTGCAATTGGGTGCCTAAGAAGAAAAAAATAATTACGAAAAGCAAGCAGCAGCATGAGAATAGGAGCTTCAGATGACCACATAAACAAATAAATAAAGAACGTAAAAAAAAAGAAAAAATACTTGAAAACTACACAATGTTTTATAAACATTAAAATATAGGGTTAGGGGCCGAGAGCAGGAGTACTCCGAGTGTCCCTACCATCGAGTGCCTGTTCTCGCATAAAATAGATATAAAGTCATTTTTATATAATAAATGTCATATCGGAAAATTATTAAAAGATATAAAACAAGAAAGTTGAGAAATTAAGATAAAAACTGAGAAGAAAAGCGATTCAATACGAATAACAAACAGAAAATAACATCTAATAATAGGAAAAAATAGAACAAAGTAAAGACAAACGTAAAAAAATAGACACTATTTTGTCTTTAAATAAAAAGAAAATGTCAACCATCTTTGAATTTGATTTTCTACTCTCTATTTTTGAAGAGTGTAGTTTAAAAATGTGATTTGTAAAAATATCCTTGCCTTTGTTATAATGAATAGAGCTTTTGTAGATATATATATAAAAAAGCACATTTCTGGGTGATGTATATTTTTTAAGGCTTCTTCAGATTTTTTTCTTTACCCACGGGATATCCAAAACATATTCAAACTTAAATATTTATTTTCGTCTTTGAAGATATTAATTTTACTTCGATTTTGTTTTTTAATTCTCTGGAGGTATTTCTGTTTGTGTAAAGGTCATGTATATAAGAAGAATACAAGAGTTCAAAACATGTCAATCACTTACAGCGAAAAGGCTTCGTATGCCTTTTCCATGATATTAAGTTTGGAAATTTGATTTTTTCAGATCTCTGTTCTGGCGTAATTGGAGAGAGAAAGGGGCAAAACCGTTTAGGTAACTTGAATTAGAAAGAAAAAACTGAACCCGACGTAAAATGAAAGTAAAAACAAAAAAGATAAAAGCGTTACTTCGTATTATTATAGCGGTATATGCCCTGTGGGTTATAGCGGTATACAAAAAGCACAATTAAATTACATTTCGTATTTGGACTACTATTCTCATCTTGAATCTTATTTGCACAAAGTTTCAGTCAATGTAACTTCCGACCTTTTTCGGATATATCTTATCCTACTCAGGAATCTTTCTGTTGAATTCAGGAATCTTTCTCCTTAAAATACAATTACGAATTACTTAGGATTTCTACCCAGTCATGGCTGTCGGAACGAGAGTATTCTACTCCCGTGGAATCTATTTAAGTGCAGATTAACGAATTTGACAGAAAGATTCCAGAGCTCTATCTCTTTCTCGTTAGAATTCTTTCTAGAAAAACATCGAATGGTTACATGGGTAACCACGTGAAGTTTGCCAATATCCTAACTGAAAGTGTTTTTTGGTGACTAAACTAGATTCCAACTTGGCACATCCATGTGGTCAGTCCATGTCGTTAACTCTATAGCCAACATCACCTGTCATTTAACTATGATTTGGAGCCCTACGTTTTCAAGTAATTTCCTAGAAATGTAGCATTGTTATTACGCTTAAACCATTCTTGTTACAGTTCAAACTTCTCTCAGACCCCCACGCCATCTAGCATCGTCGAAAAGGAACAAACAAACAAAAATAACTCTGCCATCTTTTCCTTTTTTTGTACTCTCCCATCTTGACTCCACTTAAAAAGCCTCTCGCTGCCATATGTCCATCTAGACCGGATATGTTTCTCTTTCCTCCGACCGCATGTTGGCCACAGTCGGACCATTCTCGTCCTCGACTTTACACGTCCATTTTATTCAATGCACACTTTCCTTCTCCGACCATGTGATGCATTTTTTCTTTCTTTCTTTTTTTTGCCTTTTCCTTCTCGTACACACTTTCTCATTTGCATATGTGTTTTTTTTGGCTACTGCTGCTGCTAATCTCTTCGCAAGCCAGCCATTCTTCGCTGCTGCTGATATTTTCCTACGCGCTCATGTGCACTCTGTTGCAGAAACGCAATAGTAAAACATAGCCATCCCATTTCCATTTACAAATTATAATCAGTAATACAAATTTGGAGGGGTTTAATATTATCATGGCTTATGCTTGACTGTTATAAATAATATGAAAATATAATTAAAAATAAATCTTGATATCATTATCCAGCTTTATTCACTTCTATATTAATAAAACAGTAGATGTATGTATTTGTGTCTGTGTGAAATTATTTAACTAATAAACTCTTAAACTACTAGTCGCCTGAAATTAAATTGGCAAGATTAGACGCTAAGAGACTTACAACATCCACTTACTGCAAGGGTGTACCCGAGCATACAGCAAAGTCCCGCACACACACACACACACACACACACATATATATATATATATATATATATATATATATATATATATATATATATATAATTAAGATGCGTTGTGTTAACATATACCTGGATTAGCACGTTGTATTGAAGTATTTAATGAGTGCATTTTAAGGGCTGCATTTTTTTCTTTGCAAGAAGGCTTCGCCATCTTTCCTCATATAGGACTTTGTATTCCCAAATGACCATTTATATGGTGCTAACCAGGCTCAACTTCGCTTAACTTTAATGATCTAACAGGAACCAGTGTGCCAGTGTCATTATTTAGTATATATATATATATATATATATATATATATATATATATATATATATATATATATATAATTGTTAAATTTAATCTAACAGTTTTTTTTAAATATTAAAAAGTAAAAAATATTACCATATTAAAATAAACTTTTCTGACACCGTCACTTTCTGTTCTGAATTCAACCGAGCTGATTACCGGAAATACTTCCAGTTTAAATTGAATCTGCCTTCATATTCAGCAGCGGTCCTTGCCGATAAGTATACCATTAATTAATACCTGTAATAATTTGCAAAAGTGATGGTATCTAATTCAACTGTTTTTAAATATTAAAAGTGAAAAAATATTAAAAAATCGTTTCTTTTCTGTCGACTATTTTGAAATGACGAAAAAAACGATTCTGAGTAAAACAGAAATTGTTAAATTAAAAAAAAAAATAAAGGCATAACTAAAACTAAAATTATTTGGTACTTTTGCATTTAATAAACCAGACGTAACTCAGCGTTCGACTCATATTTTTCCGGAACATGACGTCTGCAGCCAATCACAATACGTTGTGGCAAGTCGTAAAAATTAACGAAGTTACTATTATTTATTGCAAAACTTGCTTAAAAGTTATTTGACAAAAAAAAATGACATTTTCTACAAATATTTAATAAGAAATACAATTGAACGGTAAGTTTTTTGGTTTATTTTGTGTGTGTGTTTTTTTTTTCTCTTTATGTTTCTACATTTAAAATTTTACTTCACTTTTTCACATAGCGTTGTTATTATTTCATCAGCAACGCTCAGCTTTATCCGGCTGTTGATGTCATGCGCCGGTGAGTGGATTTATTAAAACATTCCTCTGGAAAATAAATATTTAAAATAAAGTGGCGCTCTTGCACTTATGTTACCGTGCTATTTTCGAAAATAGTATTTTCATGTTAAATTCAAGTTTTACAATATCTTCTTGTTTATTAAATTGTTAGGTGAAAGTACAGATAACCCGGTCAGTTTCTAATGTGTGGAAAATCTAACTCCCCCCAAAAAAGGCACTCTGGATAGTAACACAAATAAAAATTGCCTCAGTCTCGAAGGATTTCTTCTCTACTGATCGAGGAAAAAAACGGTGAAGTGTAGTTCACCCTCTGTTTCTCTTTCCCTCTCTCTTCTTCTCTTAATATCTCTCTCTAACCATCTCTCCCTCCCTCTCAATCTATCTTTTTCTTCCCTCTATCTCTCTCCTTCACTTCTTTCCTCTGTCTCGCTCCCTCTCTCTTTCTAACTCTGTCTATCTCTCGATCCCTCTATCTGTCTCTATCTTCTTCTCTTTCTCTATTTCCCTCTCACTTTCGTTTTTCTATTTATATATTTTCCTCTCTATCTGTCCATCCTATTTTATTCTCCTAAATTAATTACAGTGAATAAGGCATTGTCAAAACATGGATAAATCCTATTTTAGTCACCTAATTTACTTACTGTGAGAATAGAAGTTATTTGGAAATTACTGCTATCTTGAACAGCACCAGGAGTAACTGGTAAAATCTTTCTAATTAAATTGATTTTGGCAGTCATTCGGTGACAAAATGACATATCCTTAGCCCTTGCTGCATGCGGAATACCTGTGACCTTGCTAACAAGTAGAAGAACTACTTATTTTACTTTGAAACTACTATTAAACATTCAATTTTTCCAAAAATATCATGTTCAACATCTCCAAAACATCCAGTATGGGGAAAAATATTGCAGAAATGCAAACTTATTGTTTGGGATGAAGGCACAATGGTACGCAAAAAAATAACTTGAGGCTCTTGAGCGATCCTTGCAAGATTTGCATGGCAATGTCAGACCATTTGGGAATGCAGTAATACTGCTTGCAGGAGATTTCAGACAAATGTTACCTGTAATTCCTCAATCAACACCAGCAGATGAAATAAATGCTTGCCTCAAATACTCTACTTTTCGGTGCAATGTGAAGACATTAAACTTAACTCAAAATATGCATCTCCACACAGAAATTTTTACATCACTTGTGGGAAATTGGGTATGAAAAAGTGCCTGCTGTTGAATCTCTACGGTTCCAGATGAGCATTGTCTGAAGATGGCGGTTTCAATCCTACCTAAAGCCGGCCATAGGCTTACTTGGCCAAAACGTGGTTAGACGACAACAACTATGGATGGTAGTGATTGCTGAGAATGCAGTTAGGAGATTCGAAGTTCCTATCCGTCGCGATTACCACCTGATGAAGGCCAGAGGAATAGTTGGCCGAAACGTTGTGAAACAACAACTAATAAAGATGAGAATAATTATTCGCAATAAATGAATTAATGCATTTTCTCATTTTGGAACTTTTTCCATTGCGCCAATTTGAGCCACATGGCTGACGAAAGCCTAACATCATTTACGTTTTACCATTAACTGGTTCCCTTTATGTTGGGCTTGAAACCGACGGTACCAATGTTTTTCTGAACTTCTGTACTATTAAATAAATAAATATATATATATATATATATATATATATATATATATATATATATATATATATATATATATATAATTAAGATACATAATAACTAATCTTTGAAATTGACAGAATTGCGAGACATTTATGGCCACTCTTTGCAGCAATATACACTGAACTTATAACCTCATCCAAAGAAATATCACAATGGCTGACAAGTCCTTTTATATCTTTAGTCACATGACACCCCCATCACGGTTCTACAAGATGCTGGGTCAGATTGTAAATGAATACATCTTCTGATTTGGATTCCACAGATGATAATTCCTTGCAGACTTATTTGGCACCGAGTCAATCCTATGCCAGATCATTTTACTGATAAATATTAAATATTAAAAAACAAACCTTTCGTACGTAGTTGGAGAGAAAATCAGCACATGAAGAGCTCTTGCAGAAGGATGCCTTCACATTATGAACCCGTCTTAAGATAGGTATTCAAGCAAGTATATATCTATATATCTATAAAAGTGAGAATGTGTGTGAGGACACTTCTCAACCTATATACTCAACGGATTTTTTTATCTACACACTTGAACACTTCAAACACTTGACATTTAGTTATATAGCATATTCAGACATGTGAAAACTTTTTAATCGGTTTTCATTCCGGAAAAAACGGGCTGCTAAGAGGTCAAAATTGGTATGTGAAGGTCGTCAGAGTTTATCTGTTTGCTAACTGCTCCATGAATGCACATGGTTCACATGATAGATTCATTATGGTAAAAATAAGTAGGTCCGAAAACACTTTCTAAAGTACGTGTCAATCCGGCCTAATGGTTAGCGTACTTAGCTCACTGTCTTTAGGTTTTGGTTTCGATTTCAGCTGGAGTATTTTTTTTTTCTTTTTTTTTTTTTTTTTTTACAAGGGTGCACCACTTATCAAGGCCCAGAGGCCACTCAAGGATAAGGGTTAATAGGTATACATTAGTCATTGTGATTTTAGCATAGTAAACAGTGGGAATTTTGAAACTTGGATTAATTAGGGGGACGATTCAATTAGAACTTGTTCACATTGGACTTTTTCTTTTTTTTTTTCATAGGTATCAACTCATTATCAAGGTCAAAGAGGCAACTCAAGGATAAGGGTTAAAGAGTGTACAGTAGAAATTGGACAATATAATAATCATTAGTAATGAAAATTTGTTAAATTTGATAACTTATATGGAACGGCTCATCAAGAACTTATTTACGTTAGACTTGAAGACAACCATATTGTAGTCAGCCGGAAAGCAGGAAAACTTTCAAGAAGTGAACTGTTTAGAAAAAAAAACATTATACTCGCATGTATCAGCTTCAGTATGAATTAAAATATAATATTTATGCAAATTTTACGACCGGGCAACGCCGGGCGGTCTGCTAGTAGTCAATAAAGTAATCTTTCCGGATTTTTAAAGTGAGGCTCGACTAACATTTACTTTGTGAGATGGATTCCAATGCAGAAAACGGTATTTATTCCCCACTTTGGCAAAAACATTGCTCATGGAATGTAAGGATCAAATGAGAAAATAAAGGAAGCAAGGATTAATGAAGTAATTTCTAAAGGTTTCCGCAGGACTGTATCTTTTGTTGGTGTTTATTACTGCAGGAAGGTTTCGTTGCTCTGCCATATACAACGCCTGATCTTCCTAAATGGTCGCATATCCGATACTGATCAGTTTCAATATTGCTTAACTGCAGTGATCTAACGAGAACCAGTGTGTCAATTTTATTATACTGTATTTCTTTATTCCCATTATCATAAAAATGTTTATAAATATTGTAAGATAATAAGCAGGTCATTTCAAATGAAATTTTCTTTAAAGAAATAGAAAAACAACTGTATATTTTTTCTTCTATAATATAAAGGGCAACTATATGTATATACGTGTATGTATGCGCATGTTGTATGTAACAAAACGAAAATAATTTATTTTTTTAACCAAGGAATTAATTTCCTTATGCCGACTCATTCGTCAAGGAATCTATATAAAGGAGTTGTCAGCATTCGTGTATATCCAGAGAGAGGAATTGGCTAGACGGAGAAAGAAAGGAGGAGAATATTTGTACTTTTGCCCTGGGCAACGTCAGAAAGCCTTATTAGTTTAATGTAAAGAAAGAATTGATATGTTTTTCATAAAAATCAGTTTCTTTAAACCGTGTCCTTACATCTCTATGAGAGGCTTGGTCGGTCAATCTATCATGCCAAAGTTTTAAATAGTAGTTACGTTGGTTTGTCTCACTAACATTTTAAATAAAATATTCATTACTATGTTTTAAACAGTATTTATATCGATAAGCCTGCAGAATGCGTGGACGTATCTTAAGAATATCCACTCTTATTTGATGTTATCTATATTAAAGGAAAGATTATAGACTGGGATTTTTTTAAGACTTTGTAAAAAAAAAAAACAGATAAAAAAAATGATGGGAAGATAAGAATTAGCCTGTCTGTATGATGAAGATTAAAAGAAATCGAACAGGAAAGCATCTTTAGACATCTACAACATACGGGTATTTAGATGAGCAGATGGTGTAATCGCTAGCAAGGAAAGCTGTAGATGTTGCATGACGTGTTCAAGTTCCGTCAGGACTGTTAAAATACTTAAAATTATGAAATCATTTCTCCTAGTTAGCAAGTGTTAGTAAGAATAATCTAAGTTATCTCCCTTGAATTTATTTCCGAGATATGTTCCTTGGATTTATTCTGCTCAACGTTAGAGAATGCGTTCTCACATGTGAAGGTCAGAAATCTTGTTCACCCAATGTTAGAAAGTTATAAAGAGATTTTATTCGCTTTCTGGCCTGTTCTTTTAAGCTGGTGGACATTTAGTCAAGGTCCTCCTAGAAGCATGTTTTCTCAAACCTTAGAACACCTTGTCTCTAAATTATGTATTCGAATAGAAATAACAGAGAAACTCAGAGACATAGCATTTACTTTCATTGCTCAGGAATAGTTCTCTGTCTTTTCCCATTGTATTTGGGACCAAAATGGATTCTTTATTTAGTACAAATATCTGTTGTTATTTTTTTCCTTTGTAAATCATAATATTTTCCTTCTTATATGTTCCTTAACTACATTTGTTTTCAATCGACAACCTGTTTATATGAGCATATATTAAAATCATCCTGTTCTTTCACTATAATCGTTTTCTTCCAACACATATAATCAAATCCTATACTACTTTTTGCCCTTAAACTAGTATATTTTTAGCTACTTACACAAGGTAGCTTCATGCCTTGTCCGGAGCATTTTTTTTTTTATTTAACTAAAACTATAAAAAGCAAAATGCCGATCTTGTGTATGGGAAAAATATACCTGAACTCGTGTGTCGCTAAAAACGACAGGTACGAATAACTAGTACTGTATCATAGATTTTTGTGAAAAAATAAATAAATATACATCACTTATCTCATTTTCGTTTTTTTCTGCTTGTTTTATTTTTTGAACTCCATTAAAAAATGACAATTTTTTAATGTATTAATTTCTCAGTTTAAAAGGTCTTTTAACAGTTTAGTGTCTTGATTTCTGACACGATATTCTTAAGTATATTTCATACATGCTGATATATATATATATATATATATATATATATATATATATACACTATAAAACGGTTTTACTTTTGCTAACATATTTACAGGAGGCGCTCAACGTGCCTGCTATGTAAAATATGCTTAAATATGATATTTTGATTCATGCAGATTTCGTATTTATTATTATAGAGTTAATTCTCTATCGATTATTTCATATTATATTGTACCCAAGTATAGTCGTGATTCCAAAAAGTAAAAACAAAATGACTTGTGTGGTATCAGTTAGAATCGAAACCGAAATTTACAAGATCCAAGCAAGCACGGACGGACGGTCCACAGATTTGCATAATTATTAAGATGTTATGATGAAAATATATATTTACTTTGAAATATTTTTTAAAGAATAGTTTTTTTTTATTGCTATGCATCCGTTACTTACCCATTAATGGACTCTCCCAAATAGCATATAAATCGAGAGCCAAGTACTCTTCAGAAGGGGGATGGGATTATCTACAGATAATTACATACATACATACATACATACATACATACATACATACATACATACGTACATAATGATTGCTACTTCTTGACAGAAGTTTGCCATTTCTCCAGTTAAGCGTTGTACGTCTGTGTGCACGTGGGTGACTTTTTAACTCAGCTTTAGTCCTACATGAAAGTATACATATGTAACATAAAAACTTTCCTTCTTGTAAAGGTGATCGCATGATATTATCGCAGAGGTAAGGCCACCACTATCCATCAGATGCTGGACAGACGCTGATACATCTCTTCAGCATCAGGTGGATAGTGGTGGATTTGGAAATAAAAATGTAATGTAACCTACATTGTGGTAATGAGGACAATTAAATTATTAAAAAAATAAAAATAAATAAAACAACGAATCCAATTCATATAATAAGTAGAGTAAGGAGGCATGGCCGATGATGTTCCAATTGGAGAAGCGTTTCCTCTATGATCATGACGATGGTGATGATGAGAACAATTGAATAAATTTAAACATGAATAAAAAAAAACAAATCCAACGCATATGATACATACATATATACATACATACATGCATACATACACCTATATAGATACATATATACATATATATACATGTTTACATATATATATATATATATATATATATGTATACATACATACACATAAACACACGCACGCACACACATACACACACATATATATCTATAATATAAAGCTGAACGTCTGTGTGTGTCTGGTCACGAATAGGCTCCTATATAGTTGACTATTTTAAGAAACTGATTACATATAATGATAGATGTATCAATGCTCAGGAATGGATATGCTTGATCTGGTAGAACCGTGGTTCATACAAATTGTGGGGTCTGCGTTCGCGTCTGGCCCCCAAAGTATGGAAATAAAAAATGAAAAAAAAAAACGTTTACAAGTGTTTTTGATATAGATGTACATAAGAATACTTTGATAAGTATGTTTCAAATTAAGTAGGAATGGTATAAAAAAAAAATTGTGGGGTCTGCGTTCGCGTCTGTACTCCATGAAAATATGGCACAAATTTTAACAAAGACTTTTCATATCTATTTGCGTAAGTATACTTTGATAATTATGTTTCAGTTTGAAGAAATATGGTATAATAAAATTATTGGATGTTCGTTCGCCCCTGACCTCCATACAATGTAAATATGTCACAAAGTTTAACAAGGTTTTTTTTAAAGGGGTGAGGGTCCACAATAACACCTTAGCTTTAATCTTAATTCACGTTAGCTTTTATTCATTTTTTTTAGTTGAATCATATTGTGTCGAATAAATTCACCTCATAAATTCACGTTCTTATTAAAGTGGTGGGGTCAGTGGCCCCCAAGTCAGAACTTTAGATAATTCTCAACACAAATTTTGCATAACTCTATTTTTTCCTTCTCCACTTGCACGTGGCACTCTTTCGAAAATAGATAAATAGATAAATAATAAAAAAATAAGAACGTTACTTTTATCGTGTCAAAAGAAGGCAAAACTCCTGCTCACGTGATTACGTCTCTTTTTAAAAACATTTACATAACCTTTTTATTTTTATTTATATATCTGTTTAAGCTTTTTTGTCAGTATACTAGAAGGAATTCAGTTGATTACAACCCTTTCTGCGTGTTCTTTACATTACAATAGTACAACCCTGAATCCGACGGTGCAATACTACCCCGGTCAATACTGTAAAACTGAATCGAAGCTGTTCTGCTTGAAAAGGGCGTCATTTTCTTCTTATTCATATTTATATCGATTCTTTGCTTTCAAAAACTAAAGTATGTGTTTACTTTTTTAATATCCCATTTTGCTGTTTCGGATTATTGCTGTTTTTGTTTCTTTGTTTTTCGATATTTCATCGATATTATTTAGTAAGAGTGTTTAGCAGAAAAGCCAACAAACGACTACCCGAAAAAATAAATATACACGAAATAAATATTACCATAGTAAATAGTTTTTAATGCTCTTTACTTGAAATAATTCCAGCGAACCGAAATTAAAACGAAATTTGAGGCGATAACTACTTAAATGAATTTTTATATAAGCTACACATACTATAATCGAACATTCCTCAAGCACAAAATAACGGAAAACATTAAAATGTTTATAATATTCCTTACGTTGACGAAACTCTCTTAAATTGTTAACACAGAATACTCAGGTGCCCCTCCTTCAAATTGAAAACGGGGCTCTCCATTTCAAAGTCGCTGCCATTTTGATTTTTTTTAAACCGGTTCGTGAATTACAAAAAAAATTTTTTACAAACTACTTAAAAATACAAACCAATGAACTTTTCTACCATAAAAGTAACTTCTATTGACTATGGTAACATTTATTTCTTGTATATTTATATTATTATATATATAATATTTTCTCTTTGTAAGGAAACATCATTTTGTTGGTCACTCTTGGCCATGAATGGAAACAAAGTTGATATAAAAAAATATATTTTCGCGAAAACTATCTTTACTTTCATCATATTTTGCTTAAGGTAAAATTTTTGAGTATCAAAACCTATCTCTTTACAACCCCCTCCTTTTCATAACCTATCATACTTTCATCAATCACAGCCCATTTTCTGTAGGCTGTTTTTGAACCCAGTCAACGATGGGTACTTCTGCTAGTATATGCTAGTATATATATATATATATATATATATATATATATATATATATATACATACATACATACATATACATATAC